>NC_088604.1:19927769-20270269 GCF_036013475.1 Columba livia
GTTTCTCACATTGCCAGGGCAATTTAAAGATGAGTGCCAGAGCCAAAAGGGAAATTCAGAAGTTGCTCTGAGTGCCCAAAAGTCTTTCTCACAGAACACCTTGCTTTCTAATAATAAGCTACTGTTTTCCACCTCAAAAAATGAAAATATTATCTGCACTTGGCTGATATGACCACCATCTATTCTTTTGTGGTGAAAGGTTGTGCCAATGAATGGAAGAACAACCAGAGCAGTAAGTCAAGTGCTATCAAGTGAACAGATTATATAAAACACTGATTATACTGATTTGGGCATATATAAAAACTATCTGCATAACACAAATGGTCTTTAGAAACTGTGCAGCTAAAACTGTCACTTTCCCTTTTTTTGAGTGCTTTGGTATATCCTGCCTGGACATAATAACCCCCAGATTTTACTGCAAGATACAGTTACTCCTCTGCTTCCTTTTTGTCTCCCTTATATTGATTAGTATTGTTGACTATGATTCACTGAATATAAGGGATCAGGAAAGTGGCCAAAGTTTCTTTATTTTATATCTATTAATCTTAGCAGCTGGAAATCTAAGGGAAAAACAAAAGAAAACAACAAGTCATTTAATGTATTAAGATCAAGATATTAAGGGTTAGAAAGACTCTCATTAATTTTCAGAAAGTTACCAACTTCAAAAAGGACTATTTCCTTTCACTCATTGCTTTTGCAACTGCTATTTTGTGACAGTGGTCCACTCTGGGTAAGTCTAACTTTGTGATTAAAATTTTGGTAGGCCTTTTCCACATAGTGAAAGAAATAGCCAGAACTAATGACATGTTGAACAGTTAAGCCAAAGAGTTGTTATACATGTGAGTGGAGCTTCATACTTAACCAATTCTGTCTATCCATTACCTAAATTTAACATCTGACTTGCATTCTGAGTAACTAAGCCCCAGTAAACCTCCAACCATATGAGTATTCAAACACAGACAAAATGGCTTGGCTGAGAGTAACTTATTTGTATTTTTTATTTAGGCATCTTGCAGACATAGGAGCTCCATTGTGCCGTGTATTCACGTACATAGTCTCTGAATCTCTATTAGCATACTATAAGAAGAGTAACAAAATCACATGGGTTTGTAAGTGTGCTTAGATAATAATATGCACACATTCAAAGTGTATCAGACTAATAAACATAGTTTTATTTATTTATTTGCTTACTTATAATCGAATAATTAGTTTCTCATTACCCCTTCCTGTATACAAAAGTAAAAGAAAACATATCAGGTAACGTTCCTTACCACATGCAAAAGGCAAAGGGATAAGTGGAGTCAAAAAGAGAGGTAACATCCTCCAAATAATGTAAAAGACATGACATAAGCCATGACTCTCTCATGTTTCCTTTTTCCTCAGTGTACAACAAGATGGAGAATGATGCAAAAAGGCCTCTCATTCCAAGTTACCACCCTTTTAGGATTTTGGTTCATTCATTCAAAGTCATTTTAGCCTCTTATCATTATTGTATCCCTCCTTTTGCATCCTTAAAATACACAACAGTCTAATTCTCTCAGTGTTTTAAAACATTTATGTAATATTAAGTTTTATATAACTCAGTGAGAAATTATGACAGGGATTTGCAGGGGAAAGGCCAGAAAGTGCATTTTTATTAGATTTTTTTCCAAGACTAAATAAATAACCTACTATTGCAAATTAAAAACTTACACTTCAGTGCAACTTAATGATCCACAGCTAAAGATTCCTGCTTTTGAATATAACGAGGTAACTAAATCCAACAAGAAAGTGGAAGTTAACTAGGTGAAATCACTGAAGTCTGGGATAAATGTGCACCACATGACTAAAGATATATGAATCCTCTGAAGTAAATCTTAGAACAGAAATGTCTAACTCCTGACTCCTGGAAGTATTCACAAATGAAAGGATTAACTAGGGAAAGTGGAAGTCAAAACTAAATTGAATCTGTGACCTGACATCAGGATGGTTGGTGAGCTAAATTAAGAGCTAAATTCATCCTGTGCCTGCTAGAAACAAGATTGTCATGAACTTCACAAAGCTTTGAATAAGGCCTTTATACTGGAAAACGAAATCTAAGTTACTCTGTGAAGTACAGAGCTGCCAGTGGATCCTTCCGAATATTTGTTGTTCTTTATGGAATGAAGAAAGATGTTTCTAGTGTGTGAAAGCAGCATTCAAATGATGCACTATGAAGTATAATACCTTGGTTTCCCTGTGCTGCAATGTAGGAGGCAGTGGGATGCGTGGCCAGTGAAAGGGATGCTCACATGCTCTGGGGCTCATAGGTGGGTACAGGATGTACCGCATTAGGCTGCAGCAAGAGCGTATGCATGTTACAAAGGCCTCTTTAGATTGAGACCTAGTGGGAAATATATCCTTGCCAAGTTCCAGTGTTGTAGGAGCCATGGCGTCTCATATAATACATAACCCAGCATGCAAGGTACAGTCACAGCAAATTAAAATATGCACTGACCAGCTGCTGCTGGTACATGGCGTCAGAGAGATCAGGAAGACTGCAGAGCACCGCTGCAGCTGCATGAAATATGGCCTTGACTGTGGGAGAACTCAAAGGAGGAATCACCTGTGTGAGCTGTGTGTGCCTTGTAAACCTGCAGCCAGCCACATCACCAATTCCATATGTTGAAAATTACCATTCAGTTTTCCAAGAAATCCTTTGGGCTGTCACATACCTTTGAGTTTTGAAATCTTTCTTCAGATTTCATGTCTTTGTCAGACTGGACCTGCCTTCAAGGCCTGTTGGAGCCTCTAACACACAGCAAGGAGCTCCCCACGGTGGGAATGGCCACTCTCTTAGTCCCACAGGAAAGGGCGGCTCCTCACTGTGCCCTTTCAGCAGTGTCCAATGGTAGGATGAGTGGCAACGGGCACAGGCCCCTCAGGAGGAACAGGAGTTTCCATCTGATTATGAATAAAAACTTCTTTACTTTGAGGCTGCCAGGGCACTGGAACAGGCTGCCCAGAGAGGTTGTGGAGTCTTCTTCTCCGGAGACATTTAAGACCCACATGGACACAGTCCTGTGCAATCTGCTCTGGTGAACCTGCTTTAGCAGGTGGGTTGGACTAGATTATCTCAAAAGGTCCCTTCCAACCCCAACCATTCTGTGACTCTTTTATTCAGTTTTGTTGTACCATATCTTGAGAGCTGTGAAATTTGCCTGGTCCCCCACATGCTCTCCCTGGTAGCCCCTCACCATGCCCCTGGTCCCTGACATGTCCCTCACTGTGCTTCTGGTCCCTGACATGTCCCTCACCATGCCCCTGGTCCCTGACATGTCCCTCACTGTGCTTCTGGTCCCTGACATGCCCTCGCCATGACTCTCGTCCCTCTCAGCCTCCTCACCAGCACCACACACTGCCTCAGAGGAGCACAAGAAGCTGGAGCTAAGATGTGAGTTAGAAAACTGCTTCTCACAGCCATGGTCTTGCTTTCCACTTTACACCTGCTTGAGTTGAAGGTCAGTTTAATGTGAAAGTGGGAAGGATGGGGAGCCCCAGGGATGACCCACCCTCCAGAATGTTCTGAGACTCTTCAAGGGCCAAGCACCTTCACCCTTCACAGGAGGTGGCTGTTGGCAGACAACTTTGTGAACAGTCCCAGGCCCTTTCCATACAAACGCTGACTCCATGTTTCACTTTCCCTTGATTCTGATGCCTGTTCTAGCTGACAGATTCGTGCAGCGGGTGTCCTGTCCCACTGCTGTTAGTTGCTGACCGTCAGCCAAGCACAGTGCTGGTCTGTGACATGGGGACAAGCCCTGCAAGCACTAACATGCCACATGTGGCTGCAGACATGCTATGCAGCATACGGTGTAGAGGGACCTGTAAGTCAACCCAGTGTTGCCTTTTTCCTGATGCAGTGATGAAAAACTCATCTGGAAAGGTGGGTGCCCAGTGTTGCCACTCATTTTTGTGGAGGGCATAGGCGACCCCACCACAGCCACAGTGCAACACTGAGGAGAGAGGGGAAAGGAGACCAACTACTGAGTCAGGGAGCTATTTCAAGGTATTTTAAAACACATGAAGACTCTTTGGGGAAGGAGAGAATTAAAAGTATGGGATCTGTGGAGTCCTCGAGTTTAAAATGTTTGTAAAAAAAATAGGGTAAAATTAAGGTGGTCCAAGAGGAGAAGTTCAGCCAGAAGATGAGACAGCATCTGAGGGGCCATGAAGGTGTATTGTAAACTGACAAGAACTGTGAGGAGGGAAAAGCTGTACCTCAGGCTAAACCAGCATTTTCAGGCTTTCACACTTTAAGATATAGTGAAAACAGTCTCTACCCAGAAGCAGTGTGCTTAGTAATAAATACTTCAGTTGACTGTAGGGTCCCAAAGATGCTCTTGAGAGACTTCTGTCAGCCTGCTTATTTTTTTCTCCTTCAGTAAAAGAGATTGCACTGAGATGGGGGGTGGGCCTCAAACCAGTTTACTCCCAGGAAGCTGCAGGACTGTGTTTAGATGCCCCTGTCTTGGAGAGAAAGAAATGTTTTTTGTCCTGATTTATCTAGGTGGCTAAAATCACACAAGAAACCTGACCTATTCATATGTGAAAGAGAGCAGACAGGCGCCAATTAGCAGAAGGAGAATGCGCATTCCTGTTATCAGTCAAGTAAGTTAATTGGCAAATGCTCATCTGCTATTCCAAAGCATCTTCTTATTCCTCCCATTTGTTTTTCTTGTTGTTGTTGTTTATTTTGTTTTGGTTTGTTTTTTTTCATGTGAACCAGTTGGTATCATACAACCTAAGGAGACATTCTGTATGGCTTTTCAGATTGATTTAGATATTTTGTTTCCTAAGTTTTGCCTTTTCACTGTGTTTGAATAGGACTTCAAAATCTCATTATTTGTTCTGCAAGCAAACTGATCTGAGGTCTTAAAGTCATCCATTAGCTCCTTCAGTTCATTTAGCCCCCAAAAGGAGTGATACCTGCTTGTTGTCCCCTTTAATTCCATTCCTGGTGGGCTGCTCTAGGATCCTTTGTTTTCCCCATCTTTTTCTCAGGACAACTTGTGTCTTCGGCTGCTGAAATCTGACTTTCTGCAAGCTGCTGGTAGATATGTCTCAGAGCTCTGTACAAACACCTGGGGAAGCCTACCCGTGTGCAGGTCAATGTGAACACCGGGCTCTCTGCCCGCTAATGTCAGCCAGGAAAAATGTTGGGCTGTTCCCTGGCCTGCTCCCATGGGCTGCCAGGGTTCTGTTGTGCATGTGGGTAAAGCAACATATGGGGTCCTGGTGAATGTGCTGTTTTCCGCTGAATCTTGGTAAAACATCACTCAGAGGTATTTACATGAACATATTCTCTTTTCTACTCCTAAATTTCAACAGAGCTTGTACTTAGATGGGAAACTACTACCTGTGTTAGAAATTCTTGTTTCTATGTATTATGAAACCTCAAAAGAAGCATGGCTCCTTACATGGAGAATCTTTTTTATTCTAGATGAAAAAAAATAGTTTTATCATGGGATTCTTTTAAACAATTCAAAAAACCCAATTTCTTTACTTCTTCAGCACACATATGTGGGTATCCTAGAAGCCGTAATAATTACCTTCACAGTCATTATTCCTTAAGTACACAGAAACCATAAGAGTTTTAAAGAAAATTAAAAATTTCTACAGTGATTTAAGCATTGTTATACTTCCTTTTATTTCCTCTCTCCCAGTTCCTAAAAGCTTAACCTTCCACTAAGCTGGAATTCCATTGTACTTGTTTTCCTTAAGAGTTATGAGTTGAGGGAGAAAAAAAATGTAAGTAAAGGATTGTGCATAGTTTTAGTGGGAGTTTTGGAAAAGCTTTGAAGTGCCCCTTTGGATGCAGTGAACTGAATATAGGACTGATATGTGGAGATCCTGATGCTCAATCAGTCCATACAAAATAATTATTTTCAAAAAATTTCAGTGAAAAATGTATGTCTTTAAATTTAAACATATGAGACTTCTAATTATCTGCAGAATCTAGCTTTTAAAGTAAAATATCAGGCATTGTGAGGTGTTCAATGTGTTTAAAGTTGGGAAAACACATCAGTGTTCCAGTTAACATAACTACACAGACTAACTATACCAACAGAAATGAAATCTACATTTAGAATGCTTCTTGGTTTTTACTGCAGTTGAATTCACATGCAGAGATGTTTTCTCCTAAAGTAAAATGTTTTTCTTCTTTTTCATTCCAATTCCATTCCTTGATTTGAAATACTTTCTTAAAAGGCTAGGAGAAAAACAAACAAACAAACAAAACACAAGTTTATACTGTGAACTAAGAGATTCCGTACACATCTAAAATACAGCTGAAACTATATCCACAGAAAGATAATAAATTTCCTTTCAGAAGTTAGAATGTAAGGAAGAAAACCCCTCTGATCTCAAATATGGACTTAGTGCTGGCATCCAGTGAGACCTGGACAGGCTGGAGAGTTGGGCAGGGAAAAATTTAATGAAATATAACAAGGGAAAGTGTAGAGTCTTACATCTGGGCAGGAACCACCCCAGGTTCCAGTATAAGTTGGGGAATGACCTATTAGAGAGCAGTGTAGGGGAAAGGGACCTGGGGGTCCTGGTGGACAGCAGGATGACCATGAGCCACTACTGTGCCCTTGTGGCCAGGAAGCCAAATGGCATCCTGGGGTGTATTAGAAGGGGGGTGGTTAGTAGATCGAGAGAGGTTCTCCTGCCCCTCTACTCTGCCCTGGTGAGACCACATCTGGAATATTGTGTCCAGTTCTGGGCCCCTCAGTTCAAGAGGACAGGGAACTGCTGGAGAGGGTCCAGCGCGGGGCAACAAAGATGATTAAGGGAGTGGAGCATCTCCCTTATGAGGAAAGGCTGAGGAAGCTGGGGCTCTTAGCTTGGAGAACAGGAGGCTGAGGGGTGACCTCATTAATATTTACAGATGTGTAAAGGGTGAGTGTCACGAGGATGGAGCCAGGCTCTTCTCGGTGACAACCAATGATAGGACAAGGGGCAATGGGTACAAACTGGAACACAAGAAGTTCCACTTAAAATTGAGAAGAAACTTCTTCTCAGTGAGGGTGACAGAACACTGGAACAGGCTGCCCAGGGGCGTTGTGGAGTCTCCTATTCTGGAGGCATTCAAGACCTGCCTGGACGCCTTCCTGTGTAACCTCATCTAGGTGTTCCTGCTCTGTCAGGGGGATTGGACTAGATGATCTTTTGAGGTCCTTTCCAATCCCTAACATTCTGTGATTCTGTGATTCATATGAGTAAGTCTAGAGGGAGACTGTCGAGTGCTGTGTTTTATGCCAGTCTTTGCCACCCAAGGACATAAGGTCACACACGGCTAAACTGGCTGCCTGGGGGAGCCTGAAGGAAGTTGTTTAGCATATGAGGAAGGCTCCACCTCAAAGGATCTGTCCTGCAGCTTCATTGCTTCCCCTTTCCTGCCACCTGATCTGCTGCAATGGTGCCTCATGTTGTTGCATGACTGCAGTATGTGCATTTTCACAGCAAATCAGAAGAAAGTTGAATCCCACTAAAAAGCTGAACTGTTTAAAACTCTATTAATACATGCAAATTTGATTAAGGATCTAGAGTTCGCACTCTAGTAGAAAATGTGAATTTTGCCTGTATTCACAAAACATATTTGTAAACAGATGACACTTTCGAGTATGCATAAATCTGTGGAGAATATAGGTTTATTTGTGAACATATAAGTGTAAAAAATATGTATTGTTTTGCTATTAAAATTAAACATATTTAAAGGGCTTAATAGATGTTTATTAAATAGTCATATATTCCAAGATGGCTTACGCTCTTATATGCCTCTGTTGAAAATAAGTGTGTTCTCCTGGAGAGGTTCAGGTTGATCTAAGTCTCAAGGAATCCATACAGGGCTTCCAAAATATTTCTGCCAAGCGAGAGAAAAAGCTTTCCAAGGTACCTTAGACTTAGGTTTGGCATTAAGACTATGCTCTACAGGGATACTTGTCATTAAAAAGAAAAAAAAAAAGTTTTTAAACATGTTACTCAATGGAGGAAAAGGGTTGATCTTTCTCACACACTCCTTTCCAGTGTGTGAATGATGTCTGTGACTGATATCAAAGCACATACGATCATTGGTAATACCAGTAAGGCTTGCAAGATTCCATGCCTATTTCTTTTTAAATGAAAACCTCTACCAAGTAGATGATTTGTTATATAGCATCCGAGCAACTATGTCCATGCATGGGCAAAGTCATAGATCAACCAGAATGAAAGGAGCTGCTGGAGTCTTACTCAGTCTATTACAGTGTGTGCTGTGAGTGAAGATCTCACTCCTCCTGCATGTGGTGCCCTTACTCAAGTACCTTATTGTTTTGAAAATAGGATTTTGCAATTTGACCTTTTCTGCATATTTCTACCCCCAAAGGAAGAAATAATTTTGTAGTTTGAGATTGAACCAATATAGAAGTCCATTTCTTTCCCTTACAGATACATAATTAATCTGCTACATCATACTCACCTACTCTGTATGCCACTTATCTTTCTTTTATGTCCCTCTCTTTCTTTGAAATAGGTTTTAAATCCTTGACCTGCTCCTCCTTTGCACACATATATAGAACAAAGACAATGTGTCTTCTAGTTCAGGTTTTATGTACACACAAATCTACAATGACATTCAGCAGTCAGCAAAGGTCTCCTAATATGTGAAGTCTGCAATCTTATATTCAACAACATTTGAACAAACCCCTGTCAGGGAAAAGGAGCACAGCAGAGGCATTTTTGTGAGAAAATTCAGGTGTCTATAAAGGAAGGTTCCTCTGTAGAGAAATTACTTTGTAGCAGACATAACCTAAAAGGCAAACATATCTCTATTTCTTTTAAAAATTTTGCCCCCAGAAATGGGATTCCAAGCAATAAGTTTCAAACTGCGACTAGAAGTGTTAGGTACAGTTCAGCAGGTGATTAACACTGTAAAGAGAAGGAATCCTCCATGTATCACAGAATCACAGAATGGCTGAGGTTGGAAGGGACCTCTGGAGGTCATAGAATCATGGAATTATAGATTAGTTTGGGTGGGAAGGGAACTTTAAAGGTCATTTAGTCCAGCCACCTCATCTAGGTCATCCAGTCCAAACCTGTGCTCAAGCAATGTCACCTGGAGCATGTTGCTCAGGTCCACATCCAAATGGTTTTTTAATATCTCCAAGGAAGGAAACTCCACAACCTCTCTGGGCAACCTGTGTCAGTGCTCAGTCACTCTCACAGTAACAAAGTGCTTCCTGATGTTCAGGCAGCACCTCCTGTGTTTCAGTTTGTGCCCATTGCCTCTGGTCCTGTCACTGGACAACAGTAGAAAGAGCCTGGCTCTGTTTTCTTTGCACTCTCCCTTCAGATGTTTATATACATTAATAAGATGCCCCCCAAAGTGTTCTCCAGACCGAACAGTCCCCACTCTCTCAGCCTTTCCTCATAGAAGAGATGCTCCTGCCCTTCATTACTGTAGCACTTTGCCAGATTGTCTCCAGTATGTCCATGTCTCCCTGGAGCCCAGGAGTGGACCCAGCACTCCAGAGGTGGCCCCACCAGGGCAGAGGAGAGGGCAAGGATCACGTGCCTCCACCTGTGGGCAGCGCTTGTCCTAGGGCAGCCGAGGATACCATTTGCCACCTTTGCCACAAGGACACATTGCCAGGTCATGTGCAGATTGGTGCTCACCAGGAGCCACCAGGTCCTGTAGAATGGTTCGGTGTTTTGTGGGTTTGTTGGATTGTGGGTTGTTTGTTTATTATTATTATTAATAATAATAATAATAATAATAATAATAATAATAATAATAATAAACTGGCTTTAAAAATTGAAAGTTATTACCTGAATATAAAGAATATTTTAAATGTAAACATATAAACAGACCAGTGAGTCATACTGTTTTACTGTAAATCTCCTTTTTGAAAGTACACATGTATTTTCTCTCCTCTTTTGGGATGGTGCAATAGCTGCAGCCATCTAAAGACCAATGCATGCTATCTGGTAAAACTATTTTGGGGATTGACTCTCAGTCCTTAACCTATTAAATGGTATTATGAAGTGCGGAGAAGAATAAAAATACTGAAGCACGAAGTCTCTCTGCTATGAACACTGACATACACCATTTCCTAATCATACATGGATGTAGGGTGGGCACTCCTGCTATGTGGTTTGATTCATATTTTATAGTTTCAAAATATCAAACTTACTTATTTCTTATGCATGTTTTTACATACTGTTTTGCATATGGAAGCTAACGATCCAAATGTCTGATTTCTAACCACATTGATTCACAAGATATTTAACCTTGTGACAGCCTCATGTCAAAGTTTCATCTGACTATTGTTTGGGGATCATGCTAAACTGGGAAAGTTGACTGTGAAGAAAAAAAAAATAAATAGATTTTTTAAAGGTTTTTAGTAACATTATTCTTTCCACTTTATTAAAATGTGATATAAACTGCACAATTTTCATGTCTTATAATGGAATATCATGTCACTGCTAATAACTCAGGGCTATTAGCCTGCTCAGCAATGTAAATGCTGGACACCGGCATATTTTTTCATTCTGATGGGATTCCTGACTTGGTCAGTACTTTGGTATCATTCTGCCTGTCCGCACTCTTAAAGTGGATATACACAAAAAGGTCTTTAAAACCTGCTTCTTATCCTGATTAAAACCTATTTTTAGAACAAGGTAAGTAAAGCAGAGAGAAATGCATCAGCTGGCTGAAACAGAGCACAGCACATCTTCCTCTCACCAACTGTGTGTTCACAAGTTTTACATTCAGTCTTGGTCTTATTTCAGCAACTTTCAAAGACTCCCTGGGTTATAGCAAATTATAGATGATCCTGTCTGATCCCTGGGAAAATACCTTTCTTCTCATCATCCCTGAAGCCTGATTGCTTTTGTGCATCTTGCCCCTGCTCTCCTATTCCTCTTTGCTGTGGACATAGTGGTCTTTGCCCTGGCTGTGTCAGAAGCTTACTTGTACAGAGTATCCTGGAATTTCTGGGGGGAAGCAGGTATCCCCCATTCACTCCAGAGGGTTCCATGCTCCAGGACAAAGTAAACAGCTGCATTTTTCTTAGCTGCCCAGTTCCTTTCTTTGAAAGGAACACACTCTGTTCAGGACACTACTAACAGCCAATTGAAAAAAGAAAATATTTTTTCACAACCCTATGTTGTCATTACCTTTGTCTGCCTGTAGAGATGCTTAGATAAATATCATATTGTATATCTGACTTGATAGCCCACATTGAAGTTCTTCCAACTTCATGTTTCAGCAACCAATTCATTACTGGCTGCAGGTTTGTGTGCTGGTCACTGGGGTATTCACCCAGGTAAATAAGTAAATAATATTAAATAAGTTGTTGATTTGTTCTTTTTTGTTGTTTGTTTGAGGGTTTATTGTATGTTTATTTGGTTTGGGGTTTTGTTGGTTTGTTTGTTTTTGTTGGTTTGGTTTGGGGTTTTTTTTAATCTTTTCCACTCTATGGTCAGTTTTACTTCTGAAACTAGACCTACCTAAATGATGTCCAGATGTAATTTTTGCATTCATCTGTGGAAGTCAGGAACTAAAATAGTATGGAAGTATGTAGAATTTAGAATCACGGGAATTCATTGCGAGGGGGAGAAGCAGTGGCAGAAACAGTAGAGTTAAAATGTGAGAGACTTAAATGGGAAGTGAGAAAGTATCATCAGGACTGTGTGATAGGGTGTGTTTTGGCTGTTGATATTGCATGTGCTGGTTACAATTCCAACCATAAAACTGCCTTCATTTGTTCATTAACATCATTTCCTCCGGCCAAGTTGTAAATTGGATTGTGGTGTAATTATTTCAAAATGGGATATTTCAGATTTTTATACTGTAATGAAAGGATCTGGGATGAGAATTACCTTCATGTTTTGTGTATTTCTTCCCAACTCTCCAAAGACAGGGCCTCCTCTTCTCCAATATTGTTCTTTATTTTTCTGTTTCCTCATTCAGATTGTACCCTAAACTGTCCATATTTGTCCGAAATGAGATTTCCTGTCTTTGAAATAGACTTCCCACTTGTCCTTCACTTTCACTCCAATCCCGAAATGAGTATTTAGTCATCTTAAAGAATGAAGAATGAAAATAACAGGAAAAGATGAGTCAAAAGTTTTCTCTTTGAGCATACTAGTAGATTTCTGGACCCTGCCTAGAAAAATGATCACAAAAAAGGAGGGGAAAAAAAAGTTCTGCAGCAAACTTCAGGAAAAAAAATGTGACTTCTTATTTTACACTGCATTTCCCACCTGCCTTGCCTTTTCTCCCCGCCTCCTGCAAAATCACCCTCCTTTGTTGCTGTCTTCAACATTTCATTATAAACTATGTGAACGAAAAATGTTGCACTTTTATATTTAATTTCTAGTTTTCTTAAAAAATAAATTGAGATATAGTTTTAAAGGGGTAAAGGGACTCTGTATAGTCAATTTGACACAGTTAGCTGATTCTTGTGAATGAAATAGTGATACAACCTTCCTTCAGGAGAGCAACAAGGTCCTTGGTAGTTGAAGGTTTTGTGTGTAGTAGATCTCGGTGAGCTTAAAGAAAGACATGGATATTGATAGGAAAGGGAAAAGGAAAATAGAAAAATACCAGTACCTAGAAAATGAAGGAGAAAATGGGAGTAGCAGTTATTATGCCTTTCCATTTTATTTTTCTACATACTACGTGACTAATTATTGTGAGTGCTTAGTTCTGTAATAGGTCTCTTAGGAGAAGAGCAGTTGCATCTCATTCTGCTTCACGTGTCCCTTGTCTTCCCTGTGGCCAGTTTCCCTCCCAATAGTACTTTGCGTTCTGTGAAAACAGAGATTAAGTTCCTGTTGATAATTTTGTTTTAGATTATGTCAGAGTTCAGATGCATGGAGTTACAAATCAGTTTCAAATCAGTTTCATATGTCAGGTATTACAATTCATACTCTAAATGATTGAGGGTACAGTCTTCCCAGTAGAAACCTCTTTCCATGTAGATCTATGCCATGTAGACTGTGCTTTTTAAACATGCAGATTTCCAGACTGATTACTTCTGTTTTCCTCATGGGTCATTCTGCATTGGAGAAGTTGTATTTTGCTTGGCTTGGATGTCTTTTTTTTTTTTTTTACTTGAAATTAGTGAATTTACATAATATGAATCATTAGAACTCAAAAAAAACCCTAAAAACTAATTCACTAAATAGAATAAACTTTTGTAACTTTTCCTAACAGAAGTTCCTATCACCTTGCTATTGTTTATGCTTTTTTATGTGCAAAGCCATTACTTGTAAACAAACCACAAGACAATGTAGCAATTGGGATAAAGTGTAATATTTTCATATCCAGATTGTCTCTGCACTAGAATACAGAGTGACCTGCATCTGCTGAGTAGCTCTTCATCAACTTACATGTTTTCAGTGTGCAATGGGGTTGAGTAGAGTGTGGGTTTACAGGAGGCAATGGAGAAGGAATATCTTTTACTCTGGAACTAGACCACTGCTGAAACTAATAGCTGTATGTATCCAACATCCACGAGCTTTGGTCATGTGCTCTCACCTGCATGGTCACCTAGAGACAAGATATGTAGCATCCTGAGGGTCTCTTCCAACTGAAATGATTCTATGATTGTAAGAATCTATGATTCTATACCCTGAAGGTAAAAAAGAAATACAGATTCTGTTTGACCTGTGAAAAAAATACGAAGTGTTTAGATGGAAGAGCCTTCCTGCCACTCCACCCCCAGAATGACAATGTCAGCTTAATTGAAAGAGCTATAAATCTTTTTCCTGTACTGTTTTGCAAAAATTGTTTGTGTAAAATGCCTTTTCAATAAATCAATAGCAACCATTTTTATTTTAAAAAGAATCCTTTTAATTCTCCAGAATGGAGACAACTAGTAAATGTTTACTTGAATAATTTTCATTTTTATCAGTCTAACTATGAGTAGAATTCTGATGTTTTATACCCAAACAGAAAATAGCATACAGCATCTCAGCTTCTTTCAAACTTCTTATGCATTTCTAGAATGCTAACATTAAATTGCACTTGGAAGTAACTAAAAGAGAGAATTTGGAGTCCATTCCTGATATTTTCTGTTTTAGATATACCTTTAAAGTACATACTGGTAGGAGTTTGCTTCACAGTTTATTGTAGTTGCATTTTTCTAACTGTAAATTGTTGATTTAAATTGTGTTTGGCTTAAAACATATGAAATTGCCACTCAGCTGCAAAGGGCTGCAGATAGATAATATTTCTTCAATATGAGACTATATCAGTCTTTGCTTTCAGAATATGTACATTCTAAAAACAGATAAAGAAGCTCAATTTGCTCTTTAAATTCCTGTGGTAGCTTTAGCAAATATTTTATTTTGTTACTTTTTTATTTTTATGCTTTTTATAGACTTGTGTATGATGCACAGACTTTGGACAGGACAGTGAAATGAAAAATGATCAATTTCTCCATGGATTCTAATCAAATTCTATGAAGATGGGACACAATATGACTTAAAGGTCAATTTTATCTCCATATTAAGCCACAGGTTTTTAATTTTCTTTCAGAGAGCTCTAAGCACTGAAAGATATACTGTGATGTATAAGAAAAAATACTGTGTCCTGCCTATGAGACATGGATAAATAAAGGCAGTATATCTAGAAAACAAAAGGCAGTTGAATACAATGGAGAAGTATTCTAATCTCTCCAGTGTTTTTGAAAATTCACTCCTAATCCTTCAAGTGAGCTGAGAAAATGCTGAATCATCCTGATTCACTGTAGGATTTCTACTTATTTGATCACTTCTAATCATTGGATAATCCTTTCTTAGTAGAGATATGAGAGCTCCTGTATGGATGAACTTTGCTGAAGATGAAGTAATAAGAAGTATCAGAGGGTTTTGGTTCTAACTTTTTTTTGCGTCTTCTGTTTGGGTTCCTTCTGAGTTCAGGTTTTTTGTCTGGCTTTCAGTTCATTCACAGAAGCACCCTTATTTTGAAATATTCCAGTTTTCCTTAAGAAAAATTATGCCCTATAAACTATTGACAATGGTAATTCCTTTCAAAGAAAATGATCTTTCTAATATATGCGAGTAGAGGAGTTTTAATTTTTGTTTACTCTGAATTTTTATGCACGAAACTTTCTTTTCTATTTAGTGTACTTATGCATCTGTCCCCTTTCGATGTGTTGTATGTCCTTCCATTTCATGCTTCTCTCTTGTATCAGATCAACTTCCATCCATTTTCCTTTCTCCCTCTCTCAGCAACATGCATACGCATGCTTTTCTTTTAACCCGGCCGAGAGTCACACGCTGTGCACCTGTCTCAGAGGGAACATGCCTCCTGAGCCGGTTTTGTACAAGACAGGTGCATGAATAGTAACCAAGATATTTATGCAACAAAATGAAGAGAGTTTAACCATAAGGAAATTACACAAGATATTCATGTAATAGTATGTTTGCCTGACCTTATTTGTTGTTGTACAAGCACATCCTATCTTGCTCTATTTCCACAGTAAACTAAAAATGGTATTTGTGACATTAAGCTGCTTATGTTCATGTGCATCTTCAGTTTGATGCAAACTTCTGACCTGGTGGCAGTCTAGATCTTACTAGCTTCAGAGAAAACTTGTCCTATGTCTTTTCAGCTAGCTAGCAATAACTGATTACTTTGCTCCTTAAGGATTTTAAAATATGTGGGGACCTCAGAAATCCAGTTTGGATGTTAATTCATTTCTGCGTGCTCTCAAAATTGAAGAAAGTGGTATACCATGGTTTTCCTTTCACAATGCCAATAGAGTGGTAGATTGAGAACAGCTGTGACAACAAAAAGAAGACAGTTTTATTAGCACCTATGCCGCTATTAATACTTGTTAATTAAACAGTGGGAATTATACTATCAAAAAAAATTATATGCCATTTTACAGATAGTCAATAATAAAGCAGAGCTTGGAAATAAACTCCCCATTCATAGGCATAAAAATATAGTTCCAGAGACAAGGTTATAATTTGATCTGTTCAGTTTCAATTTATACCTAGATCAGACCTGGACTCTAGAAAATTTTCCTTGTCTTTCATTGGAAAATTTACCATCTTAAAATTTTCTAGTTTTTTTCAGCTGTTTATTCCAGTTACATAAACTAAACATTTGTGGTTCCATTACACCACCTGAAAAAAAATAAAAAAGGTGTAAACTTTTATTTATTTTTTATCTTAATTTCTTTGAAGTGGGGAACAGTGCAGTATGAAATAAATCTAATTGCTTCAGCTTTGCGGAAAACACTTAAGCATTTGTCTTGTACAGCAAATTCTTGATCAAATGAATGTGGTTTTTATTTAATATATAATTATATAGCTATGCTGGATACTTGAGTTAATTACAGAAAATATATAAATTAAGAAATTGATGAAAATTGCAAATAGTGAAAATACTTCAGAAGCAGGAGAAGGAGAAGAATAAATGACAGCTACTTGCTACAGATCATTTGCACAGCCTTAGAGTACAAGTAAAGTAACAAATCTTTTTCCCAGAGCTGTTGACAAAGTTAGCACTGCACTGACAGTCCAGGAAAGAACAGGACAGGACCAGCTTCTGCTGCTGGCCAGAGAAGCAGAGGCTTTCAAAAGTGCAGAAATATGAAGTTCAGTGAATGGAGGAAAGCGTATGAAGCAGAAGTTGTGGTTTCTAAGCCTCTTTGTGGCATCAGGTTTTTAAAAACCCTGTAAAATAAGCCAACCACTTCTGTTAGCAGATACTCTCATCATCAATGTGATTTAGAATATCTGTACTAATTTCACTTGAGTTGAGGAGTTATCCCATTTTAACAGTCTCAGTGACAGAATATTTTGTAGACGTTTGCTTGACAGAATTTGTACAATTTAGAGTTGGCTTGCGTGATTAATTCTTTGTGCTTGTGCCTGCCCCATCCACCCACCACACTGAGGGCTCTGTCATTTACCAGGACTCCATTATATTCAATTGAGCAGTGGCTGCATGAGGCCAGACGGCGTATGTCCTGGGGCCATACAAGTGCTATTTTGCTGGCTGTACTCTGCAAAGCCAGAGGCACTCAGGGGACTACAGAGAGAGTCGCATTAGTGACATAATACCAAGTGCTTGCACCATGTTATGTAAATACTCAATTGTGATGAAGTGTGCGGTGTTTCTTCTCAGCTGGTTGTTCTGTTCTATGTATATAGAAGGTTGCTGCTGTTTGCAATAAATAGTTTGTAGCTAATATTGTTAACAGTGTTCTTGATGAAGTTTAAAAAGTGTTTGCTGTCTTTCTTTCACTATGCTTTTTACTTTATAGGACAACTTCCTTAACTTTCTGTATGACACTAGAATGCGGAATGGAAGGAGTATTTTGAGGTATATAGAATTAAGGGGTGGGCGTACATCCAGGGAATCTCAGAGGGAAATATGGGCTGTGTGCCATGCACTGAACTTGCTACATATGCGCACATCTGATCTCACAAACACACACTTCACAGATGGTCAGCAATTGCGCAGATCAACTCCACAAGGCCTGTCCAGATCCCACTTATCCTGGGCATCTGGAAATCCTGGTCATACAGCCAGTCTGTGATTTCTCTCCTCTTTCTTTTTCCCAGTCCTGAAAATCTGTCAAGGTAGGGAGGAGGAAGAGGAGAAGAAGAGGACATGCTGAGGAAGAAAGACATATCAGGCTTGTATTAACATTGAACATGTTGAAAATGGTTAGGTTACTGTAAAGTAATGAGCTTCAGGACCTCAGTGGAGGTATAATCTACTGTGTGTGTATTTTTAGTTTGCTGTTGGGGTGTAAAATGTATTCACTTCACTTAAGCTATGTCATAATAACTTACTGTGAATATTGAAATAAAATGCTAATTAGATACAGTTGGAAGAGAGCACATGGCAAATTACTGTAATACTGCTCATGGCTGGTAACTCATTTGCCTATGGTAGCATGATCAGTTTTGATCAAATGCTTTTTCTCTTAATCTACAGACTCTTTAATAATGGGCCATCTCTAACTAAAATCTGCACCAATTTTAAGTTCAGTTAATTTAACTTTATAAGTTAGAATGCTTTTCTTAACCAGTTAAACTATAAGTAAGCATAATTCAAAGTAGAATATTTCTTAAATATTTTTCTCTTTATTTAATCAGAGAAACTTATTTTTCTTCAGAAGATGTTGCCTAATTATTTTTTTTTCTAAATAAAAATATAGTTTGTGTTCCCAAATCACTCGTGCGTAAACAATCTACTTGATCCTGGTTTAAAGTATCAGTCTAATTTTAGGTGGTCTGACAATACTCCTATAGGCAGGTAGATGTTTTTGCTAATATTTTGCATTGAAAATCATGATGGATCAAATCAGGACTTTGAACTTTGTGAAGGTGATGTCACATATGTACATCACAAGACAACTTCAGGGCTTTTTTGTGTGAGATGCATTTAAAAATCCAGCTTTTTCCAAGATTCCAGGAGTTCTGCAACAGCTGTAGTCTCACTGATATCCATGACAGAGTCTCCTCTTTTTGACAGCACAGTTTTATTCTTTTCTTAAGAGTTGTATGTTTGAATTATTTATGCACTTCAGAATCCCAGGGTATTACTTAGGTACCCAGTTCTGATTGACTACCAAAATTCTTAGGCCCTGCCTGTATAAATGGTTGTCTTCATGATTAACTTCAATTCTGTAAAAAGTAAGACTAATTTTTTAATCTGCTAAAAGTTTTGATCTGATATATACTGAAATACAATCAGAGCACCAATTCTTATGGTGCTGTCTCTATCTGTCCAATTATCATTCATATTTTTCTGAAAATATAGGGATAACATCCAAGGAACAGAAAACAGTCTGATCCTCTGCCACTGCAAATTTACCATTTATTTTGTTAGAATCATATTGGTTTTTTTAACAGTTGGTTTTGGAATGAATTACCTAAAGGTCAGCTATAGGTGTCTTAGTAGAATTTCTTTAGTTCCCTTCTGTTACAGATTGAAAAATAATGGTAAATTGTGTTTAGATGACAGAAAAGCAACTATTCCTCAAGGAACCGGGACTTTCTGTTTGTAAGTAAAAATAACATCAGACTTGGATGTCTTTCTACCATAATATTATATTTCCAACAGAAAATATTAAATGAATACAAGAATTAGTGTATGTGCTGGTTTGACTGAAAATCAGTTGATTTTATTTGTGCCGTTAGAAACGTTTATTTTTCTTAGCTAGCATGCTCATTATTTGGACTTAGTTTGAGAACAAGAGATAACATCCCAGCACAGAGTTAATGTTTTGAATAGCTCCGGTCTGAGAGCCAAGGATGTTCTGAGCTCTGTCCACATCAAGGAAGGGGGGCAGAGATGGGGCAGAGCTTGACTGACATCCAGACTGATCATTGAGAGTATTTCATCCCATTAGCATCATGCTAATTATTTAAGGAGGGTTGGGAATTGGGACCTTCTGGTTGGTTCTTCCATTCTTCTCTTGGTTCTTTTTTGTCAGAGCTGGGGGAGTTTTGATTGGGACATTTGACCTGGCTTTTGCCATTTTGCAGAGGCCTCTGGGCTTTTCTGCCCTTTTCATCTCTTTTCTCTCTCTGGGATTAGCTTTAGGACCAGGTGTGGCTTGCTGGGACTGGCTACTTAGCTGTGGACAGAGCTCGTGAGGAATTGCCTTGAGCATCTTTTATTTCTGATATTTATTTATTTATTTATTTATTTATTTACTACTGGTGTATTAGTATTTTTTTTTTTCATTTTATTACACTGTGTTTATCTAAATCCAAGTTTCTCCCTTCCCTTTCAATTCTTTCCCCTGCTGGAGGGGGGTGAGGGAGGGGGTGAGAGAGTAGCTATCGTGGTTGTATTGCTAGCTCAGGTTAAATCACAACAGTGTATTAATATTTAGAGAGTTGTATCTTTCTTCCATTGCATTCTGCTTCTATTTAATTCTAGGGGTAAACACAGAGTTTCTTGATGCTATCACTACTCATGTTTGGGCTTATATTGTATTTGTGTGTTGCGTAGATCTGGCTAAACCCAATTTATTTCCAATGTTTGGAGAAAGCAGCTATTTTCTACCCTCTTCTGGTCCTTGTTTTTGCAGGGCAGTCAATGAAGAATAAATCATCCTATCACACTGAAGATGAGTTAAAAGCAGGAGTCTAACCAGTAGAATTAATAATGTTTTATACAAATGTGATACTTGTAGTTTTCTTCTGTTTCTCCAATGCTACCATTTCAACAACAGAAACAGTTGGAAAATACTTCTCACTTTACCTGAAGGTTTTACATTTGGATTCCATGCTTGCATTGGAATCTTTATCCTTACCCAGAGCACAATGTTCATTATTTCTTCAAGCATACTATCTTTGTCTCACTTTTATCTTTATTCCTTTAAGTTCTCTTCCACTTTCAATGCTAAAGATCTTTTTTTCCTTTAAAGTTCACAGATTTTATCCCTGATTTCTTTCAGACAATATGCTTTGTTTTACAGGTTTATGTTGCCTGTGAATCTTGACTATGAAAACTACATTTCACTACATTTCATACCATCATTGTTTATAAATTGCGTAAGCAATATATCCCTGTGTTAATTCAGTTTTCGTTAACAAGTTATCATTCGGGGTATTCTGTGCACAAACATATGAGTTATGTGCTATATAGTCTGTACATATATAAAAACTTGGTCAAGTTACAGCAGACCCATGCCTTCTTTTTTCTGACCATATATGCTTAGTTTGGGATTGCACAGACATAGCGTTTTGGTTTGGTTTTTTTTTACACACATTATTACTACTTACCTGTAATCTAGCAAGTGCATTATTGTTAGAAATGGTTATACATCTTTCTGGAGCTTAACATGAAGGCTTTTAAACTGGAAATTGAACCTTAACTTTGAAAATGCCCTTGCACTGTAATTTTAAATATGTGATTAGAATCACCAAACAATTTAGGTTGGAAGGGATCTTGGGGGGTTATCTGGTTCCCCAACCCTGCTCACAGCTGGCCTAGCTTCAGAGTTAGAACAACAGGCTCAGGGCCTGCATAATTGAGTTTTTAATATCTCCAAAGCTAGAAATCCCACATCCTTTGGGAAAGTCTTCCCAGGACTGACTGATCCCATGATGAAGAATGTTTTCCTTATAGTCAATAGGAATTTCCCTTGTTGCAACTTGTGACCAATGCCTTCCATGCTATTTCTGCACCTCTGAGAGGAGTCTGCTTCTGTCTTCTACATAACCACCAATAATATCGTTGAAGACAGCAGCTGAATTCCCTCTTAGCCTTCTCTCCTCCAGGCTGAGCACACACACCTCTCTCACCCTCTGCCAATATGTTATGTCCTCCGGGTCTGTAAGTCAGTGGCCATCCTCTGGACTTGCTCCAGTTTATTAATGTGTTTCTTGCAGTGGGCACCCCAAAACTGAACTGCTTCAGATATGGTCTCAGACATCCCTATAAGATGGAAATAATTTCCATCATCCTGCTGATTATATTCTATCTAGTACAGCCCAGTATGCAGATAAGCCTCATTGCCTCAAGGGCACATCACTAACTCATATTCAACTTGCTGTCCTCCGAGATGCCAAGTCCTTTTCTGCCAAGCTTGTGCTGTCAGCCCTCATCCTGTACTATTGAATAGAGCTATTTCTTCCCAGGTGTAGGACCTTGTGTTCATGTTGGAGAGGAGAGGAAAGAAGGAAAGAAGGAAAGAAACTGCATGTTCCTTTACTTCTTGTGAAGCAATTAATCTAAAAATATTATAGTCAGCCTGCTATCCAGGTTCAGCATGATGGCTGACAAACTGATAGCAAAGGAAAGAGCAGGAGGTGGGAAGAGAACTGGTAGAGATGTGGATTAGATGGTGAATGAAGTAACATTGTTACAGGTGCCACTTGCACGCCAGCTTTCTATTTCACCTTCTTTAAAATGCTTCTTCTAGTGGAGTTATTAACATATTTCTGTTTTGTGGTTTTGTTTTTTTTTGTTTTCAAATATGTGTGCAGAAGCAAACTTCTTAACAGCAACAACAAATAATATAGCTAATTTTTGTCTCTGATGGTTGCTAGTTTTGGAAACAGCACCAAGTAACTTTTGAGTGTCCCAGAACGCATTCATTCTCATGGTTCTGCTTGGAGTTTCCAAACATGGCTTCATGCAGCCTGAGTATAAAGAGCTCTTGCTGTCCAATGATGATTAAAGCAGACTGCCTATTTTAAAACATCACTTATTCATGGTGGTTCTTAAAACTCACCAACATCTCTGTTTCAAAACCTGGGATTTAGAGTCTTGTTTTCTGACATTCAAAGCTTAGATGGGCACCCTTAGACCCTGGGAAAATATCGTTGTTAGTAAGTTGCCTCATAAGGATGAGTATCACTTCTTCCTCATGTAGCTTCTTCATTTAAAAAATATGGTTGCAGTTGCATGTCAGGAGGATAAGGAGGGAAGACAGAGGGTTACTTAAATATATTTGGCTCATGCCATCTGCACCAGATCCTTCCAGTCCTAGCCAGTTTCTGAAGCCCACTATGGTTTCATTTGGAATAAGCCATTTAGCTACTTTAATCTGATCATTCTATGCATGATCAAAGTGTTAGCTTTTGGTAAAGAGAGACATTTGCTTACGAAACAGTGAGTGCCTGATGATGCTGAGATTTTTATTAAGATGAGATGGTGGGTTTGGGGATGGCGGTTTTTGTCTTATGTAACGTAAATGGGATTAAATTCCATCACAAATGAAGTGTGATCTTTTGTATGCCTGTGTGTAATGCTGTGCCCCAAACTTCCCCCACAAAATAACTAAATGTCACACTAATGAATTAAATAAAATTGAAAATATTCTACCACTGTATGAATGTCTGTATAAGCATATGCAATATGTATATATGTGTCATAGAATAGCTTGGGTTGGAAGGGATCTTAAAGATCATCTAGTTCCAATCCCTCTGCTGTGAGCAGGAACACATCACTCGACCAGGTTGCTCAAAGCCCCATCCAACCTGGCCTTGAACACTTCCAGGGATGGGGCACCCACAGCTTCTCTGGGAAGCCTGTTCCAGTGCCTCACCACCCTCATGGGAAAGAATCTCTTCCTTAGATAGAATCATAAATTCACAGAATCATTTAAGTTGGAAGGCACCCTCAAGACTGAGTCCAGCTGTAACCTAATTCTGGCATTAAAACATGTTCCTAAGAACCTCATCTATGCATTTTTTAAACACCTTCAAGGGTGGTGACTCAACCACTTCCCTGAGCAGCCTGTTCCACTGCTTCACAACTCTTTTCATGAAGAAATTTTTCCTAATATCCAATCTGAACCTTCCCTGATGCAACTTGAGGCCATTTCCTCTTGTCCCGTCACTTGCTACCTGGGAGAAAAGACCAACACCCTCCATGCTACAACCACTAATCAAAATCTACCGTCTTTCAGTTTAAAGCCATTACCCTTTGTCTTATCACTCCATGTTCTTGTCAGAAGTCCCTCTCCAGCTTTCTTGTAGCTTCCCTTTTCATACTGAAAGGCTACTATAAGGTCTCCCTGGAGCCTTCTCCAGGCTGAACAACCCCAACTCTCTCAACCTGTCTTCACGGGAGAGGTGGTCCAGCCCTCTGATCATCTTTGTGGCTTCCTCTGGACTGGCTCCAACAGGTCTATGTCCTTCTTATGCTGGGAACCCCAGAGCTGACTCCACGTGGGGTCTCATGAGAGCAGAGCAGAGGGGAAGAATCACCTCCCTGCACCTGTTGGTCACACTTCTTTAGATGCAGCCTAGGATATGTTTGGCTTTCTGGGCTGCAAGTGCATGTTGCTGGCTTGTGTTGAACTTCCAATCAATCGACACCTCCAGCTCCTTCCCTCAGGGCTGCTCTCAATCCATTCTCCACCCAGGCTGTATTTGTGCTTGGGATACCCCCACCTAATGTGCAGAGGCTTTAGTTTTCCTAACATGATCCCTGGCTGCTCCAACAGTTTCTCTGTATTCTCTCCAGGGGACCTGTCCTGGCTTTTACCCTCTGTAGGTTTCGTTTTTGTGTTTGAGTTTGCCAGGAAGCTCCTTGCTCATCCATGCAGTCTGCCTGGCATTTTTGGTTGATTTCCTCTTTGTTGGGAGCATTGCTCCTGAGCTTGGAGGACATGATCCTTGAATATTAACCAGGTTTCTTGGGACCCTCTTCCCTTCAGGGATTTATCCCATGGTATTCTACCATGTAGACTCCTTAAGAAGCCAAAGTCTGCTCTCCTGAAGTCCAGGGTAGTGAGCTTGCTGCGCATCCTCCTCGCCGCTCTAAGGATCTTGAACTCGACAATTTCATGGTCACTGTAGCCAAATCTTCCCTAGAGCTTCACAGTCCCCTCAACCCTCTCCTTGTTGGTGAGACCAAGGTCCAGCATAACACATCTCCTCATTGGCTCCTCTGTTGTTTGGAGAAGGAAGTTATCATCACCATATTCCAGTAACCTCCTGGATTGCTTACGTCCCTCTGACAGATATCTATATATATGTATAGCTAAAAATAAACCATGTCTGTACCTTGCATGTTTGATGACCTTGTCTCAAAAAAAGATAAAGTAAATTGGTTAAAAAAAAATAAAAATCAACAACAAGAGTCAGAGGTGAGCAGCAGCTTCTGTGCAAGAACTTTCCCAGCTACAACTACTCTACTTATCTCTACAGCATAGAGATAATAGTGGAAGGGAAGACATGTGAGTGATGATCTATGAAAGCAGGAAGGGTGTGGGAAGATTCCCAATGAAATTACGAGGCATTGGGTTTAAAAGAAACAAAAAGACACTGTGATATAAATAGTAAATATATTTCAATACACAAACACATGCACAATTCTTTGGCATTAAAAGCATTTGACAGGAAAGGAATTAATTGGTTCAAACGAAAACTGATCAGAAGAAGAATATGGAAGAATATCAACTGAGGTGTTGAGCACAATGGTGTCCATGTAAACTTTGACTTAGGACATCAATACAACACACGCTGCTGGGCCTTGGAGAATATGCCAGGGAAGTGACAAGTATCTGCTCTGGTTAGTTTCCCTAACTGTGTATTGAAGTGTTGATTGTAGTGGATCAAATAGTTCTTAGGCTTATAAATGTAATGGAGTTACATTGTGTCCTGACTAAAGTTTCCTAAATATTTTTCCTCTGAATAATTTTTGCAATATTGAATAGTTTGGAGACTTATCTAAGCTTAGTAACTAAACTGTAAATGTTTTAAAAGAAGGTATTGTATGAACTAAGCAGGTATTTTAATGAAAATATGCTTGGCAATATGGTCATTTCTTGTCCTGAAAGAAGAAAACCATTGATATTTCAGATAGGTGAAAAGAAACAAAACAAACAAAAAATGCAAAGCATGGTGGAACTTCTCAGCCTTTGTTTTTTCATTCCTAATTAAGAAGTACAAAACTACCTCAGAGAATCATTAGTGGTTGTGCCTTAATTCAGTCTCAAAATGGCATCTTTGTCAGAAAATTGCACAGGGCTGGCAGAAGTTTCCAAGAAGACCTACGGGAAAACCTGTGGCCTCTGAAGAAGCAACTGGAAACTGGGATGGGTCAGGTAGCAGTAGATGCCTGTATATAAAAGTGAATCAGCTAGAAAAAAATAATATTCATGGTGAGATGAAAACATCTACATGTCTGGCTCTGTGACTGAATCTTTCTCCTGATGTATGTGTCCTGAACACAGACTCAGCATCTTAGTTCCTCTTACAGCAACATGAGATGTGGGAAATGCATGTGTTGGAGCCTGGGGAGCTATTAATCTCTCTGAAGTAGACATGTCCTATCTGACCACCTTGATTTCTCTCAAGTGATGTTAACTGTCTCGACTAGAGCTCCACTGACTATAATGGGACTTTTACCACCTACAAGTATATGTCTTAACTTTGAAGTGAATCCTGCCTTCAATTGCCACTCTTGGCAAACAAGTCATTGGCTTTTTCTTGCTCTATACCATTCCTCTGAAACCTTTTTGCCATGGTGGCTGTTTTATGCCCCATCCTGTTCTAGTCTGCTACTTCTCCCTTAATTACCTCACATCACTTAAAAGACACACTTATTACAGAAGGTCTGTTCTCTTAAGTCATACAATGGAAAAAACATATTATAAACAACTGTGGAAAGTACAATGAAGCAATGAAATAAATTCTAAGCTTGATGTTGAGTCTATGAATTCTATCACAAGCTTCTTTAGCTATCCTTTATTTAATTGATCATCTTCTTTAAGATGTTCAGAACTTTTCTTTCTGGTAATGTTACAGTGCCTGTCAAGTCTCTCATGAAGCTTTGAAATTCTGCAATAATGCAAATAATTTATATATATATATATATATGAATATGCAGCAGGACTTTTCATCAGTATAGAATTACTCCTTCGCTCAAGTATTGGTAGCAAAAGGAGCTTAGGTCCTGATTCAGCAAAGAATTTAAGCTTGTTTCTGCACTCAAGTCACCACTGGGAAAAAACAAAGCATGCAAGTGTGACAAACATGTAACAGGTTTTTCAAATTAAAACTTCATGTCTGTTTTGTACATGTGCATGAAATGCTCTCCTCTGTATTTAACACACACCCTGGACTGTAGTTTTTCAAGAACTGCAAAAGCCTTAAGATTGTTAATCTTGTAAAATAAAGAAGAAAATTACTTTCTGTTGAGTTTAGATATACTTATTCTCTTTTTTATTTTCACTTTTAAGCTGGAAAAATTCTGAACATTTAGTAAGGGGATTAATCTCATTTTTTTCTCCATTTGAGTTTTCTGACTCCCTTTATGGGTTCTTACTTAGTCGAAAGTGTTTACAATTAGGACTATCACTTAAATAGGGGCAGCAACTAATAATAACTAGGAATCATGAAAAATAAAAACTGAAAAGACCTGTTACATTGTTTAAGCCCCTCCCCTGACATTTTGGGATTGTTCCCTATAGTATAATTTTGAGTCCTTTGTTTGGTCCAGTTGTAAATGACTTCTGCTTCTTTGCACTGTTCTCCTAAGAACACTACCACAATATTCAGTGTCTCCTTGCCATTCATACCCCCTTGCAATTCATCTATGACAATTTTAACTTACCCTGACTTCTCATATACGGGTATGAGGTATCCCTTTTGGGTACCTTTTACTTTCCGCTTTTGCAGTTTTGGACTTCCATTATGCTTGAGGTAGCTGTTCTTCTTTCAATTTTTATTTGCATTCTATTATTTCAGTTTTTAACCTTTTCCCATAAGCTGTTTCCTCCATTTCCTTAATTTTTTTATTGGTTTGTTTGTTTGTTTTACTGAATTCTCTGGTTTATTTATATCTCTGTGGCCCTGCTCTTCCTTCCTGCTGAAGTCAATGGGAAAAAGTGAAGGCATATGTTACTACTCAGAACTCTTTCCTGCAATTTTTATCCTAGTTCCATAACAAGTTTTGTTGTTGTTGTTGTTGGTTTGGGGGTCTGTTTGTTTGTCTGGTGTAGGTTTTGTTTGTTTATTTCTTTGTTTTTTCCCCTTCAGCTGACTCAAATTTATTAGTATTTTGCAGTTTCCCTATAATGGGACTAGAACTTACGTCTGTCCTGAGTCCACATAGTCATCACCTAGTTCAACCAATAATTCTAGCTGGCAGGCCTTGTATTAGCTTCACTGTGTCTGACAGACTTCCAGACCAGACACAATTTGCATTCTGGCAGTTCGAAACATGGGCAAAATTTGCTTGCAACTCCGTGTGCCTGCATGGAAACACTTTGAGGACGTAATCAGTAATTTTGAGCATCTGAGGCCAGCAACATTGACAAAAATACTATTTAGTCTTTTGCTAAATGTCAGAAGTACTGCTTACATATTCACATGAAAGCTACAGTGTGAACGTGCTGTAGTTGTCATACTTGAGATACCGGTCACTTTAGGTACTTTCTCTCCAAAATAATGCCAAGTGTTCGTAACACCCTAGACAGCAAAATATTTCCCTCACATCTATGGCTCCAAATGGAGAATACTCAGGCTCAGTGTTTATACGGAGCTACCAGCATTTTGTCTGGGACTATTTGATCCCTGAGATTTCTTTCCTCATTTCTAATGGTCATTGGTATTTGGGATAGTGCATTTGAGAAACAGAGATGGTTGAGGGATAACAGCAAGCAGATATTTAACATTTTAGGGAATTTCTGCACATATGGATGGACTCATATACATGTATTTTTGCTCAGTGGTTCATAGAAGCCAGACACTAGGGAGTTTCAGTATAAAAACTTCAAAACTGTAAGAACAAGGTATTGCACCACCACTTTACACATACTGAAGAATGTTTATGCCCCACTTGTCCATAAATTACTAGTTTGGCTACAGTGTAAGCAATATTTTATGTATAACCTTATGACTGAGAGACAAGGTTTGCTTGAAATTAAATATTTCATTTTCCTCTGAGCCTTAGGGTTATGTTTTGGCTGAGTTGTCTGCATGAAGCCCACTTAAGCTTATTAAGGTATACTTTCTACCATGTCCCTGTAATGGAGCAGTATTTGTGAGATGTTCTTCTGAGTCTCATAAAAATGATCTTTATACCGCCTTACTGAATATGGTATGATCAATACCAACCTGCTGCTTTAACAAAAGTCACTGGAAAGTATCAGAGATTATCAGTAATTTGGCAAGACTTTTATGGACTAGGAAGGACTATTTTTCAGATACTCTCATGGATGTGGAGGTGGGGACTGAGCTCTGGAATGGCCAGTATCTGCTAAACACTTAGCACCAGCTTTTCAGGTTAATCCTTGCAAAGAACTTACTTAGCCAACCAGTCCTTGGTGCCCGGCCTCCTTCCCAACCACAGATTTCATAGGAGCCAGCCATTAATTACCAGAGGGCTGCTCAACTTCAGATAAAAAAAATAGTTACCTGATGCACACATACTCAGGAAACTGTCAGGATTAGTGGCCATCATAATGCCCGGGCCTGATGTTTCTGGGAACGCTAAATGCCAGTGTCAGGAAAAAAAAGGGAAGATGAAGGAATGTGAGGATTAGTGGCACTATAAGCATTTTCTATACTTGAGCAATTGTCACTGTTCATTTTCACTGATATTGATAAATACAGCATGAGCCAAGCAGTAGCACCCTAATAGCTTCATTATATGGAAATCTGCTTGTTTCCTAAAAAAAATATGAAAGAAACACATTTTAGCATATAGGTTAGAGTTCAGTCTCTAATTCAATATTTCAGGACAACAGCTGCACTGTATGCTTTAACTTTTGCCTATGATGCTATGTTTACCAGTCTGGTAAACAGTCTGCTGCTAGGCTGGGGAATATACCTGGTAGCTCATGAAAGCATACACATTTTAAATGGACAGCAATTACAGCACTCGCACAGCCTGAGCTTTCTGTCCAGTAGAAAAGGGGTTAAAACTTAATAAAGACTGTGCAGGAGGAAGGGAAAAAACCCTGGGCAGAATGTCTCCACACAGAGAAACAGAGAGCAGTTAATTTGTGCTCCAAACTGCCAAGGACAGCAGAAAAGAGCAACTAGTATAAATAATTAAAGCAGAGATTAGATAAATATTTGGGGAGGGGTACTGTGATCGTGCAATAGCTAATGTTGAGGAGACATGGACTTCTGTGCTTCCTGGCCCTTTTGTTCTAAGGTTTCCTACAGCCCATTACTTGGTAGCCTGCCACATGCCATCATTTTTGGGGTTTTAACCATGGTTTTTGAAAGCTTGCATAAGAACAAACTGTAGAGCACAGGCTGGGATGTAACTATGCCATGCAAGATGGCTTTATGATTCATTCATTTTTCCCAGACTTTATTTCTCCAGAGCAGGTCCTGGGTTGGCATCCTGAGTCCTGCAAAGGTCCACAGGGCTGAGTGGAAGGAACAGCAATGCTTCACTGGAGCCAGACTGAGGCTAGGGCAGTTGCTGTCAATACACCAGAGTAGAAATACATTGACGAAGCGGTGGGGGAGGTGTTCTGCAGGGCTGCGGATCCCGGGAATGCCTTATCCTGGGAGCACAGAATTAGAATTTTTTATAGGTTCACCAACACCATTGTTTCTTGTTTCAGAAATAAACAGCCACAACATCAGGTAACCAACAGAGCCTAAATTTTATTGTTTAAAAGTGGAAAAATCCAAATATGTTTTAGTAACAAAGTGTAGCTTTACATATTTACATATATATATGTATACTTAAAGACTATAGGAAATTAAACTTGAAGATAATCTTCAACAAATTAAATATTTTTCTATTAAAGGAAGAGGAAGCGAGCAACTTACATTGAAATATTAAATGTTCAGTGCATAATTTCTAGTAAAGCTTTTAAAAATAAAGCTTTCATCAAAATGCTCTTCAGAGCTCAGAAATACTTGCAAACATATCAAAGGGCACAAGAGCCCCATTAATCTATCAGATAAACCACTTTGATTTTTCGTGCCTATTTTCCTACTTTCTTGTCTTTCACGGTACGAACTGGTAACCGGGTAAAAACATCCCATATTAATTGCGGGGTCCTGTGTGCCGGCAGGTTCTGTGGTGACCTCGGGGTGTCGCCAGGCACTCTGCGGGGACCGCGCAGCCCCGGGCGGTGCTCTGGCTCCCGCACCGCAGTCAGCGGGTACGGCCGGCCCAGCCGGGCTCTCTTGGAGACAGCGAAATGCAAGGTACCTTTTTTTTTTTCTAGCAGACTGTAAGTGATTCCTATTCTTTGCTCCACAGAACATCCGATGTGGTGCCCAATCGGCTGAGAAAGCTGCACAGACGTCAGTGTCTCTGTGTGTGTGTGTGTGTGTGTGTGTGTCTGCACAGCCAACTGCAGCTGGAACCTCCATTAGAGCAGCCCTATTGATTTCTGGTTCACACTGCAGTAGCAGGGCTGGAGTGCAGGGCGGGGGGGGGAGAAAAAGGCAGGAGAAAAAAAATAATCCCAGCGGCTTAAAAACAGGAATTAACCGAAGGCACGTCGAGATGTATGTGCATATGTATAGCACATACATGTCGGTTTCCAGAGATATACCACTGTGCTGTTTGCTTAAAAATAACCCCACCAACAAGAGGTCCCCAGGCAGAGCAATCCCCACACCTCACAAAACAACAATCCACCCAGGTTTCAGATGCTGTGCACGTTTTCTCGGTGCTGCTTTTGCACACCGAAGCTGTCCGGAAAATGTGCCTGTTTCATCAAAGGACTACAAGAGATGCGCGCTTTAAATGGCTCTTTCTCTATGCACCCAGTTGTCTGCTTGGGGAAGAGGGTGGTTGGAAATAGAGCTCGGGGTCCGCCGAGCACCGGGCACGGAGAGCTCCAGGGAGGCGCTCTGCGTTTACTGGAAGTCATTTTCTCGTGATGCATAATGCACAAGGTGCCATTGCAAGCCGAGGTGTAAAAACGGAGGAAAAATGATAAATTATATTTATTGTGGTGACTGAGCTTTCCTCTTCCTCTGAGGTTTCTCTCCCAATTAATATCTGGGCATAATTTATAGCTGAATGTTAATATGTTGTCTTCGTATTTCAACACATCTGCGAAGAAAATCCCTGCAAAGCAAGTGTGTCTTTTCACGATCACTGCATGTCAGTCTGGCAAACTCTAGCTGTGAGCCGTATACAGTGAAAGGGGGGGAACCCCCCAGCACCGTTATCTGCTCAGGGGTGGGGGAAGGGGCGACGGTAATACCTTTAAAAAACTGAAAGGCGGTAAGCCATTATTAGCAAAAGCTATATTGAGCATGCTTGCCAGACAGGCAGCGCAGCTCAGCTCTAGTTCCGCCCAGACATGTGCCTTGCCATTTTCATTTTAATCAGTCTGCTCAGGATGGCTGCTGATTCATTTTGCGGGATGGCCCCCTGGGAGCCAAGGTGGAAGCCTGAGGCGAGCTGCTATTGCATCAATGCAGCACTCCACATCAGACACAGGGAGGGGAGACAAGGCTTCGGCAGCAGATCGACTTCCAAATACCAGCCTCGCTATTAAAAAACAAACCAGCACCTCCCCCCCCCCCCCAAAAAAAAAATAAAAAATCACAAAACAACAACAAACAAGGAAACAAAAACTCCGTGGAAAGAGAAGAGGGGAGGGGGAAAAAAAAAAAAAAAGGAAAAACCCGCCCCCCCCTTCCCCGATTCATTAAATAAAACACAATTAGCGGAGCAAAATCTTTCCTGCTCCTTCCTTCCCCTTGTACCCTGGAATCGCTGCAGCTACCATTTCTTTTCACAGCTCCTCGTTTAAAAGAAAAAGGACGCTCTCTATTTCTCTATTTACCTGATAACTAGCTGGGGGTGGGATACCTGATTTAGCTGGAGACTTTGATTTGTGGGATTGACAACCTTATTATGCAGTGAGCTTATTATTGATATTATTCTGCTCTCGGTTGCCATGACCACCTTGTGAGAGACATTCAATTTTCTCTCTTCCATCATCATTATCTATGAGGCCATCTGTTGTGGAAAATGAATTCAGCCTCATTTGCATGACTGATAAGCAAATTTTTTTTTATCTATTTAACAGAAGGTCATATGCCGGGGATTTGGAGCTGGTGGAAAAAAAAAAAAAAAAAAGTGGAGAAAAAAAAAAAGGCATCTCGAGAGGATGAGTGGGAGTGCGTGCATTAGAGGATGTATGTGGAAGTAAAACAGATCCCTCAGGCCTGCTAGCCTATCCTACTGCATTTGTCATTCCTGCCAGGGCGACATTTTTTCCCCCTAAGCTTCTGCACACTAAAGAGAGTGAGAGCTTTTTCCCTGCAATCTTCTTGAAGCCCCCCTGATTTTTTTACTCGGTGTTGGTGGGTCTATTTTAATATATATATTTTTTTAATTCCCTGGAACATGGGGTATCTTTTCAGTGTTCAATGAAGAAAAAAGCAGCCTTTTCTGGGTCTCTGTGGTATGCTTCTTACTCCTCATCCTTTCAAAGTTGTAGTAAGCCAGGGTGTTTCTTAGCCATGCTGAAATGTCTTGTTTATGTTTAACTTGTAAGTGGTTAACGGTGCAGGTGGGGACTGTGTTTTGTGCAGGGTGGGGGTCGATGCTTGTAGCGAACTGGAAAGATTATTGTGATTTTTGCAGTCGTTCCGTAGCTTGTACTTAAATGTCCATTGTTTGCTCTTTTCAAGTTCTTCTGGCAATACTGCTATGCAGCCAAAATTGTATTGGGCTGTAGAACAGACGATAAAAAAATCCTAAAGTGTGTGTTTACTATATGAACGCATAGTGTTGCATGCATTAAGCATGTTGTTGTTTATATAAACTTGCTGCATGTTGGAAGGTACTTGTTTGATACGGAGAATCCGAGACAAAAACTTCACAGATTGGAATGCTCAAGTCTCCTGACAGATGAGTACAATTAAATAAAAGATTATAAGATGATACGTTTTTACACTAAAACGACTTTTGAAACCACTGGATTTGAACTTTAAAGGGGAACACTCGTATAAGAGTAGTATTTTGAAAGAACACTGTCAAAATGTTTCTTATCCATAATAGTTTTTCTTTAAAGAGAAAAAAGGCTGTAAATAAGGGATAGTTAATTCAGTTAACTCTCTGAAAACCTCATAGTCAATACTTAAATTTTAAAATAGTTCAGATCATTAGGACTGTAGTCCATGCACACTTAGGGCAAATTTGTTAATATGATTAATTTAGTGCTAAAAAGTAACTGAAGAGTATAAAAAAAAGGCTTATATTAGTAAAAAATAAACGACTTAGATTCTAATAGAAGAGACATTAGACAGGCTTGCTTCTTTTACTTGTCTCTAACAAAGATTAAACTTAACAGAAAAGAAGCATGCCATTTTCTTCTGAGTGCTGATCAACATGCACAGCCTCATCTAGGCAAAGAGAAGATTTTTTTAAATGTTTATTTGTTTTCTGAAGAAGTAGTGTGTGCATAAAAGTAGAGTTTTTACACAATAAATGCTTTGCATGTTGACAACACTCCTTTTAAAGACAGAAAAGGAGATATGCAGTACTCTCTTGAAAATAAATACATTAGGATTTTATTTACAATCTATGGGGAATCTCTTTTTCTATTTTGTACTTGTAAGTGGTTGTGGGTGATGAAATTGAGGTGGAGAGAAGTTTCACTTTTGTTGAGGTCAGCTAGAGACCAGATCTCTGATTTGTCTATGCCAAATAACTTACTCTAAATTACTTGATTAAAATTCCTCTCTAGTTCTTTGTTTTAGAAAATATTCTGCAACAGATCTAGCATTAACTTGTGATAATCTATTGCTCATAGATGTTTAAAGGGTATTCTTTTCTCCTACCCCTCTGATTTCAGAAACAGTGTCTTTCTCGTAGATTTTTAAAAAGGAGTAAGATTTATTACTCCTTGGGCATCGGCCATGTTTATCGTGCCTATTGGAATTTGTTAAGGCAGTCGGATCCCAGAGCAAATTTCGCACTTCGAGTTCAGTGCAGCGCAGCTCTGGCCGTTGGGGTGGGCTGTTTGAAACGGTACCGGTTTCCCCAGTGGACTTCAGCTGGAAGTAATGGGATTCTGTGTATTAGCAAGCTGTCTTACTGCGCGCAAAGGTTGAGGTCTCCGTCTTGTCCCCTCCTCCCCCCTTCACTTGAATTGTCAGCATCTTCCAAAGGCTCCTGAATAGAACCTGGTAAACTTCGGGATAGTACAGTCGTTTCCCTTCCCCTGCCCCCCAAAAGTTAATTACCAAGCTTGGCTGGATTCCTCCTTGCCACCCTGACATTTGACTGCTGCTAATTCACTGATTAATCTCATTAATGTGATTATAGGAGGATTTGGAGCTGGCTGCCATTGTTGTGCAGACAGCGCCATTCAGCCCCAGCGCTCGCCGCCCCTCTGGGCGCGGGTGCGGTGCGGTGCGGTGCGGCGCGGCGGGGTGCGGCGGGCCGGCCCGTGCCGTTCAGCACCGGGAGCTGTCCGCGCCTCCCCCACCGGCGGCGGGAACCCACCCGCGTTCATCCCGCCGCGACCCTGCTCAGCGAGGGAAGCGCAGGAGAGGCTTTTGTGCCTCCTAGCTAGGCGATGCGAAGATGGCTGTGGGAAAGCGTCAAATCTCCGCGTTTAAACGCTTCCTCCTTTTCTTTTAAAAGCCGTCTTTGCGTGCGTTTTGTTTTCTCGGAGAAATCCACCGGGCAGGGTAGGTTAAACAGCACTTCCCTGCAGCCGTGCAATTGAACTCTCAGAACGTGGGGGATATTACAGGCGTTGCCATACTTAGCCAGACTTTTTCATCCTAGTATAAGAGCGTTGTTGAGCTAAATGCTTTCATTTATCTTCTTTCTGTCCCAATAAAACAACGTATCCAGCTCACCTCGTCAAAATGACGTTTGCCCTCACCACCGCTGTTGTGCCCAGGGTCTTTCCTGCGTCTGCACTGCAAATGCCTGTTTTCCGGAGTTTGACAATAGAAACCATTTTATTGATTGAAACTTGATGTCGAAGAACTTTTTAAGGCTTCATCGTACACATAAATGACTTTTGCAGTTTTCAGTTCCAGCACTGTTTTATATTCAAATTTGCAGGTTAGGCAGTTTAAAATCAGACTAGGAATAATTTATCTAAAGTAAGGCACTTTACATAGCATTAGGGCATGATCTGCCCTATTTGTTTTTTTGACTTTTATTATCTAGAAGTTGCATTGTAACAATTTAATAACTACCAACTGCACATACATGGTAACTTATTATTTTTTATTAATATTATTATTAATAATAATATCCTCTTTCATTTGTATTCTTTATGAACATAGCTCTGTACTGGAAACTGAAACCACACATTAAACTCTATTGTGTGAAGGATTTGCCAGGATGAGCAGTGAACTCCTGCAAATCACTAAATTAAAAATACTTCTAAGACAAAGTGTCTTGCTGAGGAAAAGGTGGGATTTATTAAACAACAGTGTAGTAGTATATCAGTAAAACCTCTTCAGCTAATAATAATTTGCATTCATAACTGAAAAAGTACACTGAAACTGGAAAAGTCTGTTACTTTTATTTTTTTTTTACCATACATCTGAATTTCACGTAGTTTTTCAGTCACTAATGTAATATTCTTACCAGTGTTTCCTATTTTCATTTCTTTTTCTTCCTATTTCTTTCCCACTCCAAATCAAAAGCTCAGTAAGTAAAGAATTGTCTCCTTATCTGCTTTAGAGAACTATATGTTTAAATGATGTATAAAATGGGACTGTATAGGAACAGGTTTTAACAGTGACAGCCACAATATGCAGGCCAATTAAGGCTGCTCGTTAGCGGGTATATTCTTGTAATACTCCTGTCAAGCTGAAATTGTACTCCCTTATTGACAGTAGTGGGTTCGTCTGATGCTTAAATTCTGCTTTCTGTGTTTGTCTAACGTTGCAAGTCTTGTTAGAAACTGCTGTCAGCAAGAAAGTAAAATAAATCGGAGGTTTTCAAGCATACTTTACCTGAAATTTGTTAACCTGGCTAACTTAACCTTCAGGAAGAATACCGTGCTCTCATTAACGCTGCTTAAACATGACCTGCATCTCCTTTTCCCCATGGATAATGTGCGTTGACGAGACAGAGGCTGGGGGAGGGAGAATCCATCCCACAACATTAAACCCATACCCTAACGTCTTATGGAAGATAATTAGGCCAATGAATCACCAGTCTTTTTTTTTTTTTTTTTTCTCTCCCCACACTGGTCTTTTTGTAAATATTTCTAATTTATGCAGTTCTCCCCTCCCTCCACATGCCCCCTACCCCCCCGCATCTGAAGTCTCACCAGTACAGAGTTTATATACATTCTGTCCCCATGAAAACAAGTATTGTTTTTGTCTTCCATTTCTTTATGTCATCCTGAACGCTGGACAAGGTGATGAGTTTGTTTGGTGTTTTGTTATTTATTTATTTATTTACCAGCTAAATAGCCTTCAAAAACTTTGAAAACACCTGCCATGATATGTATGCCACATGGTCGCCTTCGCTATCTTACTAAGTCGAGCCAGGATCTAACATAGAAGGTTAGCTTTAGCAGAGGGAAAAGTCACGTCTTGATTTTTGAAACGCGAATACTGTAATCCAAAGATTCTGCATGTAAACCTTACGTTAGAAAACGATTGAGATCTGTCTGTAGCGGTGCAGATACCCCTGTGCACTTGCAAAAGGTCCGTTTCATCACCAGGTGTACGTGCGCTTCTCAGGCTGCATTGATTTGGGTGGAAAAAACCCAAACTGACATGCCCTCGCTACGACACAAACAAAAAGCTCTCCCTCCCCGCTGCGAGGAGTCTTTTCTCCCCCCGCCCCGCCCTGCGCGGCGCCCTCCGTGCCTCCCGCCCGCACCTGCGGCCCGGCCGCGGCCTCGCTCCCGAGGGCTCTGCGCCTCGGCCCCGGGAGAGCCCTGCGAGTGCGGGGAGATGTAATCAGAGATGACAGAGAAAAATTAAGGAAGGAAAAAAAAAAAAAAACAACACAACAAACCACGAGCGAGGTGGTGGAGATGGGGGGCGGGGGAAGAGACACGTAAGTCCTTTTCTGCTTTCTGAGGGAAACACTGCGTTTTTCACCAAAAGGTGGAAGTCGTGAGGGCTCTGCTATTGTTAGTCCCTTCCTCAGCAGACTGGCTGTCTTCTGAATCCCTGTGACAAGCTTTCCCCCTAGAAGCCCCTCTCCTGCCATCAAAGCGCGGCTGTGGAGCTGCTGTGATGGCTCGGGATGCGAAGGGCTGGTACGCGGAGACCCGGCTTCGCCTCAGAGCGCAGTGTGATTCCTGGCAAGGGTGGATGGGAAGGGATGGGTAACCTCTACAGTCACCGACATGTCTGGTCTCCACACGTCAGGCAGCGGGCTCGGGCGGGATTACCTCCGCCGGCTGGAGGAGGGTGTTCCTTGTGACTTTTGGGTCAGTCTCCCCCGCCTCAGCCACAGCCCGCAGGGTTTGCCCGCGGTGCCCTGCCAGCTGCGGGTCTGCCCGCACCGAGCATCACGGCGCAGGGCGAGCCGCGGCGGGGAGGGAGGGGGGAGGGATGCGGCGAGGAGGGGGCTGCAGCAGCACAATGGCAATAAGGAGGGCAACGAAACCAGCAGGCGCGCGTGTCTATAGGGAGGGCACATAAGCTGCCCGCGTGCGCTAGCCAGGGTCCTTCCCAAAGGAAGCGCAGTGTGCCCGCGGGAATGGACGCTGAGGGCGGGTGTCAGCCGGGCAGCAACGGTGGTGCCCGAGGCAGGGGTCGGGGCATGGCAGGGCTGAGCCCGCGGGGGGGTGCGGAGCTGTGCCAATGCGGGGGGGTGCCGCCGCCTCCGCGTAAAGATCACAGCCTGTCACGCTGCTACCGAATTGACATTTCGGGGACGGGTTTAAACGCAGTGACTCCCCGCTGGCAAGCCGCTCCCGTCGCAGGGGCATCCGGCTGCCCGGGGGCGAACCCCACAGGGAGGCTGCCCGGGGGCGGGCGCACGCCGGCAGAAAGCCTCCGCAACAGCGTTTCACGGGGGTGAGATGCCTCTTCCCAGTTATTGTCTCTGTGACACGTTTAGTAACGCAGTCCCTGGCTAAGCGGAGGCAGCAAGAGCCACAAAATCCACATCAAATTGATGGGGAAAACGTTATTAACGGGCACATGCAGATCTGGCCCTTTTTGTATGCGAGCCCTTGTTTATGTTTGGGCTGTTGATCACATAAAGTTGAGCCGCGCAAGTTGCTAATGGTGGAAGGCTGCTAATCTTTCCCTCTGGAAATAGTTCATCTCTTTTGTTTCAAAGGGGAGACGATGGTGTGAGCAGGTAAAATAAGCGAGACTTCAGCAATCCAGCTGAATTAACTCTCTAAACCCTGGAGTGGTACCCCAGCAGTAAAACAATGATAGTTTTCAATAAGTATTTTATTTTAAAGATGCAGTTAGAGGTCTAATTACTCGTGGGTTGTTTTTTTTTTTTTTTGGGGGGGGGAGAGCGGGGAGGGAGTGTTCCATAACGGAGACACCATTTTACGCCAGCAGCAGCGGCAGGGGAGTATTTTTAGCGGTCTCCCCTCCTGGGCGGCTGCGGCGTTTCTCGCTTCCCCTCTATTCGGTGGAACACAGCGCCGCCGCGGCGCCCCACGCCGCCGGGGAGCCCGGCCCGGGGTGCCGGGGAGGGCGCGGAGCGCGGCCCCAGCCCTGCCCGCCCCCTGCGCGCCGGCGGGGCTGGGCGTGCGCGGCCGCGGAGGGCAGCGGCACCCGCGGCGGGGCCGGGGACATGGCTGTGCGCGGCGCTGCCGAGAGGATGCGGGCTGAGGCGGGGTAAGTCAGCGAGCTGCTACGGATGCTGTTCGGCTGCGGTAGTGCGGTCTCTAGGGGAACTCGGGCTCGATGCATGCTAGGCTTCCTCCAGCCCGTCGCCTCTCTGCTGCTCTTAAATGGAGGTTATAGCTGATCCATCAGGCACAGAACTGCACGCATGCCCATCTCAGCGTTCAGTGGTGGCAACTTATTAATTTCTGCCTTGGACTTCAGGCCCATTGGTTTCCTGTCTGAAAGCATTATTACTTTTGTCCATGTGGCAAAATAATTAGCATACAGATGAGGAGGGATCCTGCCTCTGAGCCTCAGTCGCAGGAGAAGATGTGCAGTGGAAAGTTGATTGGATGAATGGAGAACAAATGGTGGGCGTTCAAAAGCATTAGGAGAGTTTTGTTGTCGTGGAGCAGGTTTGTCAGTTTTCTGGGTGAACCTCGTAAGATGGACGGCAGGGTGGCTGGTGCCGAGACGACTGCTTGACAGACTGTGGCCTACTTGGAGGTGCACGTTTGGACTGCATGCATAGATAATTCATTTGGACTACTTTGTTCTGCAAATCTACGGCTTTCCCTTTGCTATTCCCTCAAGGTAAATATGTCCTTTTATCACCGTTGTTGTTTGCAGAGCACTTTGCTGTTGTTCACAAAGTGATGGAAAGTTCAACTCTTCGGGCAGTTAACAAAGGAATAGCTGGGGTTTGTACTTCTGCGCTTCTCCCACCCCAGCTCCTCAGCACAGCCTCCTGAGCACGGAGCTGGAGGAGGCTGAGCAGCTCAGGGCCCGATCCCGCTCCCCCTGAAGTCAACGGGGAGTTTGACATTGCTCCCAGTGAAATCGGGTTCGAGCTCTCAGTGGCTGTTGTTTTAATAACGGCTGCTGGAAACGCCAGATTTCTGCATCCTATTTTCTAGAATAAGGCGGGCAGACCTGTAAAATTAGCAACTACTGTTTCAGTTAAAGCCCAGATGTGGTTAGTTTTGGTTGGTGTGGTATGTATTTTCTTGACTGAAAGGAAAAAAAAAAAGCTTATTTAACGCAAACTCACTAGTAATGCTAAAACCTAAAGTTATTGATTGACAAATTGCTAGTGATTGTGTCAGCTCCAAATATTTCCGATATATATGTGTCCTTATAAAGGCTTCTTTACTGAAAGAAGAAAACAAAAGAAGAAAATAAACAAGCTATCTTTGAATTACATTTTTTTTTTGCCAGATAATAACACTGAGTCAGACTGGAATCCCACTTCTCGAACAGAGCATCCATTGATAGGCATTTCTTATATAATTCTGATGCTGTGTATAAAATGTGGGGGGCTTTAACAATTATTTACATTTGGCTTTTTTCGTGTAATCATTTAGGAGTATTTTTATCCAATTTTAATGATTCTTAATCTTTTTGAAAATGGTGATTTTCATTTTAACTGACCTAATTTTGAAACTGCAGTTAACGTTGGGGCTAAGTAGAAATTATTATCCTTTAATTGTCTTTACATAGTTCTTGTGACTATTGTAGAACAGTTTAATGAATGATTTACTTTAATTTGAGGGGTATGGGGCTTTTGTTACCTTTAATTATGGGGTTTTTTTGGAGAACAACAGCATACAGTTCCGAATGATATTTAGTTATTACCTCTCTCCTTTTTTAAAAAAAATGACATTTCAGTTTTGTATGATAGGTTATTTTCAAAAATTACCAAACAAAGTCTTTGTCATGTCACTCTGCAAGCAAACAAAAAAATATTGGAACAAACTGTTAACCCTTAGCAGGCAGTTAGCAGGTACTCCTGAGGATTTATCAAGGTTCTTCAAGTTTGAAATGATAAGGTTAAACTTGGTTGCTGTGGTGTAGTCTGGTGAATATGTATGTTTATACTTCTGTGCAATATGACACATTTAAAAACAACTGAGATGGCAACATAACACTCCTAACATAAGAAATACAGAGTAAGACTGTATGCAGTAAAACAGGATTTTTCACTGGGAAAAAAAAAAGTAATGATTATATTTTTCTAAAACCCACATTGATTTATCAAATGAAACAAAGAGAAGAGTAAGCGGTTACAATGAGTAAATGCAGAATTCGGTACATTTTGAAATAATGTAGAAGATTCAATTTTGTATGTATTTTACAGCCTGAACTTTCTGGAGAGTGAACGTTTCTCCCCCCTAGCCCCCCCTTTAACCAACAAGGGCAATAGTTAAATACTTAGCATTTGCAGTGTTTTCTTTGTTTTAGATTCAAATACTCAGCTATATGCCCACATTTTCAAAAAGGACATCAGGTTGATCACAGTAGTTCCTAGTTCATAGTTTGGCGTTGTTGTTCTACTCTACAATATGGTATCTTACATATTATAGAATTGAGCAACTGTGTGTTTGGAGACAAAGACAATTAAGAAAGAAGAGGATCTACTTCAGTGTATTCAGAGGTGTATTATTTCTCCAGATTTGTTAAGGATCATTTCTGAGGGTCTCTTTTTTTCTCGTTCTTTTATATTTTGTTTAATTTTCATGTTGAGGAGATTAATAAGATATGCAGAGGAGTATTTTGATTACGTACACATACATGCATACACATATGCGGCAATTTATTACCTAAGCATAGAAACTTTGCCATACGAAGGGCAAAAAAGGTGCTGTTTTGAAAACTGTTCTTCTGAGCCAGTCAGGGTTTTATGTGGACTCCAAAAGAATGAAAACAAAATTCCCATCCATCAGCATTTCTATGGGAAATCAGCATGGGCATTTCTTTTTAAGTGCATTACACAAGCACGTTTATAAAACAAAGTTCTCTGTGTTAGAACCTATTTCTTGATCAACTCTGAGTACAGTCATTGTTTTGTTGACAGATTCAGCAGTGGAAGAGTACTTTCATACGAAGTATGTACACAACACCGAATATCCTTATGGAAATAATGAATATAAAACCAATTTGCCTGAACTTGATAAATGCTTGCATTATGTTGATCAACGTTCAATAAACATGTGAAGTTCTTGATAGTACAGTACAAGAAAACTTTATGACTGTAGATCACTTACTGACCTTTTCTTTCTCATAATAGGAGTGATGAGAAATCCTAATAAGATTATCAGTGGTGTTTTAAACAGAAGTGCAATCAGTTTTCTATGGAATTAAAATGGGTGCAGACCAAATAGCATCATCTTCTCCACATATACTAGATTGAAAAGTCACAAGGAGAGAAAATCAAAGCTCTTGTAGGCTGTTGACAAAGGTTCTCTCCTTAGAATCCTTCACAGTATTTTGCTTTGATTAGAACCACTCTATTGTAGCCATAGAGAAAAAAGCAGCAAAACGTAATTAAACTAAAACGAAGGGGGTATGTCTTGTATTGGGAGGGGGAGTAGGATGTGGAGACAGACAGACAAAAAACACAATAGGATTTTTGATCCCTCAAAAGGCATTGTACTTTCAGTCATGAAAACAGTAAACATTTTTATTAGCTTAGATTTAAAATCTGATCTCAGGTCAGATTTGCAGTGTGTGTAGTAGTTCAGAATGCTTGCACTGAAGCTGCAGATGTGGAACACAGTCACCAAGTACCGAAACTACCCAACTTGGTTGTGGAAATAACCAGGGCTGCAGGGTGCCCCATAGAGATCCATCAAACCTGGTCTGGTATGGAACTGTCTGGGAGGTTTTAAACGTTAAGAAATCAATATTGCGTCTACCAGTAGACGCTTTGGTTTGTTGAAAGCAGTTGGTTTCAGAAACCAGTTTCCTCCAGGATAAATTTTACATATCTTGAGGGTCCATCAAAACCAAATTGATTCTAGCTCTGCAGCAGGCAAACTCATAAACATCTCTAAGATCACAGATTTTCAACCAAACCAGCTCTGGCATCTATTATTTTCTGAAGTATTAGAAGTCTAAATCTCTCCTACCTTATATCAGCATGGCATTTTTTAATTAGGAAGTTGATGAAAAAGGGCTGGTATACTACCGATGTATGTTCACTTGGCAAAACTTCAGCTTTTCAGTCTGAATTCAGCAAGTGCTGTCCATCACTAGGTGCAGTGGTGAAGAGAATCAGTGCAAAGCAGCAATTCTTTACAAATTATTTTCATGTTAGGTTTTAAGAAGGCTGCTGGTTTGTTCCTACTTTGCATGAGCCTGCTCCTGAGTCCAAAGGAAAGACAGCAGTGAGCTTTGGATGAGGCCTGTAATATCTCTTTATAGAGTGATAGGGCAAACATATTTCTCATGCAGCTCCAGTAAAATCAAAAGAAATCATCTCCTCACTTTCTCATGGTTTTGTAATTAATAAGGTTGTTTACAGACAAAAAAGAAGGGAGAGTATAGTAACCATTCAAAAGAGACTTTAAAGTACCCAGTGTATGGCTATTTTTTTCCAGTGTCTCTGATGATATTTCACTTCCCCAACCCCCCTTAAAAATGGTGATATTTACTTGAAAGATGTAATGATGCAAGATTTGTATTACATGTCAATACTTTGCTTTGTTTTTCCAAGGGAAATTTCCCTTTCTCCTCCTTTCTCTAGCCAATACCGGAGGATATTACCAAGGGAATAAAATTTTATGCCTAATTTTAGTGTTCCTCTGCCTAATGTGGTGTGAATAAGTACCATGTTACAGCATTTAACCTAGTCCATCTTTGTAACTTCCTGAACAGTTCCTCGGTTCAAACAAAACAGCCAAAATGCAGTAAGAGAAGACAGTCAAGGTTTGTTATGAGGATAAACTGTAGGAACTGCTTATTCTTTCTCTTACAGCAGTTGCTCTCGCATTGCTTCCTGTGCTGCAGCAGGGCATTCTCTTGCATAAGGAATACCCTTGAAAGGGGTTCCCCAGGCCTCTTATGATACCGTGAATCAGTGGCTCATCTCTTTATTTCTTATATTCTTCCCCAGACTTTGTTAAATCAAATGTCTTAATTTTCAGCACTGGCAATTTGTTTTAGGAATGTTTTCAGAGATACTAGCAATTCCTCTGTTGTCTAAAGAGGAAAAGACCCATGTTTAAATATGAAACTGTTTATAACAACTTTGCATACATCATGGTTGTCATGTTCCATGCGTAAATATTCAGGATTGTTTTTTGGATATGGTCATATTTAGAAAGAAATTAAACTGCTATGTCATAGAAGATGATCAGGTTGAGTGGAGGGCATTTTATTTTCTGTGTATCCTCATCGTGCTCTATAGTATGTTTAAGACAAGTTGTTATGAATTCAGAATGGTATTTCTGCAGTGTCTTGGTTATGCAGCATAGTTTGTTAAAAAAAACCAAAACCAAACTCCTTGAGCTTGGAGTTGACACTACAAAATAATGCTTGTGTTTTTTCAGCATGGGCACGCACAAAGTCCATTCTGGGTCTTGGCAGGAAACACTCAGAGTTTACACAGGTCAAGTTGAACTGTCCTCTCACAAAGAACAAGTCATCTGTTCCAGCAGCAGTAAGATGTCTACACAGGTTGTATGTTACTTATTTACTATGAGAAACAAATCTACTCAATTCATCAAGAATTTAATAAACGTCTGTCCCTTTGCCTTTGACCACTCTGCTCCCACCCTCAAACTCCAGTGTTCATTGAACTCCAGATTTCATCACTTCCGGTGATGGAAAAAAAATAAATCTCAGCTTTTAAAATACTCCACATGTTTGAATCTGCCTGAGCTTAAGGGCATTACATTGTGTGGAGATACTGACCCTCCATATTCCAGGACAGTAGCGCATTTCAGTGCCCAGGGGTAGAAGGTGCAGGCCAGGCTGCAGCATTCTCACAAGAACTAAAGGGATTTGTGGACATTGCAACTAGCTGTGGTAAGAGGAGTAAGTAACAATGTCACGGCAGGGAAAAAGAATCAAACATTCAATGAAAAGGAAGCCGCCAGTGGAAAACCTGAGGTTCTACTGACCAGTAGACAGAATTTGATGTTAAGGAAAATTAGAACTCCATAACTATTGGACATATGACCTCAAAAAACAGCAGAATCTCAGAACCTGATGTGGACAAGCTTGTTGAGAAGGGGTACACAGAAGAACCAGGATACGTACTTGGATGGAAATCAGGAGTACTTCGTGAACCCAAAGACCAGCTGGAAACACAAAAGAAATTCAGGTAGGTTTATTTGCATGTGCTGCTTCCTCTGGTCTGTTTTTTCTTTTTCTTTTTGTTTTTTTGTTTAAACTTTCACAGCTTTAAGAACTCATCCCTTCACTTCAGTTCTTTCATTCCTCTCTTAGAATGGTGTCTAATTATAAGGGGCCAGGGAACAAAGAAAATACCTTTCAAATAGCCAATTATTTTAACAACAGTCCTATATGCGCTGTCAATCATAAGTTAAACAAAAAAAGAACAGACCACACCCACCATTCATAAATGCGTGCTAAATTACATAAATGCATGTAGACTTGTAGAATTTCTGTGACTAAATAACAGTTCTTTGCATGCAGAGGCAAAACCAAAGGCCTTGAAACAGATACCTTAGTACAACATTAAAACAAATAGGAAACAAAAGACCCTTTGCAAGCAGTCTTGTAACTGGTGGCCAAAACTGTGTTTTCTGTGAATAAAATGTAAATGTGTAATATATGAACCTTCATACATACAGTCCCTTGCTTTCTGAGAGGAAACCAAATTTGAAACATTTTGTTATTGGTTTAGAGAACCTGCTCACTGAATTAAACAATAGCAGCTATCCATTTCCATTTCCATTTGTGGATTTTCAGGCTGATCTCTGCATGAACATCCCCTTTTGCTTTCAGTACACTGACAGCATTTTTCAGCATCTATACTTTAGACTTTGAGAGTCAGTGTCCAGGAAGGCCTGTTTTACTTCTCTCTTTACACCCTGTTGCTGCCCCACTTTTATTAGCCCTGGAGAAGCACTTGTTGCAGAAGGGCTGGTACCGTGTGTTTGGGTTAACTCCAGCTGCTCCGAGGAACTTTCTCAAGGGTCTCTGCACTTTATGGACAAATCATTGCCTGTTCAGTCATATTTACTGCCGTGTTTTTACAGCTGGTATATATGGTAGACCGTGTCCTGTCCGCCAGCTCTTCAAAAAGTGATAGACCTCAAGTAGCCATCATTGACGGATTTTCTGAACAGCCCACCACGAGGCTGACCTGTTGCATATTTTATGAAAAAAAATATATGTTGGAAAAGGATGGAGAATTCTATGACCTTTCTAATCTGACAATGCTTTTTCTGTTTTGTTGTTGCTTATCAGTGACCTTGGCCGAGAAGGAGCAGATGATGATTAGAAGAAAGAAAAGAAATAAAAGGGTAGATCTTTTCCGTAGGTCTGTTTGGCCTTTGTGACACAACACACTGGAGAAAAGGCACACTTGAATAGTTTACCTTGAAGACCGAGCATCCTGATGTAACAAATATGGGCACTGCAAAGCAGCATGGAACAAAACACCGAGTCATTTCACTGCAGCAGCCACTGTGCTTCACAGAGAGCTCTGCGGAGCAGGTCTCATCCCAAATACCTTCTTTCTTTACCTCTTACCTCCTCAAGAGCCAGCACAGATTGCCACAGTGTTAATTCCAGCCAAATCCAGTGGAAAATAAGGGCACATGACAAGAGTGCACATATGTTAATGACTCATGCACCCTGCACTTCTTATTTGTCGTTTTATGTGATGTTTGTTACGGTTAATAAATTTCTTATTTTGTGAAAACTGTGATGTATTTGTTCTGTTTAAAGAGCTGATATGGAACATTCTTTTCCTGTACCTGCACTTCTTGCCAAATTCAGTAAAATGTGGCTAACTTGAAATTCAATTTTTTAGCAGTTGTGAGTATAGCTTACTCAAAGAGCAGAACAAGCAGAATCAAAGCAGTACTGCCAGTAACACATATCAGAGCATGCTTCTGAGGCTTCCAGAAATTGTATTCAGATTGACTCCTATAATTGCTCTTTTGTGTTCAGAATCACAAGTCTTTCTACTCTCAGTGAAAGCATCTTCATTTTTGTTTTTAGAGGTGTTTTTAATTTACCAAATATACATCAGAAGCCACTGAGCAATTCTTATGTCTTTGTTTCCAGATGCCGAATGAATCACTTCAGGAACTATGAAAGAAAAGATAGAACAGCTTTTTAAGAATTACAGCTAATAAATTAACTGTATCTTTATAAACATTGTGGTCTAGAAAGCTCTTTTTGCATTGCTGTATTTCAACAGGATTCCTAAAAATGTGAGCTCTACACAGATTTCATAACTGCACAGGAGTTAGTGAGCCATCATCCCTTCATGCAGCTACTCAAAAGTCTCATTTGTGTTTATGTACTTGGGAGTTAAGAGAAGTGGAAATGGGATACCCTGTTTGCTAATTTTCTTCTTTTCCTATACTTTGCAAGAGTCACAGTTCTTACCTCTTTATAATAGTCATGTTCACCATAGATGTTTCAACACCAAGTTGCTAAACACTGGTAGCATCAGGGTTTATAGGTTCCCAGAGCCAGTAGACCACTAGTTTCCCAGGGTATAAATGCTTTTGCTTTTGAAGCATTTCCTTTGAATGGTTGATATAAACTCAGCACGTGATTACAGAAACTGGAATCAGTCTCCTGGATCTATAAGCTTTGGTTTTGCTATTGACTGTGCTAGATTTACACCATGATTGTTCCAAGGGTTAAATATCATGAGCCTTACCCTGTTTGATCAGTTGGGGAATACTTGTACTTCATGGCAAGTTTTATTTTCTGTCTCAATCCTCAATCCTTATCCTCAACTTTATTTCTTTCTTGAAAAAAATCTTCTGATAAAATTAAAGCTTTGCACATGCAGGGACAACAGCTACTACCCTATGAAAGAGACATAAGAACTCCAGTGATCTGTTCTACGGATGTTTCTAATGTTGTCATAGACTGAGTATGGAAAACTGGAAGCATGAAAATGAGGGAATGAAGGAAGAACCAGGGGCCCACCAAAAAAAAAAGTACAAAGAAAACAGGAATTGGGAGAAGCTGAGCCTAAAGTCTTAAAATTCCTTAGCAGAAGTTCTGGGGTCCTACAGTGCATTGCAGAGTATTTTCCCTCCAAACGTCTGAAAATTGCATTAACCATGCTCAATTCCAAAATGCATCTGTCCAGTAGAGTAATTTATAGACAACACTGTATTTGTATGGGCCTTCATAAGCACCTCTGTAGAGTTCAGGGAGCATCTGGATGATGCTCTTATTCATATGATTTAGTTTTAGGTAGTCCTGTGAGAAGCAGGGAGTTGGACTCAATCATTTTTACGGATCCCTTCCAACTTGAGATATTCTATGATTCAAGATAGCATGAGTCCTAGACAAACTGCATAGCCAAGAGCTGTTGAGTGGCACAACTGTTACTGGGAAACATTTCTAATGTAGGCTGGACTTTAAAATAATTTGCTGTAGGAGAAATAGAGGCATTTTCTTACTCATTTGTAGTATTTTGATGTAAGAATGCAAGTAAGTCAGGAGATTCCGCCTGTCCTGTGTTTCGTCCATCTGAGGGATGAAGAGCAAAAAAATTGAGGACTGGAAACTGGAAGCAAAATCAGTAGCTTTCCTGACAGATTTATCATTGATATGTATTAAGACTTTCCATATATATAAGAATTAAAGATTTTATATCATAGCTTAACATTTTTAAAGAAGACATTTTGACCTCACAGTTAACTGTAACCCTAAAATGACTGAAAGTGTCTCAGTTACTGTTCACACGTAGACTTAACTGTGATTTTTCTGCTGAAACATCAAAATGTTAGAGCCATGGTAACAGCAAAAAGAATTTGCCAGACAGCTATATTAGTACAAGGAGACAATACATTTGCATGGCTACATTTACAGAGCCAGTGGCCTAATCCTGTTCCACTGAAGTAACTGAGAATTTCTTTAGGGGAAGAATGCATTTTGTATTAGTTTCTAGGTTTTTCAGCTGTTAACTTACTTTTCCAGTACAGCTTTCAAACAAATTCAATTTAAAATATAATAACTAACCCATGATTTATCAATTGAATTCTTTATTGCTGTATCATTTTGCCCAAAGGTCTGAATACTAACTTTGAGTTTGGCATGTCATCGCTGTAAGTAGTTTCTAGAACAACCATTACCTTGGTTGTGGTAAGCTTGAAAACAATCTTTCCCAAGAGGTATCACACCCATGACATAAGCCAAGAAGTATTTTACTGTCCTCTCCAGGGCAGGTTGCTGCACCTGTTTACAGGTAACCTGAAAAAGTAATGATCAAAACAGTATCAAATTGAAAGGCATAGGATATCTGTATCAATGAACTTTGCTAAACAGTATATAAGTGACACATTCATAATTGTTTGTGGCAAGATCCTTACTGCTTCTGGAAAATAATATTTTAAATATACTCAGCTATTGTCTCTTTTCCTTCATCTTCCTTCAAGCTTTTTTGCTTGCCTTGAACTGTGCACAGAGGTTTTACTTACATAATTAAAAGAACCTGCATGCAAATGAAGAGCATACGACTGCTTTGGATACAGGAACTCTGATATGCAGCATACAAGACAATAGACAAGTTTGAATGCATTGCTGCAAATCTCGAGAACCAACAACATTATATATTAATAATTGCAGATGTCTGGCAGGAATGTTGGGAGGAATCTCATGCTTTAGAAAACAAGATGCCTATTTATAGACAGAACATAGCAGAATAAAATCCTGATTCTTGTATGACATATTCACCTGGGTGCTGATATTGAACTTCATAAGTCTATTCTTCTGCTGCTCGTAGGTTAAACTTCAGTGTTTACATACTTAGGACATGAGCATTTGAGACAGAGATCAAGTTCACTACTTAAATGAAGTTTTGAGACAAAATAAACCATAAATTCACTAAAACTGGAGACCTTTTTCAGTTACGTTATAAAAACCTATAAGTAGGACAATAACGGGAAAAAAATCACAATATTTCTCCTTCCAGAATGAAATAGTTTGATTTTCTATTAGAAACAGCTTTTCTAATGCTTCCTTAACTTATGTTACAAAATAAACTACAATTAACTTCAAAATACTTTTAGTTAAATCGAATGATCTAGTTGAACTCATATGACTTCACTAGTGTTCTATTTGTCAAACATCTCATCTTAGATTAACAAGAATGAATAAGTTAACCTCATATGTCAAAATTTTTCTGGAGTTGAAATTGGAAAGATTTATGTGACACTGTCCTTCATAAGTTTACCTAGTTTGGTGGCACTGAGATGTGCACATCCCTGAATTCTGCCCAGGAAGCTGTCAGCAGGCACTGCTTGAAAGCTGTGCGTCTCAGAATCACAGAATGGTTGGGGTTGGGAGGGACCTCTGGAGATCATCTAGTCCAACCCACCTGCTAAAGCAGGTTCACCAGAGCAGATTGCACAGGATCATGCCCAGGAAGGTTTTGAATGTCTCCAGAGGAGACTCCACGACCTCTCTGGGCAGTCTGTTCCAGTGCTCTGGCACTCTCAAAGTAAAGAAGTTTCTCCTCATATTCAGATGGAACCGCCGGTGAGTGCTTCAGCCTGTGCCTGTTGCCCCTCTTCCTATCTTGGGCACCACTGAAAGGAGTCTGGTCCCATCCTCTCGGCACCCACCCTTGAGATATTTATAAACATTGATGAGATCCCCTCTCAGCCTTCTCTGGTTAGGAGACGTGAACGAATGTGGATTCTCTCAACATTAGATGTGCGTTTGGGCCTGCACGGTCAAAAAACTGTTTTCAACAAAGTAACTGTAATCACTTGGGGTTCATTTACAGTTGTAGAGATTCCTGGTTTGTCACTGTATGGCAGAAATGTAGAAAATGGAACTGGATACACCTCATTGCTTGTTTAACATTGTGCAACTTCTTTTGTCATGTGAAATGCTTTTGTGAATTATAGCTAGCTTTGCATATGAGTTAGCTGTACACTGCTTTGCAGTACACTGTTATCCTGATCCTTTTGCCCTTTTTGCCCTTTTTTAGATCTTAGTAACAGTTATTGCATCTTTTCTAACACAAAAGACATTTTGCAAATTCACAGTGTGGCATGAGAGCAGATCTGCAGTACCACATTTCCAACCCAGGCTATTTACTAAATTTGGAGGCATTTTGTTTGTTTGTTTGTTGTAAGACTATTACTGTGGGCCAGCAAGGAGAAGAAAGTGAGTGGGAGGAATAAGGACAGGCTTCCCTTGATGGTGGGAAATGGTATGATGATGGTTTTTAGATCTGTGACAGATGCTACTGCTTGAAGGGATTTTGGTTTGATGGTACCACCTGAGAAGTAATCTGAAAAAGAGTAACAGGAGTAAAGGTGTTAGTTGAGTCTTTACCAGCCTTTGCCTGGTGAACTGGGAGGAGGGATGTGAGTCCATTCTCATTCCACTCAATGAGTTTTCTCTCTTGTCTTTCATCTTCTTGTTTGTCAATAAGCCAGTAAGAATGTGTCTCCATCAAAATGGTAAAGTATGGGTACAGGGTGTGCAAATATACCTGAGCTGGCTTTGCTGAAAGGTCATTGAGAAGATCCTCAGTTTTGTTTGTTTGTTTGTTTTCTTCTTTTCTTAAAAACCTGGTGAGATTATGGAGCACAAAATTTTACAAGGCTGATAGACTTACTAAGATAAGCTGTCCAGTTGGTTGAATAAAGCGTAATTCATGTTTCCCTTCTGTTGTGTGTTTTGCAAGCAGGTTTTTTGAGAGCAAGTTGATTATTAAGCACCTGAGATAGCATGTTATGATGAAGTGACATAAAATATTTGTACCTAATATGCCTTAATGAAATGTTAAAATTGTGTATGCTGATCTAAGAATTAAAGAAGTGTAGAAGTAACAGTGTTTTATTTGATGACAAAAATAAAACAATATTTGTGACAGCTAGTCCTTGCAGTTAACATCTCATCCAAGAGCTTATTTTGGTATAAAGACCATATCATTTATAATTTACAGGATTGTAGCAAAATCAAATTGGAAAGGATATCTGAAGGTCCAGTCCAATCTTCCTCTCAAAGGGGTTCAAATCAGGATAGAGCCACAATAAAGTCCAAAGTTCAGTGTGTACAATAGTATGAAAATACTGTGGAAGCACATGAGAGGCTGCGAGAAAAAAAGAGAAGTAGTGTATTTAAATCACGTTCTCTAACTCTCTTTAAATGTTATGATAGAGTACGCTGCTATAGCTATACTGACTTTACCTGATATTGCCATATAGAGGTAATTTTATTTCTGGCATCTCCACATGCCACTGGGAACAGAAACACCCCTAGAGCCAAGAGCCAACTCTCCTGTTGGATCAGGTGGTGAAAGGGAACCCACAACATCTAAGCAGGTCAGAAGGATGGGAGGAGAATGCAAGCTGAACACCAGGGTCACTGAAAAATATATTTTAAAACCCCCTCTTATCTACTTTATCTGTTCTAAAAACCATTTGGGAAAGGAATTTCTATTTTTCATCATAGAGCCACACTTCTGTTGCAAGTTAGAAAAGGTACAGTAGGAATCCATTCAGCACCAGTGGGGAGATACCATGGTTGGCCAAATAGGTTCTTCTAATTTTAAGCTGTTTTATAGAATCACAGAAATTAAAGTGAAAAGTGTGAAAAAAGACCATGTCCAGAGGAGGAGGACAAAGCAGTGAGCAGTGCACTTCAGTAAATAAAACTTAGAAACAAAACTGGGGTATGACAGTTCAGATTGTTTCATTGTTTAATAAATCTCTATTTTTCTAATAAGCAATGTAGCAATGTTGTGGAATGGTGAAACCAAGTAGTGTTTTTGTTTTTCATCATGCTGTTCTGTCTCTTGCTTACCTTTATGCTAGTTGGTGTTGACCTGAAGCATTCTTGGATTCACAGATCAGAGGTGACAGTGAGCAGCCCCATACAAAAATAAAATGGAAAAAAATAGGATTCTATTTCCTTTGCTGTGCATAGGACACAGATGTGTTCATTTCACTTCAGAGAGACAAAATCCCCACCTTGGATACAGCTAGGACATTAAGGATCAAACTCCTCTTTGTAGCAGTGGTGTAAATTCAGTGTGTCAAGTGATTTCACTGTCTCTTCTGAAAGTATCCAGGTATTGCTGCAAGAAGAAAACCTTGGGAAGGACTGCATGCCTGGCAGAATGTTGGGTGGGAACGTAGACTGGAGCTACAAATTTTAATTACAAATAAGAAAATCTAATTGATAGTTTAAATTAAAAATCAAAATTTGGAAGGTCCTTTTAAAGAGACAGAGCTTCTTTCAGAAAAAGATCATCTATTTATAGCAGGCCTTCAGGGACATTTCTGACTGCAAAATACTCTTAGGTTTGACATGATTTAGCAGTTTATAGAATCTTCACTCACCCTTAAGGTTTTGATGTTTTTTCACATGATATCACACATGCAGTGACATCTGTTTTGCACTCATAGTCAAAATGAGATTGTTCTCAGCAATGTCAAGAAGAGATAAAGATGGAGTCATAGGGGATAGTGAGATGTGGAATCACCTGAAGCTGTGTTTTAAGGCTCTACGACTGACAAAGCAGGTGTGCTTTTTCTACAGGGACCATCTTTTTCTTGCGTGTTTTTACAGCACTTAGCACAAGGTGTTCAGTTTCGTGACTCGAGCTACCAGCAACAGTAACATACATATGTCAGGCATCCTATAGAGACACAGCTGCTGTTTTACTGGGAGTCAAGGTCAGCCGTGGGGGAAGAACACGGTGCTGACCTATCTGGCTGACTTGTGGGAAATACAAGTTAAATGTTGTCTCTCACTGTGGGTTTCATAGGGGAGCAATTACGGGGCAGTTTTTTAAATAAGCAAACAACATAATTACTTTTTGTGTTCTCCATATCAGTAACTAATACAAAGCCAAAACAGGCAGAGATCAGCTTGTGTATAGTTATAGATATTGTATAGTTGCCTTGTATATTGATGCCATACCACTGAACTCTCCATCATCAGTCATGTTTTACATTAGTATGTTCAAGAGAAGAATACAGATAAGATACATTATTATAACTGTAGGTGAGGCACGATTTCTGTGTGCCTACAATTCAGATATGTAAGTGATCCTGTGCAGGGGATTGCTGAAGATAAGCTATTCCAAACCAGGACATCTTTTTGATATACAGTGTACCACATACCGAAGACTCAGTGTATTTTCATGATTCTAGACAATTTCAGTGGTAATCATCTTTGATTTTTGTAATGTATGGGTGTGCATCTCTGTGGCAAGCTGAAAATTCAGCAGAAGTGTTAGTTAATTATAAAATTCCTGAATATATGATTTTGCTAAAAATATTCTTGAAATGAAAGTGTAGGAATATGTCAGTCTCTGTAGTTACAAGCTTCAATCGATATTCATTTTTGGAATGAGTGACACTGTTTGTTTCTTGTACCCTAGGAAAAGCTATATGGTTACTCAGTTTTATAGATAAGTGATAGGAAAAAAAAATCTTAAAAAGCAGAAAAAATACTTCTATTAATGAGGCAATACATATATGTTTGATCTTGCGTTGAGTCAAAGGGATGGGCTAGGTGGCCTTTTGAGGTCCTGCTTCCTGTGACTGCATAGCTGCAAGAGAAAACCAGAGAAATATAAAAAGACAAAGCAATGCAAGGATGTGAAACTAAAAGATTGAGCTATTGAATGAGGTTGATCTGGCTTTCAGTGAACAAGGAACAGGTGGAGACTATCTAGCTGCTGCAGATATTGGTAATGATCTGGTCAAAGCAGTGTGGAACTTTGTGCTAACTAGTTAATCAAGGTGCAAAGTGAAAAGAAAAGTCTAAGCACTGACTAATTTATGTTTTGGCTTGGGTCAGTCCCTTAGGAAAGCAAATATTTTTGAGAACTAAAGAAATTTTTTAAAGGGAAATAATGTGCCAAGGCAACAAGTAAAATTCTGATAAAAATATACGCAAATTTGTACACATCTGGCAGAATTAGTTTCATCATGGTAGCTGTGGTAGTCCAGGACTATCATAATGGGCAATTCTAGAGAGAAGGATAACTATGTTTCATTATTTGTTTAGCCTAGCTAATATATTTGGAAAATAGACAAATTGTTGAAAACTGAGGCTCTTCTTCATTCAGAATTGGAAGGTATTTATTTGGCCTCACAAGTTAAAGGAAGCAGCTGTGGTCTGAAAGCGTTAAAATTTTAAGCATGGTGCAATGGTCTCCCGGAGTCAATCTCCACATAAATACTCGAGCTACTTAAAGTCACTGGGATCTTTTGGCTGTTGAATGTTTGTATTTTGGTAGTGCCTAGGGTATCAACCAATTTAGGACTTACGGGGAGGTTCCTCAAGTATGGTAAGTGAATGTCTTATTTCCTACTTCTCACTCAACGGGTGTGGGAAGGAACTGTGGGTCTGTGGGGACTGATCTTTAAGCTGGCTGCTTCTTTCAGCTGCAGCAAAGAGTGATGATTTTCTTACATCAGATATTTGTGATGGGAATTTGGAGATCTGAAAGTGAAACATATCTCATAACATATACATGTTTGCAGTAGTTGGTGACCAGTGATAGAACCCAGAGGAATGTCAGAAGATGTGCCATGGGAGGTTTAGGTTGGACATTAGGAGAAGGTTCTTCACCCAGAGGGTGATGCAGCACTGGAACAGGCTCCCCAGGGAGGTGTCATGGCCCCAAGCCTGACAGTGTTCAAGAAGAGACTGGACAACACCCTCAGACACATGGTGTGAACTGTGGGGTTGTCATATGCTGGGACAGGAGCTGGACTCGATGATCCTTGTGGGTCTCTTCCAACTCATGGCATTCTATGATGTAGTGGCACAGCTCGCTGCCTGCTGGCCTGTTCACTGCTTGGGGCTCCGCTGTTTGTGTCCAAAGAGACTGGCAAACTCTGCACCTTTGATAGTATTTAAAGATTGATCATTTATTCTTTAAACAAATAGAGAAGGCAAATATTTTCATCTGATGAGGAGAGACAGAACACAAGGTGGTAGTTGACCCTGTTGAATACGTGAAAGCAAGAAGGATTTCTGCAACAGGCAGGAGGAGCTTCAGGACAAGTGAAGCAATTGTTACATGAGATAGCAGATCCTGTGGCCAAACTGTAATAGCAGATAAATATGGTGATTTAGCTTAGTAGTAGTCTATTAGTGACAAGAACTTTCCTGCATATGGGTTGTTGTTCTCACTGTAAGAAATTTTATGTCTAAATTGTGCCATAACTGAGTTGGCTCAGACAACCAAACTGCTGTCGAGCTGCGTATGTAAATACTGCATAACTCTTTTCCCCAGTTGTGCAATTTTTTTGCATTTTGATTGGTTTCAGGAGGCTGATTGTCATTTTAAGACTGCAGCTGTTGCTGGGTAACAATGCAGGAAAAATAAATCCTTGCATTTTTATGCCAACCAGGGTACAGATATTTGCATATTCATATTTAAATATTTCAGATAATTGCATTAGAAATAGAGAAATCTGTGTATCTTATCAGCTGTTATAAACCCTCTCCAGTGCCTGGTTCCTTTACTCAGGCACCCAAAGCTGTGTGACCCAGAAAACTCACCTGTGCTTCTGATGCTCTTCAGCTGTGCCTGGCTTTAGCAATGTCGCAGGAATGGCCTGGGCAGGTAAACTCCAGGTGAAATTCTGGAAGTCACAGGCAGTTTTGCTATGGACTTTAATTCTACCAGGATTTCACCACGAGAGTCCAGCATCTTTTAAAGATTTTGCTGACCAATTTATGATGATTATTCTGAATATGCCCACCGGTTTGTGTTAGGATCACTTGGCAGGTTGTTCAGCTTCTGCAGCATCAGTGTCAGATTCAAAGAATGTTGAAGACAGTGGAAGGACTGCCACTGCCTTCTGTAAATTTTGGTAAAGAAAATATAGAGGCCCAAAGAAACTCTTAGGAGTTAGAATTATATTTACTTAATGGACCAGGATGCTTACAGAGCAAAATTAATTTTGTAGCGCTTCATTAATGCATTGAGATCTTATCTAAAATTTGGCAGTATGAATCACAGAGGATTCAATAACACACAGAGTACAGAAAAGTTTGTTCAGTTTACTAAGCAAGCTTGTAGACTTTGTTAGACATTTTTTTCTTGCCTAAGCTCTTCTCCTTTCATGTACACATGCGCTCACATCCTCCCTTCCCCATATATTCTCCTGTTCCTTTCTTTTTCTGATGGCATTGCATTTTTCCACTTTACAGGGTGACTTAAAGATGTCTGTAATCCTAGTTTTGGTTCTTTAAGCCTGATGCAGTGGCCACTGGCTATTGGAAAGACCTCCACGACCTATAGATCAGGTCTTTCACACAGATGTGTTGGAAATACGTTATTATTTTCTGTGTATCTATTTTTCTTCATCAGAACTACTATTTGCAAATATCAGTTGTGTTTCTCTTACGCAATGGTGCTTGTTTAAAAACTGAAAATAAGCGAATAAAAGATTCCATGAAACCATAAAAAATAGGTCCTCTTTCTGCTCTGTATAATGCAGTAGCTGTTATTGAGCTGACATAAGGATAACTGAGGGAAAAATCTAACCTTCGAGCTTGTGTGATCGCCTTCCCACCAGCACTTTCTGCAGTGTGGGAGACAGACCGATCAGCAGAATCAGAGCTTCATCTTCTGAGCGTTGTCCTTGAACCTCCTGGGGCTGGGGAAGATTCCAGGACAGCAGTCAGGTCGTACCACAGCTGAGAGCGACCATCACTCTGTCCCAGCCCACGCAGGAGGGTTTTGGCATCTGCTTCTGATGAAGTCCTTCACCTTCTCCCCTGCTAGGAGCAGAGGTGTTGCTGTGACAGATGCCTGAAGTCAAGGGGCACTGAAAATGTGTGAGAAAGGCTGCAGAAGAGAAATCAGCTTTAAACAGTGAATGATTTGTTTGGCTTCCATTAAAAAAAAAAAAAAAAATAAAAAATCCCACACCAGGAAGCCCAGTGCTTTGCTTTAGCACAACAATTAGGATAACGACTGTAATTGGGACAAATGTCTGCACCTTTATAATTAATTAATCATTAATTGCAGAGAACATTTTATAGGTCACAAATTCCTTAAAGTTAAATCTTTCCATTATGTGAAATAGGCATATCCAAGTCAGATGTCCTATCAGTTTGCTGTATTGATATTCACCATTAGTCAGTATTTTGAGAGGAAGTGCACTTCAGTAGATGTCTCTTGGAAATGATTAGTGTTGGTTAGAACCAAGTTTGGTGCAGGTGGGAGTGTGCAATCTTCTCAACTTGTACTGCTCAGGCACTGTAGTGCTGGCAAGGCAGTTCTCCTCCTATGTCACACTTGAATAGCAGCTGTAATTTTGCTGCAAACTAGGTAGTGCTTCTGTGACAAAGATAAAGCCGAGGACTAAGTAAGTTCCTTACGTTTGTCTTTTATCCTAAACTGGACAGGGACCAAATGCTTAGAGGTGAAACAGCAATGCATTAAAACTCTGCACGGCATGGATTTCAGAGCCTGCAAGAGCATGCTCTTGCACCTCAATATAGTCTTCTGTCCTCAGACGTGCTGAACGAACCGTTGATTTAAAAAAAAAAAGGGCAAAGAGAGAGGTAACAGCTCTGGCAGTAAAGCGCAGCTCTTAATTTAAAGTAATTTTTTATTTGAAAGCAGTGCTACTAGTAGGACTACTTTGGAAAGTTCAAATTCTAAATCTTTGCACAGACCTGTGTCCTCATAGAAACCTTCCTGTAAGTCTCAGGTAGGGTGGTGAGAACATAGTCTAGAGCAGACTTCTTGAATCTAGCTTTCTAGCACATATCTGAGGATTCTGGTTCTTGTGTGTTTTCCACCAAGGGCCCAGCAAAGGCTATTAGACTTGGCAGGAGGCCACAATAGGCTCAATTAATATTTTATTCAGTATAATCCTGCATTGGGAAGAATTTAGCAGTCTTGTAGTCAGGGGCTACTGGCCTCAGTTGCCTTGCAGAGCCTGTTCTTGTTTCTTTGGTTCCCTTCTTTCATCGAGTGTAAAAGCTGTGGAATTGTACTGTCTGATGGTGACAGAATTCCTTTAATTATCTCCAAGACCGTCACTCAGCCAAAGAGATTAATTCTTCATTCTTATGGGATGGTGTCACGGAGGTACCCTGAGGTTAGTTTAGGGGACAACAAGCTCCAAAACAACTTTTATTAAACCAGTGAGAAACAGGGTTTTAGCACTCCAAAGTGACTTAAATAAAGGTTGGGATATCAGTTGAGGAAAATTATTAAGGGGCAGCAACTAATACAACAGGCGGTCCACAGAGTGCATGCACGTGGCTTCACCAAAACAACGCCAGAGCCGGCCCTGAGTCCGAGACGAATACACACTTGCCTGAACACGGTGCGGGATTATTTTTAAAGAGATACACGTACTCGTATTGAGCACGGAAAGTTACACGTGCAAATGTGCACGGAAAGTACACATGCTTGTGAACGAAAGGTATAAATATACTCGCAATCCTGCGAGAAGTTTTACTCACACCCGTGACGGCAAGGCAAGCGGAGTCCCCATCCCGGGTGTGGGGGCTCTCGGCAGCAGCATCTTGCTCGTGCTCCAAGAGACCCGCGGCAATGGGCGAAGCCTCAACAAGAGTCCTGTTTTTTATAGCCTGATCAGATCTGACTGTAGGCACTCTAGAAGCTTCTCTGCACCCCCACACTGGCTGTGGGTGCCCCTGAAGCCTCCAAACATTCCCCACACTGGCCGCAGGCACCCAGTGGCTCAGTGGCACCTCGGCACTCCCTTCTCCTAATGGCCCTGGCCAGGGTGCTCTGGGGCCAAACAAAAGAAGCTGTTAGCCTCAAACAGCAGAGAGAGGGAGATGTGCCTACTCCTTCCATACTGAAGGAGGGAGGGGGAGAGAAGGGGGCTTGCATTCTGCCACAGATGGTGAAATCTATGCCTTGTTCACTGTTATCCCCCAATGATCTCCATCTGACACAGTAAGTTTGAAAACAAATTTCCTTATTTTCAAGGGGAAGAGGAAGGGTTGTGGCCGATTATCCAAAGCATACGTCATCTCTGAACAGTTTTTTCCAGGAATGCTCATTTCAAAGTGCAAATCTTAATCTATGTTCTTTACATGTGAAATAGAGATCACCCACAAGTCTTCAACCTTTTGCTGTAGTTCAGAGATTTTAAGACAAGAAGGAGGCAGTAAGGACCTAGGTTTGGTCTTCTGTGTAGTACACAACATAGATCCTCACTTAATATTTTGTGCTTTGAGCCCAATAAGTTCCAGCTGGGTACTTTTCGCTGGCTTTCCAGAGCTGTCATGTTCTAGTGAAGATGCGAGGTACTATGCAATGGTTTTCCACCGGATAAATGGTTGCGTTTAAGTGAATAACTTGGAATTTATGTTGTGCTTAGTCTTTCAAATGACTTTTTTATACTTCTTGGAGCAGAATACATATGAGTCTATACTTACAATGAATTCATCCCTTTGAATGCTGTAGTGAGTTTTGCTAGTTTTTGTGGTCTCTTATTAACTAGATAGTGATCTTCTGTAATCTGCAGCAATTAACCTTTCTCAACTACCCATCTGAATGCATCAAACTATTTGTCTTCCTTGCAAGAAGTGAAAGTGTATTAGTAGGAGGAGATGCCAACTACTGTACTAGTCAAAAGTCAAAGTCTTTTAAGGTCATTTTCTTTTTTTTTGAAGTGAGAAACATCATTTTGGATTCTGATGCAATGCTAATGTATGTGAGCAGGTGAGTGATGTAACCATTTAGCACTTGATGCATCACATGAGCAGGAGCATGTGCAGAACTCCAGGCACTGACAAGTGGGAAACTACAGGCCACTTATTTTTGCTCTTCCTTCCTTCTCCTTTGAGTAAATGTGAACCTGGGCCTGATCTTTATCATTTTAACAATAAGATAACTCTGCATTGGAAACAGGTGCTGCTACTTCTTTCGCATATTCCTCATCATTTTCAAAGGAAGAGAAGTGTCCAAAGAGTTCTGCTGCCAATGAAAGAGCCATCAAAGGAAATTGTGAGGACTTATTTTTATAGGCTGCATTATTTGTATGTGTGTTCTTAATTCCTCTGGCAACTGTGAGTTTAATCCAGGTAGCTTAGCTGCTTCACTGAGGACTCATCCTGTTCAGTAGGGAATGAACTATCTTAATTTACATTTACCATAACACAAAACTTTACATTCATACAATAATAGTGGATCAAGTTGACTTATTGTTTCAGAGCAACTTGCTCATGTGTGTGACTGTGTAGATTTTAAACCCATAATCTTTCAGGAGCTTGTAATGGTTGATAATCAAAGACTTTCTCAAGCATCCTCTGTGATCTATGACATGTGTCTAAGACCTGCACTGAAGATGAAGGATTCTAGATACAGTACTGATAAAATTATCTCTTAATACCTGTGTATAGACTAAAAAAAAAAAAAATTGTGTTTCATGGTGATTTAGTTGGAGGACAACTTCTGGACATGGCAAAATTCTTAAGAGTATTTTAAAAATATTAGCAGATAATTTGTATTAGATGTCCCACACCCAAAATGGTGCACCTCACTCTTGGGTCTCATTTAAGATACTTAAAAGATACTAATTTCAGATCAGTGTATTTCTGGTCAAGGCTTGGTTACATGTCTTTATAACAAACTAAGTGCAACACCAAGGATAATAAACTATTGAAAGGAAGAAGAAGCAAGGGATACATGCTGGTATGTTTTAATGTTTGTACCAGCTTCTTACATGGCTACAGATAACCATGGTTATAAGTAACCATTTTATTGATAAAAAGTTCAAAGCAGTTTAGTAAGTAATGCAGAGGATATATTACTACTAAAGAAAGAGCAGAATCACCTGGTGTCATAGTGACCATAAAGCAAAATGCTGTTGAATCTAATCAAGTGCAGGTTAATCCATCTATATGAGCAGCTGAAAGAAGTCTTTAGATAATCATTTCAGAATACATTCTCTGGCTTGTATATATGTATATACATATACACACAGTGACTCGCGTGAAATGTGAAAGATAATAATGGACTAGTGCGTAGAATGGCAAACCTAAATTTTTTTCTTCATGTTCCTGTAGGATTAGACCCAGATGTCAGTGTTCCATCCTGCATGTTCAAGTTATTCTAACTCTGCAATATCATTCTTCGGGACTTAGTATAATTGGTTAGCCCTTCGTATGTTATTGTTGGCTGGGTGTTGTGTTTGTTTGTATGTTGGTGGGTTTTTTAATTGATTAAGACAAATGTTTTCTGAAACGTCCCTGACATATCCATGATTGGTCACTGTTAAACATGAGATGCTGAACAGGACAGAGCAATGTTCTAAAGAAACACATGTTTTTTTCTTTCTAAGGTTAGGCCATAGGATCTTGTTCACAGTCTCAAGGTTAAACTGATTGCCAAGTAAGTGAACAGAAAGGAATTTTCCAAGTGTCATTAACAGTCTTCTGTGATGGTGGTTTGGAGGATTTCTTTGGCATGTGGGGCTTGTTTCACATGCTGAATCATCTGGTGTGTTCTGGCTGAACAGTTTCTTGCCATTTCTGAAGGCATCACAGATTTGTGGCAAAGCTATACCCTTTGTGTTTTCCTGTGACACAAAGTAGCTTAGAAGGTTGAAATACCATCATCTATCTGATACCATCGTCTGTCTGATATCATTGAGGGCACAATATTGAGCCTGAACTTAGACTACATGATATAACAGTTATTTTGGGTGATAATGTTATCGAAACCTTTTGGCAGCCTGGATGCTAATAATGTGCAATTCCTTGCTTGGCCCAGTATTTTTGTTTCAGTTCATTGCGAGAACTGGAAAGACCTTGTAATTTGCTTTACTTTTTTTTTTTTTTTCACAAAAACATTGAATTTTACATTAATGCATACAAACATGCAGTCAATAAAGGCAGAAGTGCCCCTGCAGATATTGAAGAAGTTGCCTCTGATGAACAGAAAATGTAGGTTGTTACTTGATTATGTTGCAGTATTATTATGAAGACTTTATTTTGAACTTTACTGAGGATAAGCACTATTGGCAGAAAACAATAATCTGCAGTGATTGTAAACGTTTACATGCATTTTGGTGTCTGGCAGCAGGCCACCGGTGTGGTCACCTCATGTTAGGGGACCCCAGCGAGTACCAAGTTCTAAGGCAACTGGGAGGGAGGAACATTCCTGCAGCCTGTGTAGGGTGTACTTGACCTCTCACATATGGATGACAGGGAGGACAGTGGCCTCTAGAGGACGTTTTTGGATACAGAATATCATTCTCGCTGGTCCCGAGAGGCCAGAGAGAGAATACTCTTGTTTCATACCTGCTTCTGAGTGACCTGGTTAGATTTGGCAAAGCACTTGAGGAGGAGGAGAATTTAGAGACTGGCAGACAGTCAGGAGAGGACATGACTACAAGTGAGCAGTAAGCATTTGGGAACAGCGGTGATCTGTGATTTACGTGGTAAACTGCAAAGAAAACAGTATCTAACCATGACTGTGGGGTTGAGGCAGTCATGAGTTGACCTACACTATGTCAAATAACAAATATGCCATAAAGTTAATTTTGAAGACATAGACTCAAAGTTTAACTTCCGATAGCTGATGTCTTCGCAAGTGTCCACGTGCATAATATGTCTACTGCGTACAGAAATTGGATTTGTCAAGTAAGTAAAACGAGAAAAAAGTCTGTAAATATTGTTTGAAAGATAAGATGGTTTATATTTAATGTGGTTTTCTTTATTAATTTGGGATTCAGTCTTTAAAATGTGTCTATTGCTGCTTTTCTGTTTATTTGACATTTGAAAGACTTAAAGATGTAGTTGCCAAAGGAAAAACAAATCTAACGTCCTGGTATAGCATTGTAGCATGTGCTTAATCTGAAAAATATTAATAGCCCCACTGAACAGAGAGAGAGTATTAATGATTTCCAAGATGAGTGTTTTGGTCTTTGAAAGATTTAAGACTCACTGTCTTTACCTTAATAGACTTAGACTGGCTGTCCACTAAATTTTGTCATGTGCTCTAAATAAGAAACCTGAAAAAAAGTGGAAGAAATACTTTGTTAGGTTTTTTTTTATAGTCACAGTAATTTTATGGGCTGCTTGCAATATTGTGATTATAAAATTTTCTAGCAGAAGTGTAATTTTCAAGCTGTTGGTACCTACTTAATGTGCAGAATGTTCATCCCTCCCTTAACAAACTGGGCAGCTAAGATTTAGTAGGTGATTTCTTTTCTTCTCCAGCCCTGTGCTATTAATCCAGGGCAATGCTATTTGCTTCTGTTTCACCAAGGGCTGCTTGATGCATTCTGAGGTTGTCCAAAGGGCTTGTTTACAGGTTGCACATGCACTTTGCTCTACGTGTTTGTGCCCTAACATTTCTTTAACAATAAAGCTGACTAGCTGCAAAAAAAGAGCAAGATTGGAACTGATGCAGCTAAATTGCATGTAAATGTTGCCTCAAATTGAAAGCATTTACTATTCATATGCCGAGAATTAGTGAAGCCCTGTGTTCTGGCTCTAGTGTTTGCAGCAATTCCAGTCCCAGCGGGGTGAGCAGCCTGCATGATCTGTCTCTGCTGACTTCTGTCCCCTGCTGCTCTCCTTGTTTTAACATTGTCTGACTCCCACGCACCACTGCCGTTTCCCCTTTTTCAAAATGTAATTTCGTCAGAACCATATCGATACTAGAAAGAAGTAGAAAAAAGGCTGTGTAGTGATATATAACATGGATGTTGCAATGAATCCATATGAAGTTGCAACAGTACATGTGACTGTTGGTCAGCTGTATTGTTTATTCCATGGGACAGGTGCCTCCAAGTGGGACAAATGTCCTAATTTTCCAACGTAGCTAGATTCCTTTTACCAAAAGGTAAAGGATGCCAGAGTGTCCATTTTCTACACATTTCCACTGTCACCTCTCATTTATGCTCTATATGTGCACATCCATGCACATATGCCTTCTCACATGTGATCTATTTATATTCAATGTAATCCCCATTACTATTTTTCCTGTGCACCTGGCAGTCTTTAAGGTGTTTATCTTCATGCCAGTCCTTCCAGGCATACATATATTTTTACCCTATATTACAGAGAGGAACCTATGTGCCTTTTTCCTGAAGCCATAAAGGAAGACTGTGGCAGAACTGGCATAGGTGTTGACACAGCACTCACCCTTCCTTCTTCCTTTTAACAGAAATATTGTAATTTAGAGGGAGATTGGGGTGCCTTTAGTCTCTGTGCCTTCAAAATTTGAATCAGCGTATCTGTCTGCAGAGGAAGCAGGCATTTACTGGCACTTATTACTTAATGTCACACATTCAATGAGGAGATTTCTATGACCTTTTATTATATGTTTAACAGTTTTGTGATTTCGTTCCAAACTATCTGAAAGGAAAAAGGAGAGCTGAAATAAGTGTCGGTGGAAGAATAAGTTTTTAAGAGACATGACTGTGGCTTTGAGAAAACATGGCATGATGAAGGAAAGGATGACATTGGGAAACCAGGCAAGAAGGTAGGAGTGCAAGGGAGATTTAAGCAGGATAAATAAGATAATGAGGACAGCTGGGATATCTATGCATAGCAAACAATTTGCTTGGCAAATTTGTCCTTGTTCCCTCTTTGTGAATTGTGTATGAACAGATTTTTCTCAATTTTTTTAGCTATTCAAAACTATTCAAGAAATGTGTCTTGTGAACAGATGTAACATATGCATTGCTGGTGGACTTTCTTTGTACCGTGTTCTCATAACTACTGTCAGATGGCTGATGGCCATAGCCCTATAGTATCGGTTCTGTTCCTTCCCTGCTCAGGGCACTGAGCTCCTGCCGTGTGACCTAAGTGACCACTCTCAGCTGCTTATTCCTTGTAGTGCACATTTCAAGACCAATCCACGGATAAAATTGTTGTTAAGAATCTCTCTGATAAGATTTAGCAATATTGAACATAGTTGGTAGGGTCAAGGTCAGTTTACATGACAGAAAAAAGGGTCCATTTTTCCACACAGAGTATATTTGCAGTGAATAACTTAGCTAACTGTAGACACTGTAAATCCACTTTGGCAGATGGTTAGGTCTATGCTGTGACCCCCTTTTCCAGCCCAGGAATTGTTTCTTGAGTGTGGCCTCATCTGGGTTGGCATTTTAATGTGAAAATATTTGTAAGGATGCTACAAAGCTCTCTAGATGGAGTTACAAAATTCAGTCAATAAGAAATGTAATGATTACTGGAAGTTTAACATAAATCTCACTTGTTTTAATTTCTCCTACCCCTCCCAACCTGGTTAACAGTGAGTACTATACTAGTAAGCACTGTTTTTGTAGGCAACCTTAAAGTTTTTATAGGCAACTTACTAGTTTTCTGTGATTATCCATCTAATCTACGGTTAAAAGACTAACAAATAAGTATGTGAACTAACAAGTTCACCACATCTGTTTAATTCCAATAAAATAACATCAAGCAAGAGTTATTTATTTTTTTAGCGGAAGTGTAGAACACATGTCACAGCAAACATAGTTTTTATTATTTAAGAAATGCAAATAATGTATTAGAAGCTCCATACTAGTACTACTAGCCGTGGCGACTCTAACATGTCTTTTTTTGCTTTTGTTAAGAAGGCCAGAATACAGTGTTTAATCTTTTTTGCCCTAAGCTCACAGATGCTACTGTAGGAGTATTGCAGAGGCTGACGTAGTTTTTAGCAGTTAGGTTGGTGTCACGTCTCTCTATAAAAGACGTTGTGAGGAAACTTTGTTAGAAGACAAAAAATACGAAGGAGAAAAATCAAATACTGTATAGACGTTATCAGCTTTATTGTTATTGAGGTCTTTGGAACAATTCTTTTAAGTAAAAACCATAATGTTACTAGGCTGTTACTATGATGGTGGTAGAGACCTCACCAAGTCTTACCAAGTATGCTAAGTGTTATGGAGGTAGGAATGACTTAGGTCTTTCTTTCTAAACTGAAGGCAAGGCTGCATAATAGGGTCAATGTCAGGTATCTCTCAGTAAAGCCTGTAACAGAGACAATCAACATCTTTAGTAGGGTATATTTGGTATAGGTAGCAAGGTGTTGGTGGGGGCTGCAGGCGTGTCCTCATGGGAGGCGTTCAGGATCTGCCATGCCTGACCACAACCAATTCCAGGTGGCTCCACCATGGACCCCCCTGCCAGGACCCAGCTGAGCCTATCAGCCAAGAAGGTGGCACCCCTGTTATAACATAAGAAAGGGCAAAAGTGCTGCATTGGCAGAGAGGAGAGATGGGGGAAAGAGTGTGAGAAACAACCTTGTGAACACCAAGAGCAGAGGAGGAGGACAAGGAGGAAGTACTTCCAAGCACCAGGGCAGATATTCCTATGAAGCCCATGGAAGAGATCATGGTGGAACAGATATTTCCTTGCAGCCCATGGAGAGGACCATGGCAGAGCAGATGTCCACACTGCAGCCTGTGGAGGATCTCATGCCAGAGCAGATGGGTATGCCCTGAAAGATCTCTGGTCTACGAAGAGCCCATGGAGGAGCAGGTTTGTCATCAAGGACTGCAGCCCATGAAAGGATCTGCTCTGGGGCAGGGGAGAAGCATGAAGAGGAAGAAGTGGCAGAGACAAGCTGTCATGGGGTGGCCCCAGCCCCCCATTCTCCATCCTCCTGTGCTGCTTGGGGTCTGGGATGCAGGAGGTAGAGGAGTAGGAAATGAATGAGTGAAGTTGAGCCTGGAAAGAAAGGGGAGGCAAAGGGAAAATATTTTAGATTTTGTCTTTGTTTCTCACCATCCAACTCTCTCATTAATTGGCAATAAATTAAATTAATTTTCCTCAAATAGCCTTTTTTGCCCTTGACAGTAATTGTTAAGTAATGTCAATGTCCTTATCTTGACCCATGGGCCTTTTCATCTCATTCCCCCATCATTTTGAGGTGGGGGAGTGAGAGAGTGGGTGGGTGGGTGGGTGGCTGGCAATGGGCCAAGGTCAAACCACCACATAATCATATTACCAAAGCTTGCAATTTCATATCTCTGAAAGTAATGTATCAGAAAGAGTGGATCAGGTATTGGTACTGAAGAGCAGTGTTAACAATATACGCATATTAACAAACTAAAAGAATGGGCATTGTGGAATGGTTATATTGTGGATTGCAGGCATTGGGAATACAGGTTGTGTTTTCGATGGGCAAGTTCAAGGATACATTCTGTGCTTTAACTTACACCGTAATGTTGCCCTTTGGGTTGAGAGTGAGAGGAAGAAGCAGCTTTGGCTAGACAAAATTTGTGACAGCAAAGGAGAAAGAAATAGAACACAGAAAACATGATTAAGATTGAAAATGAGTTATGTTTATGGGTTACCTTTGTCCCTATTAGATTTGACACTACTGAAGTCTAATTCTTACAGGTTGAATGAGGTTAAGAGCTAAGAAGTTTGGATAACTGCAGTTGATTAGAGATGCTACCCCCTTTATCACGTAAATCAAATTAGAGCCCAACTGCTGAAATACATGTTCACAAACATATTAGACTTTTCTGTAAAAATATTTTGAAAAGTTTTGTTTTTCTACATTTTTTTTATTTGAAAAAAAAATGCAGCATCAACATCTGAACACATGCATAGATGCACAGGGACTGACTGCTTTCCCTTTGGTGTATCTTATCCAACCACAAGAGAAAAAAGTATGCCTTGTGCAGTTTCTTGCATAATTTTGCTGTCCAAGAGGCTTGACTACTTCACTCACATGGAAAACTTGTATTTAATTCAGTGAGGATAAGACTAATGTAATTCTGTAGGTACTACTTCAAAAATACATGTGATTGGTACAGGTTTATATATTCTCTGTAGCCTTTTATAACCACAGTTTTATTAAGTACCTTTTATAAAACGGTATGAACTACATAGCATTGCATTGACAGCTCTTTCCAATCTTCTTTTTTTTTTTTTTTTAAATAAAGGTAGATATCTTGGTTATAAAATCACATTTCATAAGCTGAAGCCAAGCTAAAGACCTCCTGAAGGTGTCTGTCCGTGCCCAAGTTGAACCCAGGCTTTCTCTGTGTGAGAGTGCTGCTAGGAGTTGCCATTTGATGGCTGTTTCATGTCTTTTGTGAAAAGAACAGATGATGTCAGTCCAGTTTCTAGTAAGGGCTTCCATATCACAAAATTCACTAACTTAATTAGCGCTAATTGGCATCCTTGTTGGAAGTATCAGTAGAAAGGCCAAGGACTGAATAAGCATGAAGAATGAATTAGCCTCTCGCTCCTGGAGGTGTGCCCTCCAGAACGCACATGAGGCACCCAGGCTTCATAGAATGTGGGCTGAATATTGAGTCCAAAGTGCTGCCAATCTTGTAGTTTTCAGGGGAGGTACATTTATTTATGAAGACAAAATGCATAGGAAGGTTATAAAAAGAGAATTAAAAACCTACAGTGATTATTAGATTAATGAAAGAATATTCTAATACTTAAAATATATTTTAAAATAGCATGAGGCTGTAATGGCCAGAAAACAACAGGAAAAGGAAATAAACCAGTAGGATTAATCTGAATAAGTAAAATGTGTCATACAAATAAGCACAGGAACAAAGGCCTTGTTTCTAAAGAGAGGACTGATGTACATGACCACTGTCTATGCAGTTGTGGACACACAAAAAATGGTTTCACACATGTCCACTTGATTACATCTGCTATTAGTCTCCAGCTTCTATTTGATTTAAATATCGGTTTCACTGATTTTTGAGCTGTAGAATTTCAACATCTGGGTTGTGATCTTTCATTGATGCTTTGTTGAATGGCCATACTGGCTTTGAGTGAGCTCTTTGCTACGTAAGAAGATCCTTGAAAAATCAGCTAACTGCATACATTGCGAAGTGGGAGAAAATACAATTCTTCTAACAACAGCTGATTTTCAAGCATTGCCAATTGAATATTTGTGGGGTGCAGCTTTGTGGACATCCTGACACCCTTTTTGTGCATTTGATGAGCTGCATGATGATCTCCCTTGTCAGACACATGTGCTGGGTTCCATTCCTGTAGTTGGCTTAGTCTCATAAGAGAGGTTTATTTCCTGTGTTTAATTAACAAGTCTCCTTCCAGAGCTCTGACTGCATGAGCGGTAGCAGTAAAATGGCATTACAAATCAGAAGGGAACTCTGCCCACATCCTTCTCAAAACTTAGATGTCCCTCTCCATCTCCAATTCATTCATCCTTCATCCAAGAGCAAGTCAGGAAGAACAAAAGGGTTTCATGGTGTGACTTAGAGGTTAATGAACTAAGCTAGCAGAGCAATTCTAAATTAACACCACCTTCCCACTGAAAGTACCCTGCCTTCTACTATCTCTTGTGTATCAGAGGAACTGTTAGCTTGAGTGCATCAGCTCCTGAGGAACAGATCAGCTTTCAGACATGGTCTCCAAGGCCTTGAATTCTCACACCTTTGAAACTGTGTGCTGCAACTCCCCTGACTGCCGCACTTCACTGGAAGAAGAAAAAATGGTTGTCATGGTTCCGCCATCCCTTGCTGGAACTCGAGAAGACCTGTGTTTGCACAACAGCTGGTACCTAGCGGTGTGTTTGCTTCAGTGAATACGTTGGAATATAGATACACACCTGCAGCAGGGACAAGAGCTGTTTGAGCTAAAGGGCAATACTGGCACAAGAATTAACTGGATGTCAGAAGAGGATTTCATACCAGCAGATCTGTGGGGCTCTGGATCACCTTCCCAGAAGGAGTTTTACGGGCTGCTTGTGAGTTTGTATTTATAAGCCATCCTCATGATAGGAAGGGGCTCTAATTTATATTGATTCTTAGAAGTAGCCAAAAAATAGGCATGCTGTCTCCTGGTTGGCCACAAGAACCTCACGCTGAAGAAGGGCTGAAGTTTTCTACATTGAGCTCTAAGATGATATATATCTTTTGGCTACTTTTATCTGATTAAAAGCTTCATTATTAATTCAGCTGCCTACTTGAACACTGTCTAGGTTTTCAGACTGCTATGGCAAGGCTATTGTCTTGTTCCAGGAGACAAGACCGTATCACTGCATCCTGTGTCACCTTCACTGGCTAATTCACCTGATCTCTCCCAAATCCAGCTCTTTGTTCTTCTCCAGCCTGTCTCTGCTTATTTTATTCTGTTCCTTTCTGACCTTCTCTCTATCCTTTTTCCTGACAGTTTGCTTGTTTTTTTTATTTTATCTGGGATATCTGTCCTCTTCTAATGACATCTAGTAATAAGTCATAGGTGCTGTCTTTTTTATGCCTAAAAATTTCCCAGCTCCAGTCACACATCTTCTAATTTCTACATCAAACCTTCCTATTAATCACTTTAGCTTGCGACAAACTTTAAAAGTTGTTTGTTTAACTTCATCACTGTAGCCCTGACCTCACACAGCCAGTGTTCTACTGCTTTTTATTTAAACTTTTTTCTTCTCATTCTTGCTACTGTATTTTCACAAATCTATTCTCTTTTTTAGTCTCATAGAATTGTTGATTGTGGGATCTGTTTGACTGTCTCTAAAGGATTTGCCTTTTTTACCTTGTTTGAACCTGCATAAGGTGCATGTGACAAGAATTATATACATTAGAGAGAGACTATGTTATATGTTTTTTCATTCTTCTGTGTGCAGATGAGAGAAACAGCAATTGCTAGGTACTATATGCAGATATATAAATGCATGTGATCAGCTGAACTTTGGAGCAGATTAATAATCTCATTCACATTGGGATTCACATAAATAATAATCATACTTTGAATAAAAAAATCTAAATATGGGAATTGCATAAGCAGCCTAATTTTCATCCTCCAAATGAGGGGATAGTCTGATTAGGAACTTGGTTACGGGAAGAAATGAGAGCTGTTTCATGTCTCTACCAGAGGATTTGGAAATGATGCAAGGATCGTGCTGTAGTTCAGCAGTAAGGAAGAAGTAGTTTTGAGGCCTCAAAGAGCTGCACAGACCCAGTTGCTACCAGCATCTCTTACTGCGTGAAGAGTCCTGATGCTGTATTTTGCCTGACACTCACATTAAATCAGTTCCCGCATGAACAGCCCTAGACTCAGTAAGGAGTTGCAGTGGCTTTGGTTTAGTTGCTCCTGATTTCTGCTGTTGCTTAGAGCAAACAAGAAACCTCTTGTCACACAGGTGTGCGCAGAGAAATGGCAAGGAATATATTTGAAATGCGTATGTATAAATATGTTTTCATGCTGTTTACATTAATATGTTTGGCATCCAGGTGATACCACTATGAGTAGTTTCCTTACTCAATGTCCTTAAGACCTACAGTTCAAAGGGGTGCTACCCTGTAAGCTAAACCCCAAAGTCTGGACACTCGCAGGCCCATATATAGCCATTCAATATTCTCCCTACCAGAAGATGAATTGCTCCTTGAAGAAAACTGGAGCAAGATCTGGGCTGCTTAGTTTTATAGGTTTTGTTCACAACTGCAATGGTCTGTTCTGAAGTGACTATACTGTAACTCTCAGGTATCTATATTCAGTCATCCTGGTGCCTATGTTCAGATCACATAACCTTGTTTTGAAAATTGGAATATTTGAGTTCTTAATATACCATGCATAATTATTTACTTGTTTTTGTCCATTATGTACTATATGTAACTTTTCATAAACGCAAAAATAATTCGTATAAAATGGTCATCAGTTACCTCTGACTGTTGCTTGCATCAGCAGTCCTAATTACTTCTGAACTGGAAAAGGAATGTAATGAAGATGGACTGATGCTTCTCATATAACAACAGAGTGACTGGTTAATATCTACATGAGAAAGAGAGGTAAGACAATAAAATCAAGTTAAGGAAGGGAATAATTTAACAGACAGTAATTAAAACAGGAAAAAAAAACAATAAAAGAACTGATTTGTTGCAGTACTTTCACCTTTTCATACTCATTGTTTCATCTAACAGATTTCTTGTGTCTCTCCTATTAGACCTTTCTCTTAACACTTGCCTTCTTGCTACGTGCATTGGTGGGAAAGAAAACAATTAATAATTTTCCAATTAATGCAATATAGAAAATAAAATAAAATAAAAAAGACTTTCTGGACTTCCAAGCTCACCTATTTGTTTGGGCACTGTTAGCTCTGCTAGCTGACACCACTGAAACCAGCCTGGGGAACACAAAGTCTTGTAGCATTCCCTACTGCCTTTGTTCAGATGAAAGGGAACTTTCTTTCAACTAGAACTGATGTAAGGGAAATGTATTACGAGATTGAAAGCAATAACAATTCTTGCAAATGAATTTTAGCTATTTGTATTGGAGATCTGGTTCCTCACAGACCTATAAAAATGCATAAACAAGTCTTGAATAAAATGCATTCAGAAAGATTCCTTTGGTCATACTGCAAAATATTTGATCTGCAGCATACACAGGGAAAAATTTATGTGTTTCAAGCAAAAATAAAATATAAAAAAGAAATCCAAAATGTTGCTTTGAAACATTTGTAGTGGTGTTTAGAAGTGTGAAATCAGTTAGAACCAAGATGTTGCTAATATGTAGAAGAGCATCATCTGATGACTGAGTGCAACTCTGTCTTTTAACAGGATTTAGGTTCATAGCTCCTTTGCACAGCTTTAAAAAAATGCCCTGTGTGCAGCTCTGCAGTTTTAGTTTGGAGAGCTGCTCCCTTCGCCTCAGCATAATCTCTCTGAGAGCGGCGCCTTTTATCTGGAACAACAGGCTCCCCAAACTGGCTGCCAGACAGAGGCTGGAAATCTCGCCGTAGCGCGAGCGGGGTTCATGTGTTAGTATGCTGATCCGCTCTGTCAAACACCAGCTTAGAGCGCTGTCCTGCCAAAAGCACAGGTGAAATATGCTTGGTGAGCTGAGCACTGCCCTGGGTGGATAGAAATTCAGAGTTCAAAACCAGCTAATGCCAGCTGGGAAGAATAGGCAGAAGGGAATTCAGGATGTAGGGGGAAACACAGGAGAAAAAAATTGTTACTTTTGCTTGTAAAGGGTGCTGTGACAGTGTCACGTAGGCAAGGAATTACGTAAGGCAGTTTGCTTTTATCTGCCCACACAGAATTTTGCCTGTGGGTGCACATGAGGATTAAGGCTCTGTGCAGTTTTCAGAACTCCTTACCTCTCCAAATTAAATGTAATACAGGTCTTGTAGCAGGTCTCTGTAATGCTGTAGCTCCCTGATCTGGGAAATAGGGCACAATCTTAAGTCAGAAGCTTGTCTTTTTACTCTTCAGTTCCCAGTTTCATTCAAAAGCAATACTTAAATGAGCATGTGAAAATAAGTAGTTCAGGGACAAAGGGCTTGGAGTGCCTAGCTGGATCCTTTGATAATTCAGATGATTACACACATAATGAGTAATTTGTTAGTTGTTAACTAGATTTCATCTGTATTTTGATTATGTTGAGGCTACCTTACAGGATAATTTACATGCAGCTTATGTCTGATGAGGCTGATCCACATAAGGTCCAGCTGTCTTAATGTATATATGTATTACATTTTATTCCCCATAGTTTAAAGCTATGCGTACCTTATGGCGTCCTGCTAAGAAAAGGGATGGCATGTGTGCTAACACATCACAGCAATGGTAATAATAAGCTGTAGATTTTCACCCTGTGCCCTGGCTGCCCAGACTTGCTCTTTAAAGCTACATCCATGGCCATATCATCTCCTGGGAGCCCAGCAAGCTAGAAGAAAAAAGAATAAAAATAGCATGACCATAATGAGAAAATACTAGTGATCTTGCAAAAGAGGCTCTTCCCCTGCCTTCCAGGAGGTATTGCCCTGAGAGTTGTGAGTGGGCACTGAAAACTTCTGCTAACAGGCTGGGATGAAGAACCCAACACCCTCCGTGGTGCCTGCACCCACACAGCTCCTGCCACCACCATTAGTCTGCCAGGCCTGGCTCCCAGAGCTTTGCTTTGGGCTCAGAACCTACTCCAAATCCTTACACCACTCTGCACAATCTGATACTAACTGCATACATTGTGGTCTAGCCACTTCTGTGGGTGGGATTTGGGTGGAGAGACCTGCCTGGTTGCCTCTTTCTCCTCTCCTCTGGAGCCAAAGCTTCCACAGACTCCCAGTCCATTATCGGGAATAGCTCTGAGGACTCTCAGTCTCCTTTCCACTATACCACTATTAGAAAATTAAGCGTCTGTATATATGTGTACATATAGTTTATTCAAAATACATGTTTTAGGTCTTGGAAAACCACACAATAAGTAGATTTTGTAGGTAACTTTGCTGCTTGTTTTACTTCTCCTTCAAGGCATTGCAGCCCTCATTTTGAAGGTTGATGTGTGCTGACAGAAACTCTGGCTGGATTAGGAGTCCTCGAAAGTCACACAACTGGAAAGATACTTCCCAAAGGCTCAGATCCCAAGCTGGACCAGTGACTTCAATGTATAGATGTTGAATATTCAGACAGATAAATGAATTAAAGCTTTTTTTTTTTTTTCCTGCTTAATAATATGCCAGTTTTTCATACAGTCATTGCTCAGTTGATACCTGCATTTCATGGTACCTTGATGAAATTATGATGTGGTAGTAAAAATTCTGCAGTTTCCTACAATAAATTTATATTTTTGAATATTTGTTTATTGAAAATATAGAACTTATCCTACAGTGTGATTGCTTTAACTTCAGATTATCCTGGAATCACTAGTTGAGGCTAATTTTAAAGAAATTGAATTCTGCTAAGGGTAACCTTGCAGGAAGTTTGACATTGAGATGAAACTACAGGGATGGAGTATAAACCTGCTGGAGTGGTTTTAGGCGAGGTGCTGCAGAAATAATATTCCTGGTAAGGTTTGATTACAGTCTAGTGGTAGCTTTATAGTAGGTATTTTAAACTAAGCATGTGGTTTTGTCTTAAATAGAGTGTTTTTATGTGTATAGCTATTGGTACGTCTTCACTACTAGATCGCAGCCACAATATACATGCTATAACAATTCTAATTTTAAAAATATAGTTTAAAATACATATTGCAGAACCAAGCAACAAGGTCATGTAACCCAGACGTGTGTGCTATTCATAAGCATACAATGGTGTATGGAACGCCCACAAAATAGAAAAGCTTATTAGTATGTGTGTGTGCACACAGTGTACATGTCTCTCAAATTGGAAGAATTAAGCCCTGTACATTAGTTACTCAAACACTTTTTGCAAGCCATTGGAGCTGTTCCACACTTCATGATTGCAACTCTTTCATGCACTTGTGGAATAAGCAATCTGCCTTCTCAGGGGCACAGACAATAGGGAGCTTCTGCCTACTCATGATTTTACATAGATTTTAGCTAACTCAGAGAGCTGAATATAAAATCTAGCATTCAGGGACTCTGTAGATTTGTGACAATGAAGAATCTTTTGAAAGTGGCTAGATTATATGTCCTTTATCTGCCTCTTTTTTCAAAATATGATGCAATATTAATGTAAATCAGACTATGGTGATTCAAAGTGGGTTATCAATATACATTGTAATTATTAGTCACTTCATGGAACTGGTATGGAATATGTTTTTAGATATCATAATTGAACAAGAACAACTTATTCATGCTGGAGACTAATTTACAGTAAATAATTTATTCGGTGAATTGTTTCTTACTATATCTGTGAAGTATCTGTGGCCAGTTGGCTATTTGCCTTCAAAATTTTTATTGTTTGATTTTGGCAAACAATTCTCGGCCAGTAGCGCTTATGCAAGTAAGATGTGCCATTTATTCATTGGAGTATCTGACTGCCTGCAGGGTTTTTTTTTTTTTCAGTATAAGTTGCTCAGAGCTGTTTATAAAATCAGGCAAAGAAAGATGAAATATATCCTGTGTTTGGGGAATCACTTGTAGATACATAATTCGCATAGCATGTATCTTTTAACAGATACAGCAAAGTATAGCTGTCCTAATTGCAAACACTCAAGTTTATTAATTCAAAATACTTCTTGTGTGCTGACTTGTATTCAGGGTAAGAAATGTGTACTAGAGTTCTTGCGGTAGGCATGCCCTAAAGGAGAATGAACACATGAACAGAAAACAGATTTAGAAATAGTAATGGAAAAGAACATTTTTTTTACTATATGATCAGTATTATTACTTAATAAAATGTGTGGGAGGAATGCAATGTTACAATATTGGAAAAGTCCTTGAAAAGTGAATGGGCACATCACCTTTTGAATTGTCTACTGAAGCATGGTGCTGCCAAAATAATCCACTTGCAGTATAAGTTCAATTTCACTCAGAATCAAAGCGCACCCTACAAAATGTGCTAAACCAGGATGCGAAGTTTTGAAGTACATTGTGTTGCTCAGCTATGAGCAATTTGTGGTGAGCAGAGTTCACAAATGTGTGAGAAGAAATGGTTTCAGTTTGAAGAGACTTTTGCTGAAGAATGGGGAACCTGCAGTGTCAGTCACTGGTTTCTTTGTTGTACAACAGTAATCTCAGTATGTTGTGCCAGGGGAAAAGAAAAGGATGTGTATCCTATTTTTGACAAGCAAAATGTGGAACACAGGTCAGATTCTGAGTTTTTCAGTGCTTTTGTAATGCTGATGAAATGCCTGAGTTCACAAGAAACCATACTGATGGTCGTATATTGTGTCTATATGGGGTACCACAATGATTGTGGGCAATTTAGGGTGAGGAAAGGTGTTCTGCATTGAAATTCATGGATTACAGGCAGAGGAAGCCAAATAAAATCTATACCATGACCCAGAGTTGTGCAAACTGCCAGGTATTGCTGCTCTCATCTTCTCTACTGATGTGCCTGGTTGCCATTTTCAGTGCTCCATTTTGATGAATTGGTAAAAGTACCTCTAAAGGCCTATTTTCCCCTGTATCAGAGGAAGTACATTTTACTGACAACATAAGATGAACAGTATCTTCTCACTCCCAGCAAATTTTAAAGCCTTCATGGACTGTACCTACCAGAATGTGTACTTGCTTTTTGTTTTACCCAGTCATGACTGAAAATGAGTTGAAGTGCTTCTAGGGCTGTATCAGGAAGGATTTGATCACAGGAACATAAACTGAGATTATATGCCAAAGAGTAGGCTAAATGTTGCATTATGTAGAGTTACAGATGCCAAAACATACAACTGCTTGTAAAGAATGGCATATAATCAGAAAGGCAAAACTCCTATTCCCGTAAGTTCTCCCATTACAATATTTAGTAGAAATCTAAGAACTGGGTTTAGGTGTTCACCTCAACTAATAAGACTATTAGCCTGTTAACTATATATACGTGTGTGTGTGTGTAAATAGCATTTGGGCATTTATTTTCTCTCTCCCCTGCCCTCAGATTTCCTGTCTTCCCACTGTTTTCCTCCCTGGCTTACTTCTGAGTTGTAAGTCTGTTGTCCCTGTCTTTTTTACCGATCCTTCCTCCCTCTTCTCTCCCAGGTAGGTGCACACTTTAGAAGGTGCTTCTTCTCTGCACATGATCTTGTGGGACCCACACTAACATCAGGGAGGAAGGGAATGATGGAAATGGTTTTGGTTTTGTGTTTTGGTAAATGTACAGTGCCAGGGTAGGAGGAAAAATCCATTCCAGGCTGCCTGTTTGGAGATGAGAAGTTGGAGGAGGCTGGAGAAGCAGCTTTTTGTGCACTCTGGCTTCAGAGGGTTGGTGTGAACACTGTGCAAGGACAGAAAAGGAGGGGAGCAAAACATCTCTAATCCTAGCTTTTGGTCTTTGCAGGCTTTTGGAGTTGGAAATAAAGTGTGGATCCTTTTGTAAATTCCAGGAGTGACTCTGGTACCCTAATCCTTTTCCTAAAAACACCTTATTTAAAGCAAGAGCATCAAGTTTGTTCTTTCAGGAGAGCTAGGGGCTCCAGCTATTTGACACTCATTGCCTTTCGTGTTGTTAAGTGTTATGCAGTAAAAAAAGTAGAAAAAAAGGCCTGAGTCTGGGAAGAAGTATCCCAGACAAACCTCGGTTCCAGCTTTATCACAGTGCAGTTTGAATGTTGCTTCTAAATTTGAGGTGAATGTAAAAGAATTGACTTTGTGGGTTGCCTTGTCTAAGGACTATGTTAATTGTTAAGGGCGGAACAAGTCAGAGCAGGAGAGCTGAGCTGAATCTAAGGAATCCAGCATGTTGGATCTACTGAGGTTTTGTTGGGCAGTAATTTCTTCATTTCTTATGAAGGAAAGTCAAGGTTGACCATACTTGTTATATGACTCATAGGTAGCTGAATTCAATTCTAACTATTGACCTTTCAGGGACATTAAAGGCCCAGTATTGAAGATCAAATTCACTAAATCACTGATGCCTGCCACTCACACTGTTTCTCTGAAGTCCGTCATTCATTCTGAACACAGAATGTGGAATCTGCACAGAAAAAAAAAAAATCAATGCTCTTTTCCTTCTCTTTTTTTAACATATCTTCAGTTTCAGTTTTATTTGTGAAAGTCTTACAAGTTTAGAAATTTAAACCTAGAGGGATCAAGTGAAGACTTGGGTATGAAAATTCCTAATTCATTGTTAGAAAACATGAATCATGCAGTATTGAGTAGAATTAATAAGGAAATATGGATCTGTATCCCTCGCGTACTAAAACTGAGCATTTAAGTTCTTGGATGTTCTAGAGAACGTTTCACCTTATTTATAAATACAACTTCAACATTTAGGACCAATAGTATTTTGAAAACATGAGATTTCAGTAAGAATGAAATAAAATCTTTACTTCCCATATTAAAAAAGCATCATAGCTTTACACATTAGCAACAAAATATAAAACCATACATGTACTTAATTTTACACGTTGTTTACTTGTGTAAGTCTTATAAATATTTTCAGCACTTATGCAGTAGTAATCAAAAATAGAAACATGGTGTATATCCCTCTGTTGTTGAAAAAGTTGGTTGCTTTGAATGTCTTGTGAGAATTTCATTGCAGCATTAGGCAGTTCTTGCTCTGCACTCAGCATATTGTGGCTTATTTCTGAACTTGGTTCTTGAAGAATATTTTGGTACTAGCATAGCATGGCATGTGTCACTGGCTACAAAACGAAACAATATTCTATGGGAGTTAGTTAATCTGAGGGTTAATTATGTTTACTTCCTTTTAAATAGACCTTTTGTAAAAAGTGTTTGTGCATCCATTTACTGGCCTTACATATTGTCCATAACAATGTTTATTGTGTTTGGACCGGTGTTTTTTCCTCAGTGCTGCAGCGTATTGAAAGTGAAACTTATTCAAGCTGACCAAGTAACATCACTTCTAGTAATCATACCAGCATTTAGTAATGAATTTAACATCTTGGTTCAGGGAAAATCTGTAACTGAGTAGCACTGTGAAGGTCTTTAGCGAAGAAAGTATTTCTGAATGTTTAGAAGCAAAACCACAATTTAATATAGAGAAGTATTTATTGAAACACCACTGCTCATTCATATAGAATGATAAATAAATGAAGTTGGCTTAGGATGTAGGTCACTAAAGAATGAATGGAGAGATAGGAATGGTAAGTACTTTGAAAAAAAACCTGCACCTCTTTCCAGACTTCAAGTGCCAAATGAAAGAAAACGCTGAAGAGGAAAGGTGGGTGGAGACATGCACACACACACGCACTTGCATTCTAGAGAGGGGAAAGGAATTGTGTCTTTGTTATAAGAAAATGTCTGCTTCTATGATGTATTCCAAAGTCAAGTAGTTGTTTATTAGTTCAGCCAATATCACACTGTCCCCTCTGTGTAAAATGAAAACTTCAATATACAAATGCCAACATGCAAATTTTATCCTTGAGCTCACCTGCAAAACACCAGCCACCGTGTACCAATCAAAGGGAATATCCTCACAGGAGATTAACTGGAATGTTGACAAGCTTATAGCTAGACTGGGGGGTCCAGATAGAGACATGACCAGAGTGTATCTGTATTGCAGTTGCAGTGATGAGACACACCGTAGTGAAATACAGAGATGTTTTATCTTTTAAACTGTTGCTCAGACACTGGTAGAAAGGGGCTGGATATGGGCTGTGCCATGCTTCTCAGTGAGGTGGTGTGAACATACTTTGGCTGACAGGAAAGCACACAGTCTCAGCATTTATTTTATTTGTTATTACGTGTTATGGCTTCCTTAGAAGGAAACTTTGTGCAGGAAATTGCAATAACGTTTCCACACAATACAATAAATCAGAAAGGAGTTAGGTCCAGAGAATTATCACATGGCAATCACAAACAGATATTAATGAAGGGGTGTGTGTGTGTTTGAGTTTGTGTGGACACAAATTGATCACAAATGGCTTTTGTAACTAAGCTGCATTACCATTTTATTCCCTAAGGAAATACAGAGAATATGTTAAATATCTTAGATAAATTTTCTAATTAAAGGCAAAAAGATATTCAGTGATGACCACCCTTTTGCATGTGCACGTATTATGTCCCTCAGATGTTTAGAAAAGAGCCTGGCTTTTGTTTTCCTAGCAGCATTAGCTGAAACCAAGTATCAATTAAAACTAACCTATTGTGTTAAAGCTTAGAGGCTCCTGTAGAGGAACTGTGCCCTTGGGTTATGGTAGTTCTTCCCCAAGCAGGATCCTGAAGTCCTTAGGGTTATCTGTACTGCAGATGTCTCTTCTCTTTGGTACTTGTCTTAATGAGTCTCTCTGGACCTAATTTCCCCATTATTCAGTCTCTGTTCTGAAGGCAGGAGTTGCCAGAACAGCATCTTACCCAGTCTATTTGCTAAGACTCCCCTCATCAGCCTTCTGCTTCTTTTACCTTTATCAGAATGGAGGCACCCTATGGAAGCCTTTTTTATGGTTCTTCTTTTCCAGACTCAAATTTGAAAATGTCTCATTTTTACTGTGTTATACTGCTTCTTCCTTGTACATATGCAAGTTGATTTCTCACTAATTTTACTGAAAGAAATGGGAATAAGAGGCTTCAGATGAGTATCAAAACTTTCTCTGACCACTGCTGCTTCAGTCAGTAGTCACCTGCCTCTTCTCTTTTGTCCTCTAGCCTTCACATGAACATGTATCACGCAACTTTCAAAGCTTTTAATAGGAAATCTGCCATCTCATGTTTATTGGTGAGCTGATTCCTTCCTCTAAACTCACCATAAGGCTGACTTCTATATGGAAACATCGAAGCACTTTCTTCTGTGCTTTTCATTTTGAGAGACCATCCTAATACTGTCTTAGTTTTGTCTGCTAATCTCTGTCAAATGCCTCTTTAAAACTCCCCTTTGCTGTGGTACCTGCAGATTCTTCTCCCATTTCAAGCTCCTGAGCTAGATGGATGCAATTCACTTTTTGTTTTCTTTGCTAGAGTGCTTCAAAATCAATCCTGAGGTATTTCTGGAGAGCTTCTGATTCTTGTTTGAAAACTTGGCATATCTTATAATTAAGTGTTTTATGCACTGAGGTGAAAATCAGCCCCACACAGAGAGCAGGCTAAATGTGCATCGTTTAAAGCCCAGAAATGCATTAGAATAGGCTGAATGACCAACATTAGAACAAATGTAAAATTATTATGTTTTGAATGCATGGACGTATAATAGGCTGCTTTGGCTACCTACCCAAGAGATTTTGACTATGGACATGTCATGTCAGTAATGTAGATGGGTTTCAGGAAACTGTCAGGTTTAGTTATTTTAAAATTATCAGCTGCTTTGAATACACAGGCAGTAATAATTAGAAAATTTAGGGTTTTTTTTGGTAAGAATCTCTCCATATTATGGATTTGCATCTATCTGAGGTGCAGACCAAGGATTCATTCCACACTGAAGCAGCAGAAACCTTGCTGGATGCAGTGATCGGCACCTGGACCCCACTCGAGTTTCACAAACCGCTGCTATTTTAAATAGACAAAACCAAGACTGTTGTAATTTTGTATTTCAAACGGGACTTTTGCTTTGTTTGTTTGATTTTGAACTCATTTAAACGTTTTGCAAGCTGAGATGTTAACATGCTCTAATTTGAATTCAGTCGTGCTGCAGGAAGCCTGCTCGGGTGTTTGAGTCTGCGTGTCGCTGCAGGGGTCTCTGTTCCCCAGCCATCACTGCATCCCACCAGGCCACCAGTGCCACTGCGGGGGCACCTGGCGATGCTCGGTGCTACTTGCCTGTTACCTGCAAATTAGGTGGATTTATAGTAGAAAGGTGACACTTGTACAAATGATGCTCTCTGTGTCTCACCAGATCCAAAGGGCTCTATTAAATGAAGCCCTGTCAAAGTGTATAATCTTCCCATTTATTTTTCATCAATTAGACTGTGGACTTCTTGTCTGAATAATGCTTAAAATTAGCAGAGCTAGTAATGATAGTTACAGGATACTTTAATGACAGGTTTTCGTGTGTGCAGAATTTCATTGCATTTTTAAAATAATCCTGTAACTTCTTGGCATTCTGCTGCAGATTTTGAAAACTGCCATGTTCTGTGGGAAAGTTAGTGTTAGTTTTATGGTCTTCAGTGCAATTTAGCCCTGGAAAATTTGGCTTTTATTTGGGTATTGGACATTGTGTTCCTGTAGCTTTCAATTTGTGTTGCATTACTTTTTTGTGCGATTTGAAGCTGTATGTGTTTCATTCACAACTAAAAGTAGCTATTAAATGTGGAAAAAACAGATTAATATAGTAAGGTAGATAGACCCTGCTGGTCCCCAGCCACACAGAACACAATAAGCAAGAGGTAGCACATTAAGTCTAAGGAAAAAGCAACATATGTCATGGTTTGTGTTCCCAAATTGGTGGCAGGGGAGGCTTCGTGCTTTCCTCATGCCTCACACAAAGAACTGTAAAATCAGTGACTCTTCTTATGTGGTAAAAAATGTGTAGCACATACAAAAATTATACTAAAGGAGTTTTAAGTTGAACTGTGAAAAAGCATTTCCATACTCTAAGAAAGCAGCAAAATAGACCCCAACTGCAAAATTCAGGTACACTGAAGCATGACACTTTGGTTTGGGTCCACTCTTAGAGAAAGGTTTTGAATCTGGAAGGAGAGAAAGCTTTGCCGTGTGCTTGCATGTGCGAGTAAGACATTACATTGTATACATCTATTAGTTTCTGACTTTCTCTAAGGGTTTGATATAGCTCTTGTAGATACAAGCAGGCACCGTTTTATACATGTCATTTATTCAGTCACCATGCAGACTCTACGATAGATCCTAGCCAAACTGATAAGGTACAAAGCACTGGATGCCCATATTTCAAAAGTGGTACTGAGACCCAAGGTTGTAAAATAAGCCACAAACATACACCCAAACTGAAACAGAAAGAAAGGGACATTTTGCATACCCTGGGCACAATCAGGATTTATGGCAGTTTGAAGATGAAGTTGAAAGAAGATGCAAGAAATATTAATACTTTAAATTGGCCACTTAATTTTTTGCACTCCTATTCCTTTAATTTATCTGTAGACTTGTAAGCCAAGGCAAAGCACTTCACTGCTCTGAAGGGAAAAAAAATTGGATTTTTGACCATGGATGTTTCAGTACAATGTATTGTTCACATACCAGTCATAAGAATTATTAAAGAAGTATTTTTAGAGAACAAGTCTAAATACATACACTGCTGAAAATGTTCTGTCTCTGCCTTTGATTTCCAGTTGAATGTGGGTTGATTTCTGTACTGAACTGTCCATAACTTGAGTGAGTTTCTTGTGCAATATGGTGCTTTCCCTTTAACTGTATTTTGTGAATTGGCTCAAAGTGATAAAGTTATTTTTTTCAGAAAGAATCGTATTTTGCAACTCTTGCTAAAATTTTCATTTAGTGTTAATTGTGTAAATTTTTAGACCTCTGTCTTAATGATGGAATTAAATAGCCCTGTAATGGTGTGTATCTCTTCTCCAGTCACCGTGAGGAAAGCTTTTAGTCTGGCTGAGTTTACCATGGATTTGACTTTGCAACATGCATGGTTTGAGGTCATAAATGAGCCAAGCTTGGTGTGAAAAAGAGCTATCTTGTATTAGACCAGATTTGTAGAGAAATATTCAAGCTCTTCTTTACATCTGAAGTGTAAACGTCAATCTACATTATGCTTACGGTAGTTTAGCCTGAGTATCTGACCTTTAGACTTCCATTGCTGCAAAGTCCGCACTAGAAGTGGCAGAGAAAGGAAATATCCTGGGAATTAAAATGTGTTAAGTGTCACTGAATATATGAAAAGTCTTGATCAGATTTAATCCAAATGTATATGAGATTGGCTTGGGATAGGGTTTAATCTCCTGTTGGCAGTTTTACTGAGTTGAAAATTAAATAGCTGCCGGATGCTGCAGACAGGTGTTTGCGGGGAGGCTGCTTCTGCACATTACCACACAGCAATTAGTGCTGAGATGTGGTGGCACTTCCCATCCTCGCTGTACTTCCCAGCTTCTAAGTGATCCCCACAAAATGCAGTTATGCAAACAAGACTAGCTCTGCTCTGCCTTTTTAGAGGCAGAGGGTTGAAAGAAGCCGAAGGAGATGACCACATATAAGAAAACAGGCTGAATTAAAATGCAAGCAGGGTGGCCCCAATAAAGGATTTTTATTTTTTTTTTACAGAATAGAAATTTGACTGCAATTTAAGGCACTTCTGAAACTATTTCTTTATGTCACTTTCTCATCTAGTCAGGAAAACATGTAGTAAACCCTGAGAGGTGTGTTTTACCCCTTGCTTGTGACCCAAGGCAGAGATAGTCTTTGTAGAAGAATGCAAAGGCCATTTATGCACAGACTTATTCTCTGATGTAAGCCAAAAAGCACTGACTGCTCTCTTTAATTTCAGTCAGCTAAAGTGAAATTAGGCTTCCTGTTGTTTTTGTTTGTCTTCTTTGAGCAGAGTCCACGACTGAAGATGAAATCTCTGCAACAAAGGTGGGCAGACTGCAGTATCAAGATTCTGCCATTTTTATTTATTAAAAATGAGTGTTCGTAAGATCTTTCAGTCATAGTATTTAAGTATTAAATCTAAATCTTTAAAATAGTTTTGATTAATTAATCCTGTAGATATTTATCAGCGACTAGGTTAATTAATTAATTAATATAGAAGAATATAGGAATATGTATCTATTAATACATCTTCTAAAGATCAGTATCACTATGTCATTAATTTCTCCGCAATCCACATTTAATGCATCTTTCTTGCACCATTTCCTCTTCCTACTAACGCAGTTCTTTGTGCAATGTGTTTGAAAGTCTGTGGTCTTCAGATTTCTAGCAGGTAGATGTTTGCATGTGTACTTGTACTCCTTTGCTTTGGTTTTAGTTGCAAACCCTTTTCCCTGCAGCGCTCGGGACTGACAGCAGCATCAGCTGGTGGCGCTGGGCAGTGCAGTGATGGCAGAACTCCTGTCTGCATGACTCCTGCATCGAGTCTAGTGTGCTGACTCTGCCAAACAGACAGAAATCTTTAAAGCTGTATTAAAACCCTCTGAAGCTCCACAAAGGCAGTTGTAGAGGATGCACAGGGTTTTATCTATGGCAAAAATCACTAGCCAAAGAGGGAATAACGAAATCACAGAATCAGAGAATGGTTGAGGTTGGAAGGGGACCTCTGGAGATCATCTAGTCCAACCCACCTGCTAAAGCAGGTTCACCTAGAGCAGATCAGACAGGAGTGTGTCCATGTGGGGTCCGAATGTCTCCAGAGAAGGAGACTCCACAACCTCTCTGGGCAGCCTGTTCCAAGGCTCTGGCATCCTCAAAATAAATAAGTTTCTCCTCATATTCAGATGGAACCTTCTGTGCTTCAGTCTGTGCCCACTGCACCTCATCCAATTGTGGGGCACCACTGAAAGGAGTCTGGTCCCATCCTCTTGACACCCACCCTTGAGGTATTTATAAATATTGATGAGATCCCCTCTCAGCCTTCTCTTCTCCAGGCTGAACAGACCCAGCTCTCTCAGTCTCTCCTCATAAGAAAGATGGTCCAAACCCTCAGTCATCTTCGTAGCCTGCTGCTGGACTCCATCCAGTAATTCCTTGTCCTTCTTAAACTGGGGGGCCCAGAACTGGACGCAGTATTCCAGATGTGGTCTCACCAGGGCAGAGTGGAGTAGGAGGAGAACCTCCCTCGACCTGCTGGTCACACTTTTCTTAATGCACCCCAGGATACCATTGGCCTTCTTGGCCACAAGGGCACATTGTTGACTCATGGTCAGCCTGTTGTCAACCAGAACTCCGAAGTCTTTCTCCACAATGCCACTTTCCAGTAGGTCAACCCCCAACCTGAATCCAGCAGTTCTATCTTGAAAGTTGTTTTGCATACAGATGTTCTGAATGTCTACTGTGAAGAAGTACTATTTGCACCTACAGTGTGTCCTTCATGCAGAGCACCACAAAATGTTTCACAACAAGCATCAATTAAAAGGAATGTTTTCAAGGAAGGATTTACAGAAGGGAGCTGAGTCAGAGAGATGAGGGGAGAAAGAAATTACAGTTACATGGAGCAGCAGAAATAAAAGTGCGACTTCCAACTGCAGAGGAGGTCTTTATCCTTAGAGGGATGGGGGAGATTGCTGTTCCAAGAATAATAAATAAATTGCTTTTAGGAAAAAAACGTGAATTACAGATGTCAGGTACTCTTATACCCTGCTGCTATTGTGGGATCACATTTTGTACAAATATGGACACAAATAGATTCCGTTTATGAATGTAATACAGTCTCTTGTGTACAAATAGAGGTGGCTCATAGTCATTAGACATCAGAAAACCTTAGAAATAATTAATTTGTAAATTTATTTACTTAGAAAATAAATCGGTGTCCCCTTTGTTATGTCACCAGTTCATACATGCATATATCTCTCTTATCTTGAGCTTCCTGACAGTTATTAACCACAGAAAAAAAAATAACTAAGTACAGAGGCATTCTAGATAAGATTTTCCCAGCATGTTTGTAGTATCATTTTAGGATATGAAATGTATATTTGTCTTCTGTCTTACCTGTATACATGGAAAATGTTTTGCCTGCATGGGGAAGGAAAAGCATTGAAAGATGAGTGCATTGCACGCATAGGCAAGTAGTTTCTCAAAGATTGTAATCAATCATCATTGCTGCATTCCCTGTGCTCCTCCATGGTAATAAGAGCTACCACATTGCTTTCATCATGCTAGCTCAGTGCACTGAGACATCTGAATGCATCATTCTTTCGTAAAATATGACTAAGCAACAGTACATCTCAGACAATAGCACTGCAAATACAGGTAGGGATTCCTAACCTCCTGTGTGGAGTTTTCACTGGCTGCAACAGCGTTGCTTTGCTGACATGGAAATTTGTTCCACTGTTTCATCATGTAAGGTTCAGAGCTTGCTTTTTGCTTTCCTGTCTTTATGTGAGTCCGTCTTTTAATCATTCAGATCACAGAGAATTGTTGTTCCCACCATCTCTGTCTGTGGCATCTCTGAAAATGTTATCATCTTCTCTCTCTTCTACATGTGGGCTTTTCTTTTTTGTAAGTTTAGAGACCACACATGAATAAAAGTGAAACAGAAAAGTAAAATAATCAATTTAATAAGTAAATTATTGGTGTTTTAAGTAGTGTAAAAGCATAAAGGAAAGTTGCTGTCTTTAAATAATCTATGTTATACACCATAAGAAACTTACCAGCTTCAGAAGAGATTGCACAAATGTCAGAACCTCCCACAAGCAGAAAAGAATGGAAACACCACAAGAATAAATGCATTTGTTAACTTTCTTGAAAAGGTTGTTTCCAAGTGTCATAACTTCTGTGAAAGTTCCTGTGTTGGCAGAGCCATAAATGAAATTTCTTTTGTTGTCAGTTGGACAAGTGCAAGAAAATAAATGCTGTGAGGTAAGAGGGATTTTTTTTTTTTTTTTTCATGTATCCAAATCCCCTTGAACCTGTGAATACTGCTGCTTACTGAGTTTGTTAAATTTGCCAGTATGTGTGTTCAATGTAAATAAAAATGGAAGATCGCTTAATGTAAGTGTTCCAAGTGATGGTCCAGTTGCGGTGGTTAACATGGAAAAGTAAAAATCAGAGATCAGCAATCACGCTCCAAGAGAAGCACTTCAGTTCCTTCACTTCACCATCCTAAAGGGGACGGACCTTTCAAAAAGGTGTCTATAGCCACCATATAATTTTCCAGAGATTTTTCTGACTTCTGCAACATCTTTTCTGTCGTTCCTTTTGAACTGGAGCTTCTGTAGGTAATTGGCAATGCAGAAATGCACAAAAAGTGTTGCTTAACATGTACAAATTTCTAGACTTGATAGAAGAAATGCTAATTTCTTTAGGTACAATATTCAACCAAAGTTGGGAGTTGTGTAATTTGGTTGCACACAGAATGCTAGGTTCTGTATCAAAAGTATTTCCATTGTTTATTTTGAGATTGCAAAACGCAGTTCAACTGTGATGTCAGATAGGACTTCAGTGAGATGGTGACCACTTCTGCCAGGTCAGATTGATTTTACGGAGATGAAAATGTTGTCAACCAAGAAGCTGGAATTTCTTTAAGAAATTGGGCTATTGTTGTCATGTCTGGTGAATCTGGAACTAACAGAAATGTTAATGAGTTTTCTTTGTGATGGAGGTTTTAGCATTAAATGCAGAGACAGAAAACATCAAATTGTTTTCCTTGTGGGAAACCCCTGAGTATGCTGTTAGCCTTAAATACTCAAAACATTTAGTCATTAGTGACCTGCTCAGTGCTTGACTCAGTGACCTGAAGGAGACAGACCTATTACCAACCTACTGAAATAATCTTGTCTGCATGTATAGTAAATTTTCAGCTCTGGTACATTAAGAAAAATCACTGCTGCGTGGCCATCAGGCTCAGACTTCCGCTTGCGTGATGGTCTGTGGTGACTGTGTCTCAGCTGGTAAAATGAAGTATTGGTGAGCTCACACCAGCTATCGAGAATTCATTTCCTCAGGCTGTCTTGCCTGCTCGCGTAGCAGTGCAGGCATCGCTGCCCGCCGGAGACAGACCTGTTCAAATCCTGCCAATTTTGCAATTGTCTCACCCTCTAGTGGCTTGTCTGGGAAACAAGATGTAAATGATGGTTAAATTTGAGTGTTGGTACTTAAATTCTAGGATGCTGTTCCCTCTGTTTGCAGCTGACAACTGCGGTGTGGATGTACTTGCGAACAGCAGTGTAGTGACTAATTTCAGTCTGCCTAAAATTCAGATACTGGCCACTGCTCTGAAGATCTTTATTACAGGGGATGTCACGTAGAATAGGCTTTTCCAGTGTTTTTCACCATTTATATAACCCGGCCAGAACAGTGTGTATGGCAGTTTGAAAGGGTGGTGGTTTGATATTATTCATATCTAACATAAAATCTTTTTTAGCATGTGTCAGAGTCCCGTGTTGTTGGAATCAGCCTGTGAATTTTATTCTCAGAGAAGCATATACACTATGTGGTTAAGTGACACAGTGTCAGTGTGAAACAGTGCACTTAGTTTGTTAGATGCTTGCATAGCTTCTTTACTTTATTTGAGCTCTGTCTTCTCATGCTGATAGATAAATATTATTTTTAAAAGCTTTTGAGATCCTGTTTATTTATCTGTAAGATCTGTGTGGTGATCTGAACAGTGATACCTGAACAAAAGAATTAATGAAAGCATGTGTGTAGACAAGGTATTGACTCTACACTGCTGCAGACTCTCTTGGCATTCAAAATTATATGTCGGAGGCTTTTTTACCTACAGTGGATGGAGATGTAACATTAAAACCTGTTGGCAGGTGAAAATCATGTTGTTGATGGAGTTACAAAGATTTGCAACTACAGATCTATTTTATGCTGATGATTGTGTTTTTTTCCCGGAAACACAGGCTGTGTGTCAACTCTGCTAAAAATATGTTGCTTATGGTACAAGCAAAATTGAGGCTTGGATAGTATAGTGATTTATTTATGATACATTATTTGGTTTAGTTTTGTCCTACTACTACTCTTGCATTATCTTTTTAGGTAGTATTTTTTCAGAGTGTCAGGAGCATGTCAGTTTCACAAGTTAAACCTCATTGTCCCACAGACAAGAAAATCTCAAATTATTTAGGTTTTGTCAGAAAATCCTTCACTATGAACAGGATGTTATGAGATTTCAGACTGTTGAAATTACTACCGTATTGCTTTCCCCAAAATACCATAACTGATGCTCTTTGTCTGCTCCTATACGTACTTATGGTCAATCTAGGACATGTTGTTGATTGCTTCATGCCTTTAATAGTACAGGTATTTAGAAAAGTAAACACATAGATCTCCAAGTCCAGAGACAGAATGTGGCAAGGCTGTAAAGTTGGGCGCTCTTTCCAGATAAAAATAATTGCAAGTATTTCTGGCTTCTATACTCTTCAGCTGTCCCTCTCCTCACAGATAATGCTGGAACAGTCTTTTGCACTAATCAGCATAAACAAACGTTTCAACTTTCTGCAGGAACTATTTGTAAAAGTCAGGGGTTTGTTCTACTTCTGTTGGGAATTACTGCAAGGAAGCAGTGCAGAAACACTAATTAAAATGAGCAACTACCTGTAGCAACATAAAGCATAGGCAAGAGTTGCTGTGTATTGCAGAAGGCGATGGTGTTTGAAATACTAGCATTTGTCCTTCAGTGCTTCTGTGTAACCACTGCATCCAAGGGCCGAGCCTTCACTACAAAAAGGTCTAAGGTGTATGAATCAGCCAGTATGGAATTACTTGCTTTTTTATTCATTTTACATAGTGATCTCTCTTCTGAAATGATTTTGGATAGAATAGCACAAATGAGGTTGTGAAATGAGTCGCCATGCGTTCACTTATTGCAGATCATGGTAGCTGTAAGTGAGACTCGCATTTTCAGAACTGGTAAGTGATGCTAGAAGAGAGGAGAAGGAAATGTCTTCATCTGAGAGGATTGCTGTTTAGAACAAGGTAACCAGCTTCTGCCTCTGGCATGAGTGTAAGAACATGAGTGCCCTAAAAGTGAGAGATGTGTTTAGGGGGGTTTTGTTTGTTTATTTCTTAGTAAGGAGTGTGTGGTAACCATGGCTTCCCTGAATGATTCAGGTGCTTTCCCAAGCTCTGATGATGTACTATGTCTATTTGCATCACAAATTCAAATGCAGTACAAATAGAGTAATTATTCTGTCTCTGAAGAACTTGATTAATCTTCCTGTCTGCACACAGCAAAGGAACACATCCAGCTCAGCTTCGTGGATGCTACACCAGAAGATATAGATTGTATTTGGGCGTAGGGAGGCCCCCATTATGGAAAATGTACAAGTCACTGGAATTGGTGGGTCATAAATTTTGGATGGACATAAGCTATTCACAGGTAGAATTCCTTGGAAATGCTGTCTTTTTACACGTGGCTTTTGGATGAGAGTGTGTGAAAGGGTGTTGACTGGCGGATCTCATTTGCTCCAGCCAGTCTTAACTAGATTAGACAGGCAAGAGGAAAAGGAAAAAAAAAAGCAAAGGAGCAAGTTTCTGGTAAGGGGAACTTGCCCTGGGAAGCAAAACTGCAGTGACAGAGCTGGTAGAGAGGTGACAGGAGAGAATTTGCAGGTCCAGGAGGGGGGAACTTGGAGGCGATGGAGAAACCTGTGGTAGTTGATGTAGATTCCTCGCAGCAAAAGCGAGGAATCTGTCTGAAAGGGTGTGAGGAGACAGGCAGGCAGAGAGCGAGTGAATTCACCAGGAGGAAGACGGGGAGGGCAAAGGCTGAAGGGAGACAGAAGAAAGGAAGGAAAGAAAAGAGGAAGGGAGGGAGGGAGGGAGGGAGGAAAGAAGGAAGGAAGCAAGCAAGCAGCCTTGGGGGAGAGGGAAAAATAGCTACAAAGAAGAAAAAACATTTTGCAGCCAACTTGAGAAAAAGGGTATTGTAGGGTAAAGAGAAAGGGCAAAAGGCACTTCATTTGATGATGTATTAGACCTGGTCAATTTATTTTAAATTTTATTCAACATTGTTTGATTCAAAAACACTGAAAAAACTATAAAATACTTGCAAAACATTTTACGTATTTTGTATGATAGGCTTTTTCACACTGTTTTCAATACTGTACCTTTAGGACTCTGACACTTTGTGATGAGAAGGTCTGTTACATGTTACAGCTGTGGCATCTGTTGTATTTTGTAGGCTTTTTTCACCTATGTGAAATTTTATAGCTATAACTTGCTCTTCATTAACCTTCCAGTGTAATGGTCTCATCGTCGAACACATTGTTTTCTCTTATGGCACAAAAGGGATAATAACATAAAAACAAGGCCAAATTTTCAGAAGAGCCGTGACTCAGTGTCTGTTAGGCAAATTAATTTATATGCTCTTTTGAAAATTTAGCAATGTATGCCAAATAAGACCTTAAGGCATTAGAAGCTGGAATCTTGCTTTCCTTGTTTTTTCAAGAAGGGCATAGGAAACTTGAGTATTGCTTCAAAGTGATTATAACTGCCTTTTTAAACTTAATTCTAATTTCAGAAGATGGGAAATGCCACATCTTTGGGTGACACTATTATATTAGATTTTGTTACTGTTAATCTAATGATTTTTCTAAGTAGCTACTAAATTAATGAGACTGATTCAGTATTCAGGGAAATGAATTGCTACTGAAAATGCTGATATATGCTAACATAAGTTATATACTTAATAAGCCAGATTCTGCTTACACTTACAGGGGAGGCTGTAGCTCAGATACTTTGTGCTTGATTTTTTTTACACTGTAGGCTGGCTTTTTGAAAGAGGCTCAGCAGTTTCACAGCTCAATATGTAACCTGTATTTACTTACCTGCAAAGCTGGATTTGATGCTATCTAAGTATTAAGCCCAAAGTTCAGAGCTTAGTTTTAACCCCATAGAAAATCTAGTTCTGAGTACTTAATATCAAAAAATGAAGCGAACATATACGTGATATGAAGTTATGAATTGTTATAACTTATTCTACTGGTTCAAGCTTGACCACATAATTTTGAATGGTCAACTTTGTCCAAAGTAGACTTTATGCTGAATCAAATTATTCTCATCTAACTTGGTTGGATCGGATCACATTCATTTCTTTGCAGCTGTCAGAAAGTCAGAAAAGCAAAAAAGCCCACGAATCCAACACAAACAAAGTACTGTGTGTGTTAGTTAATTAAACAGAAATGCAATTATAAGCTCATATCTGATGTGGAAGTATTATATTGATAAGAGATCCAGTATTAAGACCTGAAATTCTGTTTCCTGGGCTAACCAGAGTTAGATTATAAAATAAAATGTCGCTTCTGAAAATTTTCTTTGATATATTTAACATGTATTAAGAATAGTAAAATTTCAGCTATTGTATACAAGATATAGGAAGAAACTTTTACTCTCCTTCACGAAGGGCACATATTTTACACTAAAACCTGGTATAGTGAGCTATGTATAATTTAAAGATCATGAATGGTTGGGTTTTCTTAAAAACATTTTTGTAGCTTCAGTGCCACGTAGAGGTAGCTGTCCTTTTGGCTGTAGGATACTTGACAAGGAAACAAGTAAGCTTTACAGATTGCTGAAAGGTAACTATTTATTTATTTATTTTAAATACTTTATGTGTAAAGTTGTCAGTCTCAGAAGTTTCAACTGCAGCATATGAAAATTACAAAGATGGTTAAGGGAGTGGAGCACCTCCCTTATGAGGAAAGGCCGAGGGAGCTGGGGCTCTTAGCTTGGAGGGGACTGAGGGGTGACCTCATTAATGTTTACAAATATATAAAGGGTGAGTGTCATGAGGATGGAGCCAGGCTCTTCTTGGTGACAACCAATGGTAGGACAAGGGGTAATGGGTTCAAACTGGAACACAAGAGGTTCCACGTAAATTTGAGAAGAAACTTCTTCTCAGTGAGGGTGACAGACACTGGAACAGGCTGCCCAGGGGGGCTGTGGAATCTCCTTCTCTGGAGACATTCAAAACCCACCTGGACACCTTCCTGTGTAACCTCATCTAGGTGTTCCTGCTCCAGCAGGGGGATTGGACTAGATGATCTTTCGAGGTCCCTTCCAGTCCCTAACATTCTGTGATTCTGTGAAAATATTCATTTGCACCTTATAACATGCAGTTAAAGCAATCCTGAACCGGGTTTGCCAGGCACTAAGCAATTGTTGACATAAATCAATATATTATAGCCAGAAATCTAAGCAGGTGGGTCATTCCATAAATTGACTCCCAAATCATAATAAAAGAAAAAGTCTCTCCAAGATTTGACCCACATTTTTCATTTTGGACAATTAATATTTAGTCCAAATAAGGAAGCAAGTCAGTCACTTTATTCCATGTCCCACACCATATGTACAAGCATGAATTTTTACTATGTGTTACCTTCCAGCATCCCAGGCAGACTGTCACGATAGGCAGAGCCCAGAAGGGCTGCAGGAACAACAGGCGCCTGCTTTCCTGTGCCTTGGACTCATGTGCCATGAGAGCTGGAGCGCAGCGTCCATAAATGCTGGAGGAGCAGTTCCATCAAGGTTTTGTCAGCTTGGACAAGCTGAACTCTGCAATTTCCAGTTTCTGTTTCGCCTTGCAATAGAAATCTGTGTATTTACATACTCAACAGGATTTATTTTGACACAAGCGTAGTTTATCATTGTCTCTATGGGGCAAGGTTCAGCAAATCACCTCAGCATTTGCTTTAGAGTCATTAGAAGGGAGACACTTTGTGGCTTGCAATTAGTTATTTGACAAGCCGTAGCTACAGTTAAGTTGTTTGAAGTTTTGTCAGGTCTCTCCTGGGGCTAACTTTGGTACTGCTGAATAGAAGAATCTAGAAAAGTTCTCTTTTTGAACCTGTTCTACGATTTGCTATGGAGCCTGTAACATTTTGTGTGCCAAAACAGTTAAAAATCAAAACACCTTTGTCTTTTAGGGGCAATTGCTTCCAGATTTAACAAGAATTGAATTTGATTTTGAGTGATTTGGTATGTTACCTCTTCTGGCATTAAAAAATGAAAGGGAACCTCACAGTAAAAATTGCTGTAGAGCCTGATAACATTTGGAAGTTACAAATAGATATAATTAGGGAAGAAAAAGAGGGTCATTGTTTTATTGTCACAAAATGCATTATAATAGGAGATCCTTAGGGACAAATAACTTCCAGGAAAGAAGCAGGGAGTCAGGAAACAACAATACACATTTTTCTTGAAGGTAATAGGAGCTGCCCCCTACCTAGGAATGGATGGTTTGTGGAGGCTAGATGAATTGTTAAGAGCTGGGTTTGTCAGTAATGCTCCTTGAACTTGATTCATCATCATTTGGTCTCTTCTATTTTTCTCCCAGTCCCAGTTCCTACCACGCTGGGTAGCTCGCATCCTTTCTCTTATGTGCTCTCCTCCCCTCCTTGCAACCTCGCAGTGTGCCAACTCTTCCTGCTTGAGACTCAGCTGTGCTGGAGACCTTTGCTAATGGCTATGATAATCAGGGTAGAAAGGAAAAGTAAAGTCAGCCTTTTCAAGAGACTAACACGTGAATACATTAATGTGCATCTTGAAAGGTACCTGCAGTCATGTCTTGTGCCACTAATAGGGCTGCTATTAGATCTTGTGTGATTTCTCAGAGTATCGCGTATCCATTTCTGTTAACCTTAGGATGTGTTATGCACGTGATGAGAGGGGTTATCTCGTGACAACATCACAAGTAATGTGCATCATGACTCTGTGTTTGGGCAATATCACCTCCTACTTTAAGAATGCACAAACACAGAGGGCTCATAAGAGATTTTCAGAGGAACTTTTTCTCAAGCACGTAACAATATGCAAATATCTCAGGATCAAAGATAAGTCAAAGAAAAATGGCACTGAGTAGAATAAGTCAGGTCAGCTCGCAGCCTCACTACATGACAGACCCACAGGCAAGTGCAGAGCTGTCAGCTTCACTGCCTGTGGAGCCCACCAAGGGGCCACATGCTGCTGCTGGATGAATATTTTCAGCCGCTTGGCATCTGGGCTCCGTGATGGCCTGTGTGTCACGTCGGGATGTGAGCTCTCACTGTGCTGCTGGGGATGGGCACAAAGGAAAACAGGCTTGCTGAGGTTAGTGGTAATTAAAAATAAATTATCATGACGGTTTTTATGCCAAGTTCTACCTGCCAGTTATTAAAGAGCAAAAACGCTTCCAAAAATGAACTCAAAGCTTTGCTTTATTTAAAAGCACACTTTTAAATTATACGAGCTTGCTGTTCATTTTTAGATTCTGTCAGCATCATACTGAACAAAAGCGGGAAGCATATCCATATACACGTATGTAAACCCCACATCAAACAGAGAGTTACATGCATGATATCTGTTTGTTCAGCCCCACATCATGTTCAGTCTGGGCACAAAATTTACCCTGAGGACTCATGGTAGTGAAACTAATGAAAAAATAGCCCTCAGATTTACTTCATCTGGCTAGTGCTCCCAGTGCATTGCAAGTAAAAGCTACTCTTGTTTACTGAGATAGTATCATGCATGATGCTCTAATGCTGTTATGGCTAGGAGGAAAGTTTTAGCCCTCAGCTCTGTTAATTAGTAAAAATCACTAGAAACAGAGATTTCATTTTTCCTTTCACGTTCTTTCAACAATGAAAGTACTTTAAAAAAATTCTAACAATTAGAAAAACAGTGATCAAGCATTATTTATATGAGATGTTGAAGTCTTTAGATATCCTCTTCGCTGTTTAGCCTGAAATTGAAGACATACTTTAAAGAGAAAACAAAAAGTGTTTGAATTACTTTTATTGGACTTGAGGGTTAAAAAAATAAAAGGACAGATTGTTGAGGGTAGCTTTCTTCGTGTTTTTGTTTGTTTGTTTGTTTTAAGCACAATACATCAGCAGGTAGATTCAATTAAGAAGAAACCAAGGCAGTGTCTGGTCTTAGGAGAGCTCTTGCCGTCTGTGTTCCAGTGTAGCTTCCTCAGAGATCATTCTAATCCATAGTCCAGGGAAAGATGATGGGTTTTTACTCTTTAAGGGTATAGTCAACTGCAGGTGCAGATTAGAACTGCATTGAATGGGCTTTGCTCAGCCTTGAGCATGTTTCTTCGTGAGCAGTCACTGACAGTGCTTTGACTGAATGCATGTTCCACAGGAGTATGAAGTTCAGTTCTGAGCAGGGGTAACCAGTAAATCACTTGGATTCTGCTGAACTCTAAAATTTGCACACACCATTTGGACAAGAAAGCTTGTAATTTGGGCAGGAGAATTTGCTACCTGCAACTGCAAATGACTATGTGGAGAGGTGTTTCCTCAGACATGAGGGTTTTATTTCAATTTGATTCATCTAGTCGTATTTTTTTCTTCGCTAAATCTGGCTTTGTAATTTTTTTCCAATGAAAATGAGGTAGGTTTATTTTTGTTGACTCCTGAATGGTTGCCAAAGCACTTCACAACATTTCAGAATGTATTCAGAAACTACTTAAGATGCACAAAACCAGGATGCCTATAAAAACCTTTAAATGTAGGCCAGCTGTTTGCTGTAACCCTCCTCTCCAACGCAGCAGCCCAGTGCCCCAGTGAATTATTCTAAAGCACATTCCAGACAGGAAATGTAATGGCCAAAATCAGAGTGTAAGAGACTTTCCAAAAGGTTTACAACTGCTCCACAGAAACAACTTTCCATTTTCGTACACGTTAGTTTTTATAGATTTACTATTAACAGCTGGAAACTTAAACCTACCTGAGGTTTATCCATGGAGAATTGCCTAGTGAAAGAAGAAAACATGAAAACACGCTAAAACATTTGATATGGATTGAGGTGGAGTTAGTGCATTGAAGTAGTTACATTTATTTACCAGACAATAAAAATATAGCCAGGAAAACAGCATTTTGGGTGAAATCCTGGCTCTGCCATGATGGGCTTCATCCAGTTTGCAGTCTGGTGTAAGATTTTCTCCTACATTAGTGTCTGAAATGTTTGATCTGCTATAGTTACTGAGTCATCTTTCATTATACCTTTTCATTGACTGTAAAAGAAGCTGAATCAGACTAATGAGCTGACCCTTTTTTTTCATTTCTCAACAAATGATTCCATTGCTAAATGTATAATATGATAGATTTAATCAGTTTTGATAGTGCAGGCAGTAAAGTAGTATTAAACTCTGCCAGGAGACCTTTTGAAATTCTAATAATAGTAACAATCAGGTAATTAGTGTTTTTCCAGTATTAGTGTATGCTTTACTTCTATTACATCAATTCAGAAGTAAACAAAAAGTGTAATGAAACTGGAATAAATTAAGTTACTTCATTCTCCTACTCTGGAATTTGTTGTTTAACTGGTTCCAGAAGTTCCAGTTACTTGTATTCCTCAAAATACCCAACAAATGAAGGTAATATATTGTCACAGTTGTGTATATCACAACTATGTTGTCTACATTATCATGAAATCTTGATGGAAGAGTAATGGTTCAAATAATTTTCTAGATGTTAAAAAAAAAAAAAGTGAAATGTTTATTGAAGTGGGCAAAGTCTTGATCACAGGTTGCTGAACCTGATGCAAGTCTCAGCTTTATGTATGTGAATGTTAGAAGAAAAAAAGGGGAAAACTGGCACTGGAACAGGTTGCCCAGAGAAGCTGTGGATGTCCATCATGGAAGGTTTTCAAGATTCAGCTGAACGAAACCTCGAGCAACCTGGTCTGGATTCGGTATTGACCTTCCGTAGAGTGGGGTGGACTAGAGACCTCTGGAGGTCCCTTTCATCCTGAATGTCTCTGTGATTTACTGATCCTGTAAAACAAAAGGTGAGATTGTAAAAATAAGTAAATATTAAGGGAAATATTAGGATTAGAGAATTCCATAAAGATTAAATAGGCAACCTGTCTCTGCTTTTAAAAAGAGTTGAGGTTACCTGCAGGGAGCCACAATGGTTTTGAGATTGTTCCCCAAGGTTTCACCTCATGAAGTCCCTACTGTGGGGAGTGATATTACAACATCAGAGATGACTCTGACACATCATTCCTGGAGGTAACCTCATCCAAGGTTAGCAGTGTGCTGAATGATGTCACATCACAGTAGGCAAAGAAGTACTAAGTTATTACCTCTGATTTAGCCAGAGGAATACTTAATTGATAAAATTATTAAATAGGGACTTCAGAAGCGTTAAATGAGCAAACACAATTTTTTTTCTACAGTTTGGTCGGTGACGGTGGTAGCTCTTGACATAGGCTAAAAACATTTGGTGCACAGGTGACGTTCTTACCTGAAACAACCATGGCTGTCACTCCAGAGGGTTCACAGCTGCTTTAGTTTTCTTATTATGTTTTCCTTCTCTACCGGTATCTTCAGAAGGCTTCTTGGACTAATATCCACTGTAAAAAAGGATGCATATATCTAATTTTTGCATAGATGCTGCTTACTGTCACTACGACGACTTACAAGTAGAACTGCTCTGGAAGCTTCTATCTAGATTTTATAACAGAAAAATTACTGCTTTGTTGACCAAGTCAAGGAAAAAATGACTTGTCAAATCAAAATATTTGCTTAGAATTGGTCAGAGGCTAATCTGCCTCAGCTAGCAAGCTGTTCAATAGAAATTCATAGTTCAGTAGTTTATGTCTGTGCTCTCCGTCATGTACCAGATTCCTAAACCAGTCTTAGCAAGAACACATCTTGTGATATTTGGTGGTACCTCCTCTGGCAAGAGCCATCAGTTTGTCTCCAGAAAACCTGCTGATCATAGCACATTACAGGAGATTTTCTCATTCTTTCGTCAGTTCTGCTAGCAAGAGTTCAGCAGCTGGATGAAGAACAGCAAAGTTAAATTTAACCATGGTAAAGTCAAAGAGATAATTCCACTATGCAGACAGGGGTACTGATAATTCCTGTGTACTGAAGATGCTTACTTTCTGTGAAAAGAATCTAGTTGTATCCTTTTTTTTCACAAAATTTTGTTCCATGAGTAAAGAAAATGTGTTTCAGTGCTTCCTCCTGATTAGAAAATGTTTGCCATTTTGCGATTTCTTTTTGGATAAAGATTAGACAAGTTCCATGTGTCATCCTCATAATGGACTACCAACATTTTCTGTCTTTAAGGATTAAGGTATGAGTAATTGAACAACTATACTGTACATGGAGAGTAAGACCCTTCTGGTAAGGCCTGCCACAGGCACACTTCCTAGTGTTCCCTTGCTTTCTACTCTCTGAAAATCCACTTGTGCTGCCAGTTCCTGACTTTACTGCTGATGTGCCATTCGATCTATATATTGTATTTCCAGTCTCCAGTCATGTGCTGTCAGGGCTGCCACTGGTTTGGAACAGTGCAATTGAATGGAGCCAGGAATCAACCAGGAAAGATCAAGGAAGAAGCAGCTTTCAGAGATGAGTGGCCCAGAAATTCCTAACTCCATTGGATTTATCCCAAGTTTAGGTATTCCAAACATAGATTGTGGGATTTTCCTATTTGAGAAATAATTCCATAATCATAATAATGTCAAAACTAAATATTATTTTTATTATTTTTTCCTGTCAGATATTTTTGCACCTTGTAAAGGGTGAAGAATTAAAAATTGAACAGTAGTAGGGATGAACTCTGTTGGTAAGAAGTAGTTTACACTGAAAATGCTTTTGGACTTAGGCACATGTCACTTACTGTAGAAAAAAAGATACAGGAATGGGTGTTCCTGAAAAACAGCAATGACAAAAGAGGTTCTCATTTTTCCAGTACAAAGTTGAAAATATATGTATATAGCTGGAATTATTATGAAATTATATGCCTTAGGTTAGCATAATAGCAATTCTACCTCCAATAATGTACATTAGAAGTCTGAGAGAGACATTTCTTTCAAACACAAAGCCTGAAAGTTGCCTATATTCTGCTGTTTGATAGGGTACATAAATGTGAACCTACATGTTGCACTTAACATGAACTCGTATGGTTTTTTTCTGTGCAGTTCTGTTTATGCAGATGTCTGAGTCAAGAGAATGATTTAATAAAGAAGAAAGATATATGTAACATGAATAGATGATAGTAACCTATGAAGTAATAGATCTGAAAAGCTGGGAAATTGGCCAATATCGATTTCAGAGAACACAAGGGAAAATGCTTACTTTATGTCCATATAAAGTTATGGCTATGTATTCAGTTCTTTATCTTCCTTTGTTAAAGAGCACAAGTAATGATCTTTGAAGAGCTTTTCAGCCTTTGCAGGCTTTAGAATTCTTTCCTGTTATCTAGTTGTAAAAGTCTGAAAACAAAGTTGGCATGAGATGAGAGAATAGACTGCAGAAAAAAGAGCTTACTTACAGTTACATCAGCCTTTGTCCTCTGGGATGTTAGTTTTACTCAGGGATGAGGGGCCCAGAAATTCCTAACTCCATTGGATTTATCCCAAGTTTAGGTATTCCAAACATAGATTGTGGGATTTTCCTATTTGAGAAATACTTCCATAATCATAATGATTTCAAAACTAAATATTATTAAAAGTTCATCTAGTACCACCTGCTCAAAAGGTACATGACTGTTTCTTTCTTATGCTGCTCCGTAGTTATTTTTTATTATTTTCCCTTTTTAAATAACTGAGTATGTTAAATTACTATACACTGTGTTGTGATACTCAAAGAAAGACCTAAAGCGTTGTCTGATTTTAAGATGTGATGGGTGCTCCATCCTTAATTTGCAGCATTTAAGAGTCAAAGTGGAGAAAAAGATGTAGATGTATTTTGCTTTACATTTCAGGCTTTTTATAAAGAGAAAACCAAGTCTTGTATGTACAGAGGTAGATGGTAAACTTACATAAACACCTCCATCTGATAGACACCTTTCTGGTCCATGCAGTAATTACACACTGAAATTACGACCCTTGGAATGAGAACTCCTTTTGAGCTCTACCATGAGAAGTAGTAATTGGGCCATAAAATCCTTATTAAAAATTATGAGAGAAATTTGACTGAATGAGTCTGGTGGTTAATTTAGAAACCTGAGTATGTCAGTCACGTTGCTGAATTTTTACCTTAAAATTTCTCTGAAGTGATAGCATTGCCCCATCTAGGTAATGCCATTACCTAAGTGATGGCATCAGGATCTTCTCCAGAACATCCTGTTTAGATGAATCTTCGCTGCCCATTTGTGTCTAAGGACTAGAGGGTACAGAATGACTGAGACTATCCAAAGCGATGGGTAACCTTTGATGTCCACCATAAGAAATCGTAAAAGTATCTTTGAATGGTAGCAGCCCATAGTCATCTCAGAAACTCAGTAATAATGTCTTTGGCTGAATACACAAAACTGAGGCACTTGGAGTAACAAGCCACATATGATAATCACGAGATTTTAGAATGAAATCTGTGTTAAGGCCTTCAAACAAATGAAAGTAACACATTTCTAGTTCTGTTTATTTTCTCCTTTCATCCTGAGTCCATCTGCTTTGTGGACTCCAAAATTCTCTTAGACTTTTTTGGAAACTTTGAGAAACAATTAAGAGTTAATCCTCCTTTTTTTTTTCTTTTCCATTTTCATGTGTCTTGCTGTATAAATTAAAGAAAAAAAAAAAAAGGTTTTCCTTTATTCAGATACACAATACATGATAAAACTCAAGTTTAGGAATGTCAATAGCTCACTCAAGTTTATACAGCCCTTGGCTCAGGAGGGGTGTTGGCTTGCAGCTCCTCTATATTCAGTATGATTTCCTGCTGCCTGCCAAGTGGTTGTTGGTGCAGTCCTAATTGTAGGAATACACTGTTGCAATAATTATAAACAACACTTTCACAAAAGTTATTTTTAGAACAGCAACTGTCCTTTTCAATGTAAACACATTTTTCTCTGCTATAGTGGCAATTTTAATGTGGGCAAGCAGTATTCCTTTTTTTTTTTTTTGTAGGTGGTATCCTCAAATTACATATAAAAGATTTCCTTTTTCCTTCCCACCCCAACTCTTTCTGGTTTTTTCTAAGTTTAAAAATATGTTGATTCATATGAAAAGTACTATTTTTTTTTTTAAATAAGGTTGGGTTGGTTTGTTTTGTTCATTGTTCTTTCACTGTACTGTGTAGCTGGAGAACTACTTCCGTTTACTCATTTTCTAAGGGTGGCAATTGTTTTATGAGGCAGTATTTAGGTAATGTTATTGGAAAAAATCTTTTGTATGTTGGATGTGAGAGATAACTGGTCTTGTATTGGCAGAGGTCAGAAGGTAGTGGTTAGTGTCCTATCAGTCTAACAAGGTTCTTAGGCACATGTTTAATGGCAAATATATATGAAGAATCTCCCAAATTGTGTGGAATATAAATACATTTATCTCATGTAATTCCCTCAACATATGCACAGAACAGAAGTCTCTTACTTCTGAAGAAAACTCTGCTCTTGTTTGTTGAGGACAAAGTGGGAGAAAACAGGAGCTCTGAAACGAGGGGAGACGTCTGTAGAGAAAAGAAAGGCATGTGATAGTAAATATATGAGAACATAAGTAACACTATTACATTAACTTTCTATATTGCTCCTTTATTTTTTTGCTGTCCTGTCATATTAGTCCCTCAAAACCAGAATATTTCTGAAATCACAGCAATTCAGTGTATGGATGTAGTCTACCCTGCTCTTTTTAAGACCTCATATTCATTTGAAGGAAAACAATGTAGGCTCCTAAATCACTTGGCTACATCTGTAAATTTTAGTTTGCTTTCTTAAAGGGTTTACTTTAGAAAAATCTTAACTTCGTCCTGTAATTAATCTCCATTATTATGAGTATTTTTTGCTTTGAAAAGATGTTTGGAGATAGGTTCCACATAAGAATCTGTTGCCAGTATCCATTTTACTTTTCATTTTATTCTTAGGACCCATTCTATTCTGCCATAAGGTGTCTGGGTGTCTTGAGTATACAGAGCACAAGACACAACCATTTTTCCAGACAACAAATGTTGACCATGTCTTTTTGCTGAAATGCCTTTGTTCCGTCCTTACCTAACCAAGGATTTAAGCTACTGCAGTCTAACCACATCAAGAACATCAAACTGTGCCAGTAAGCTTCTGTAAGCCACTGGTACCAATTCCATTTATCTTGGTCTTTAGGCACCTCAGAGTTCTTCACATACCTACCAGTGTGTCGAGGGTTAAGATTGTGGGGTGACAATAAAACCCTGGCAGATGTATTGTTAACCCCCTCTCCCCCCCACTTCCCCCTTTTGCCCCTCCCTCTTCCCGCTTCCCACTCAGGACAGGCGATCGGGAGGCAAAGAAGGACAGAGAGAAGAGAGTTGGAAAAATTAACAATGTTTTACTAATGCTACTAATAAAAATAGAGAAAATAATACAAAATATACAAAACCAATCTTGAAAGTCTCAGCAACTGCAGAGCTGGCAACCAAAGTCCTGGATTGGACTCTGCAGCCAACCGGAGCTGGATTCAGTCTCTCACTAGGCCTCAGTTCGCAGGGACGACTAGCAAGGTCCTCTCCTAATGTCGGCCATAAGCAGAAGGGAAAAAGCAAAGGCAAAAAGGGGAAAAGGGACGAGATCCTCATGATCTCCCACTTTTATATGAAGTATTCATGTGAATGGAATGTTATACACAGTTGGTCAGTTTCTTGGTCACTTGTTTCTCGTCGCCCCTCTCGCGAGATGTCCATCCATGCTTATCAATAAGTTTGCATTCCATTGCTAGGTTTACCAAAACATGTGTCTGGTTCTCCAGAAGGCTTTAGCTGGCAGGCAAATGCACTAAAAGAGAAACTTGTTTTTAACAAAACCAGGACAGAGTGCTACCTCTAACAATTTTTTAAATACTTTGATTTTTCACTTTTAGATTTCACACATAGTACATCAGTCTTCTGATCTGGATACCTAAGCACGTGTTTTTTAACAATATATGGGAATGACATTTTTCAGTAATCTTTCAATTTGTGTGCATTTCACAATGCTTTAAGGTTATTGTCTTATATGTGCAATCCTTGATACTTGGTTATTCTCTGTATTAAGTGTCACTCAATACAAGTTTAAAAGCTTCTTCTTCACTTTTTCGCATTGAGGATGTAATGCATTGTTTTGCTTATTATTTCTAAATAAGAAAAGACTAAGAGAAGTGTTGTTTGTATGCATATTTGTGGTACAATAATGTATCTTATGATTTAGAAACATAAACAGAGCTACAAAGAGAGAGAGACCTCTTCATAAATGAAAGGGGTGGCACTTGTTTGAAGCAAATCATGTGGACTTTTAAAATTCCTTGAAAGGAAGGAGTTATAGAAATACAAATAATAAAAATAATAGTGAGAAAAAATGAAACTAATGCAGCTCTTTTAAGAGTTTTCTACACTATTCCTGTATCTAGAGTATTTAAATGGCAAAATGGGAATTAGTAATTCAGTTCTTTGTCTTCAATGGAAACTGAAAAGTTAAAAAATAATTAGGTGTCTAAATATGCAAGTACAAACAGATACAGTAAAATTGCCTAACCTCCATTGAAATTACCTGAATATGCTTCAAACCCATGGCCCGGAAGTCTTCCCCCTTAAAATCTCCATCAATTTTTATTCTGGATTCCCCCCCCCCGCCCCGTAAAATATACTGGATATTTTTCAGCAGATATTACCTTTCTGTTATTTCCTAACTTGTGAGTATTTGATTTTTGTATGTATTGTATATAATAACTATATCACATGGAAATAAATCCAGCTTATAACCTGTGAAACTGAATGACAAAATAGGGATGTGAATGTTGCTGTCATGTCCCCTCATCTTCTTAATTTTTATAGTTGTTTTCTCATGCCATTGATTTCAAATTCTCTAACATCCTCCTGAAGCGTGAACCATTGAGATTTTCAGGATGTGGTGTGTTGCAAGAGGAAAAATGAGTTTGTGTTGTATATCTAATGGATGCAACAGTGGGTAAAGAAAGAGCTATGATCTGTCATAGTTTTTGGTAAAATGCATAAAATTGATGGTAAAATGTTCATTGACCTAAATGGTTTCCTACCCGCTGCACATGCGCCTGTTCATCTTAGATATCAAAAAGGCAGACCAGTGAATTAAGCACATATTTCTCCAGTCACGCAAGACTTGTGGAGGCCAAGTCAGAATATGAGTTTAAATAACAAAAGGACAAAACAAGATTTAACACTTGTTTGATGACAGTGATACTGTATTATGTCAACAGCCAGTTCCAAATTCAGGCCTTGTTGTAACAGTTGCTTCCTTAATGTCACGCTTAAAGGTCTTACATAGAAAATGGTAAAAGGGAGGGCATTTGGCTTTTAGTTACAATGTGGTACTAGCCATGTAAATAAACCCTGTTGCTTACTAAACAATGATTTCTCATCTGCTGCTCAATATGAAGACAACTAATCTAACATAAATAGCTAATTGTTGGGAGAGGGCTTGTGAATACATGTGCAGTTCACTTAGTATCTCTATGTTCAAGTTATAGACAGAGGTAAGGCGGCAATGAGAGCACTCAGATATGCATCACTGTCTGAAAAACAGAAAGCATGACCTCAAGAGAGTCTTTTTGCAGTGTCTTCTGTGGATAAAGGAAAGTGTCCTTTGAATTATCAGACCACCCAGATTTGCTATTGAGATAGAAAATATGTTTACACTAAGGTTTTAGGTGTGCTGTTCACTAATTCTTTTACTGTCTAAAAATGTATTTTTGAATGTCCTTGTTTTTCTCTGCCAATCACATAATCAGTGAGTCCCTGTTTCTTTTCTTGTGGGGCTAAGCTGGCTTCCTCGTTTTTGCAGTTCATCAATACAAAACTGATTTGAAGCTGAGCTGTATAATAATAAGCCTTTCAGCAGCCAGGCTTGACACTTGCCTTGTAATTAAGGCCTTGATGGTTGTGTTGATGGCAAATGAAAGAAAATGGCTTTGTTCTCAATTCCAGAGGCTTGATTGCTGGTTCTCGTTCTCACCTGAATTCGACCCATTCTGTATTGTGCACATGATTGCTGGAGTGTGAGTAATTGCAGCGCTGGCAGATGACATTTTCATGAAGCACACTCTGCACTGCTCCAGAGGGAATTTACAGAATTTATAGCTGGAGAAGCTCATCAAACATGGATTTAGGAAATGCCTAAGTGAAAAGTGGGAGCCCACAACCAAATATCAGAGCTTTTCTTTTGACATTTGCTTTTACATAAAGGACTACGGTCTGCAACCTGTCTTACCTTATGGTAGCGGCCTATTCCTGACTAGATTCTGTGATTAGGTACAGTTATTGAAGTTCATTAGCGCTTTTTTTTTTTGCATGTTTTCTTGTAATTTTTTGTTTGTTTGAATAGGAACCTCAGCAAAGGAGATGGAAATTTATTTGTTTTCTTATTTGTATTCACATTTTTACATTTCCCTAAGCTTTCAACTGTTTAAAAATTGTCAGCAGTTTCACGAAACCTATTGATGAAAATGTATGCTTGGTTTTTATATAAATCCTCTTATTATCTCAGCCTTTTGGCTTACAACACATTTTGTTTATTTTAAATGAAAATGTATGTGCATTTGAAATACAAAGGTTTCTACAATGCAAATATACTTCTGCAATTATAAATCAGATCTTTAGAAAGAAAACATTAATGACTTTTGACAAGATCACAAATTTCAATGAAGGGTATTTCACGTGTTGTAAATAAGAATTGCATGCTGAAGTTTTGCATTATAGGCAACATATGCCATGATATGAGTAATCTTTCTTTCCCTCTGCCTTAGTACTTCTGCCTTTTCCTCTCCATCTGACAGTCTTTGTGCCTGTCTTGTATTCACCATTTTCACATCTGAGCCCCTGGTGCTTCTCTTCTCTCTTGTCCTGTAGGTTGTTGCTGTGGTTGTGTCTTTCCCAACACCTGAACCAACAGAAACATTGATTGAATCCTGCTGACCTTCTTTAGTCACAACTGTTTAGGCTGTCACCAACCTTTGCACCTGAAGACATATTTTTACACTGCTCTCTGGATGGCAAGATGAAATATTATGTTGGTGCGAAAGTAATTGCGGTTTTAGACACCGGATTTAAAATCATTATAACTAGGCCCAAACACATCTTTGTTAATCAATACAGGAACCATTACAGTCAACACATTTTTGCCAATGAGAAATAAGTTTATTCCTGTAGCATAAAAATCTGTGCTTCAGGAGTTGACGAACTCTTGAAAAGCATTTTCTGCATCCTGCTGGTTGTGAAAGCATTCTCCTTGTAAAAAGGTGTCGAGATGCTTGAGGAAGTGGTAGTTCAGTGGCGAGAGGTCAGGTGAATAAGGTGGATGAGACAAAACTTTGTAGCCCAATTTGTTCAACTTTTGAAGTGTTGGCTGTGCGATGTGCAGTCAGGCGTCATTGTGGAGAAGAATTGGACCAATGTTGGCTGTAGGTGCTGCAGTTTTTGGTGCATCTCTTCGATTGGCTGAGCATACCTCTCACATGGGATGATTTTGCTGGGAATCAGAAAGCTGTAGTGGATCAGAGCAGCAGCAGACCACCAAACAGTGACCACGACCTTTTTTTGGTGCAAGTTTGGCTTTGGGAAGAGCTTTGTAGGCTCTTCTCTGTCCAGCCACTGACATCACCAGTTGTTGTACAAAATCAATTTTTCATTGCACGTCACAACCTGATCAATAATGGTTTGCTGTTGTTGCACAGAATAAGAGAAGACGACACTTTAAAACAAGAATTTCTTTGATTTTCAGTCAGCTCATAAGGCACCCACTTATGGAGCTTTTTCACCTTTCCAATTTGCTTCAAATGCCGAATGGCCATAGAACGTTCAATGTTGAGTTCTTTGGCAACTTCTCATGTAGTTGTAAGAGGACCAGATTTGACGACTGGTCTCATTTGGTTGTTTTCAGCTTCCAGTGGCCGCCACTACATTCCTCATCTTCAAGGCTCTTGAATCCTTTGCAAAACTTCTTGAATCACCACTGCACCTCTATGTTCATCAGCAGTTCCCCAGCTAAATGTGTTGTTGATGTTGTGTTGTCCCCGCTAATTTACGACCCATTTTGAACTCGAATAAGAAAATAACTCAAACTTGCTTTTTGTCTAACATAATTTCCATTCTCTAAAATAAATATTAAATAAAAAACAAGTAATAAGTCAGTAGCAAAAAAAAAAAAAAAAGGTAAGAAAAGGACATTAAAATGATGTGTAACATAACCACATTTATTTAAGAATGTATTCCAATATCAAATGGTAAATTTCAACAACGCAAAAACAGCAATTCCATTTGCACCAACCTGCACGTAGCTTTTAATATTTCTTGAAGTTTCTTAATTGTTGCAAGTAGGGAGTCTTTTCTCCTAGCATTTGATATTACTGAAACTCTTGAGGAACTGAATGGCTGAAGGTTGCAAGGTTTTTTTTAATTAGACTTATTGATTAACCCCTAGGAAAAGTTAGGTGAGAAGTCCTTTGAGTTTCTGCAATGAATACTTGATTCAGACTAATGCTGATTATTTAAAATACACAGAAAAAAAATCTGAGGTCTAAGCTGATGACGCTGAACTGCCTGTTGTTTTAGGGCCTAACTTATCCTCATTTCAGTAATAGATCTCTATATCAATACTAATAAATGGCAACAAGGCGAGAATCAATCTAAACTGGTGACAGTTCTTTTAATTTATACCATAGTCCTCAGGTAATTGGGTAGCACAGGGGGAGACCTTCAAAGTGTCTTATCTAAATTTATGGATGTTATGCTGCTGCCATTTGCAGAAAGGATTTTTTTGTTGTTGACTTGAATGAAAACAAGATGGAGCCTGTTGTAAATACATCTTGGTTTTAGTCGTACATAGCAGATCTCCTAATATAGCTCCAGTAACAGTGTTCTGCTCTTAATCTTAAGTGTTCCTTGGGGACTCACTTAACACATTCAGGTTGTGATCCTCAGAAGTCTTAGGCAGTTAAAAACTTTTGAGAATTTGGGTCTCAGAGAGACACTTGTCTTTTGAAGCTGTAAAATGAATCACACTTAAGGTCTAAGGTTCCAGAATTGGGGACAGAAGTCTGTAGTTCTTCATTACATCTCTTACAGTTACTACCAGGCAGCTGAGGCACAGCCGGATACCTTTGCACTTTCTGATACTCCTCTTGCAGAAACTTTAGGGACCCTGTGCACTATGGCAGCCTTCTGAGGTGAATTCCTGTTCTCAGTGTGTGCTTCTTTAATCAGACCCTCTTTTACATTGAGATTTGAGTGGCAACTCAGCTCCAAGATGGGAACCTGCCATTGTCTTTCAGTGCCTGTAACAAAACAACCTATACCTGTCCAGGGCTTGGAGTAGAAGAAGGACAGGTTGTCATCCTCTGTGTCCTTAGTCAGGACCTTTGACATGCAAAATTATTGCCTTTGTGGAAGTGAGACCTAGATCAAAGCACAATATGCTGAGAAAACCATGAAAAATTTTAACTATTTTGTGAGTTTGTTGCAAAACAGTAAACTATGAGGAAAAGGATGAAAGCAACAGCCATGAATTAGAACAGTGAAATATGGCAGTGAATAGAAGATTCGAAACTTGCTGAGGTGAAGAGAAGAAGCTGCCTGATACCATTACCTTAATTATGTTGACGGTCTGAGATATACTGGGCATGGTAATCAAATATTACATTTTGTAGGCCATTTTTTGATAGTATTAACATCTAACACAGCAGCTGTAATGGTGAGAACCACCTTAATACTTTATTGTAAAAGTTAAAATATTGCAAGTCATGAAAAATGTTCAACTGGCATTCCTGTGACCTTCTTGCCACTACCTCTGGTACTTACTTGAAAGCTTCAGCTTATTTTAATAATCCTTCTGTTATCCTATTTGTAACCTTCACCTCTTATACACACATCTCATTAACTTTCTCAACAAGGAAGTTAATAAGATCTGCTTTAGTTTTCTCTAACAGCCATTCATGCTTGCTTTTCTGTCATCTTTTTATCAAACTTCTCCTATGTGCCTCAGTGACTCAACACTCAGACACCTTGTTCTCTTCCCTCCTCTCTCTGTCTCACTTGTCTCCTTACTTTGCTTTGTATCTTTTGCTTGACAATACGAACATGGTCTTGAGCATCTCAGCACCTGCTCTTAGTTTCACCTGTCTTTTCTACTGCCTCTGTCCTTCACATCTGTGGGAAAGAGGATGCCCATCTCATACTGTATTTTCAGGCTCATTGTGAGATGACTTTTGGCATGTGGCAGGGAGCTGACTGTGTGCCACACACAGCTCAGGCTATTGCGTGACACCACTGACTATTTTGAAATATTTTTCCTTTCCTCTCTCTCTTTCTTAAGTCTCAAACAATTTTACAGTAAAGGGAAGAATGTCTTACCTGACTACGCTGCTTCTGTGCCCACTGTAAAGGCCATTACATTCTCTGGCACCACACAGCATGTTACGTTATCTCCTCCTGTATCATGGTTTTCCAGCCATTGCAGTCAGTCATCAACAATTACTTGTTTCCACCGAGAAACTTAAAGTTCTTGGACACTGCAATGAGTGTATGTGAGCAGCTCTTCTATTATTCAAGGGAGATGATGAACAGATGGAAATTTCCTTCTTTCATTTATAAATGGAAGTATTCCTGTATTTTTTGTTACAGCTTCTTGTAAAGCAGCACCTCTATTTGTTACGGCCTTATCAGAAATCTTTTAAAATCTAAAGAGAACTTCAGCTTGTGTTACTTTGCAGTATCTGTTAATCCATAAGTTATTTATTAAATGCCTATTTTACCTGCTAGTCAAGTGTTTTTACTTTCTCTTTTCATACATATTGGACAGCACTGATGTGAAGCATGCTGTAATATATTAGGTTTCTAAAGATACCTAATTTTATTAATGGTTTCTTTTGTGTACCTTTGAGGACAAGTTGTGCACCTGTGTGTCTGCATCTGCAGATTATTCTTTAATTCCAGAATGCTCTACATTTACTCTACAGATCTGCTAGTTGAGCTCTTTGAAACGTAGCTCACATTGTAGCTGGTACAACACCCGAACTTAGTTTTCTACTTTTGACACAATTAGAAATCATTCTGTTGTAGATGGGGTCCCCCTCAACATCCTTCTCTCTAAAATGGTGAGGTATGGATTCGATGGGTGCACTGTTTGGTGGATGAGGGACTGGCTGGATGGTTGCACCCAGAGAGTAGTGGTCAATGGCACAATGTCTGGATGGACACCGGTAACAAGTGGTGTCCCTCAGAGGTCCATACTGGGACCAGTACTGTTTAATATTTTCGTCAGTGACACAGACAGTGGGATTGAGTGCATGCTCAGCAGGTTTGTGGATGACACCAAGCTGAGAGGTGCACATGACACACCTGAGGGATGGGATGCCAACCAGAGGGGCCTGGACATGCTCAAGAAGTAGACCCATGTTAACCTTGTGAGGCTCAACAAGACCAAGTGAAGGTCCTGCATGTAGGTTGGGGCAACCCCCATACAGGCGGGGGGGGGGTGAAGGGATATAGAGCAGCCCTGTGGAGAAGGACTTGGGGGCACTGGTGCATGAAAGATTGGACATGAGCCGGCAACATGCACTTGCAGCCCAGAAGGCCAGTTGTACCTTGGGCTGCATCAAAAGGAGTGTGGCCAGCAGGTTGAGGATACTGATTCTGCCCCTCTGCTCTGTGCTGGTGAGACCCCACCTGGAGGAGCCCTCAGTAGAGGAAAGACATGGACCTGTTGGAGAGGGTCCAGAGGAGGCCACAAAAATGATCAGAGGGCTAGAACATATCTCCTGTGAGGACAGGCTGAGAGAGTTGGGGTTGTTCAGCCTGGAGAACAAAAGGCTCTGGGGAGACCTTACTGTGGCCTTTCAGTACTTAAAAGGGGCCAGTAAGAATGATGGGGACAGACTTTTTAGCAGGACCTGTTGTGACAGGACAAAGGGTAATGGTTTTAAACTAAAAGACAGAAGATTCAGAGTAGACATGAGGAAGACATTTTTTACAATGCGGGTGGTGAAACACTGGCACAGGTTGCCCAGAGAGGTGGTAGGTGCCCCTTCCCTGGAGACATTCAAGGCCAGGCTGGACAGGGCTCTGAGCAACCTGATCTAGTTGAAGATGTCCCTGCTCATGGCAGGGGGGTTGGAGTAGGTCCCTTCCAACCCAAACTGTTCTATGGTTCTCTGATTCTATGAACTTACCCTACAAATATCCTGTCACCCATTTGAGGTCTCCTATACCTGCATGAGTGGACACCAAGGCTTTGTGCTCTCCACACTTATGTTCAGAAGCATATTTTGCTTTCCTGTTCATTTGCTATTAGAGTTTGTATGTTGGGTTGTTCTATAGCAGTTGCCTTCTGTCTCCAGCTAACCATGGTATACCCCAGCTTTGCATTTGGGGCGCTGCTTTAAGTAGTCATAGCAGTTGTTTTTCTCTTACCTGACAGCAGTAGGGAAATACAGGGAGGAAAGAAGATTGGGCTTCCAGGCTAACATCACTTGAGAAATAGTCTGAAACCATAAAACGCTTTAAAGTAAGAGAGTAACAGCCATGCCTACATTTTTACTATAAATGCAGTTTGGGATTAATTTAGTGCTCTAATCTGTTTACAAATAATTTACAAAGAAATACAATCAGTAGGACCATATTCATTCTTCTCAAGTATTTTCCAGTTGTTCATGCAGACAAATGTCAGCCTTGGAGGAGAGTTACCCTTTGTGTTTACACTTACACACAGTTATTCTTAGTGTTTGAATGATGACATATTGTTTCAGTTTTTGATTTGGCTGTCTTTGAAATGACAAAATAATTGAAGGGCAAGGAATAACTAGTAGTGAATATTATTTTTCGTTTTCTGATCTTCCTCTAAATATAATTGTAAATACAGACTAATTTGTAAACATTATTTATACTTCTCTTTTTGTGAAGTGTCACTAAAAGATCAATTATTTGTATTTCAAACAAATCTTTTTGAATGCCATACTAATCAACAGTAAGATTCATTCACAGCAATACTTTCTGTGATGTAAATCATTGCAACAGAGTATACATAATGGTAATTTTCAGGTACAGAGTAGTACTTGAGCATTAGCTTGTATAATGTACTATAAACATGCTGAAAAGAATATTGCTCATATATTCACTACTAATACACTTATGTGCAATATGACTTACTACAAAACAAACTCAATGCTTTAATTTCCATATTCAATTTTTTGAAATAAGTGCTGCACTAACATAGACATTCTTTGGCATTTAATTCAGTTACACATATCTTTGGTTCTGAGAATCTTAACATTAAGTATCTTCATATAAATTGCTATTTTAAAGAGGAATCTATTGGAATATATCAATTTGTGTTGGTCAAAGGGCGTAAGAACTTGCAGTTTCAGAATGACAGCTGTTGGGGTGACAGGGTGTGACAAGGAAAGAGGATCTCCCCACACGCCTCCTTTCTGTTCTGACAACAATAAATCAGATTTCAGCAGAGTAATGTATTTAAAAAAATCTCTGTTCAATCAATCAAGCTGGTTTGCATATGGCAAAATAGTAGTAAGGCTTCCTTCTTTCCTTTTTCATTTTTGAGTAGATAGGTGTATAAAAGATACAGATCAGTAACTATTTCCCCATCTGTCTCTTTTTGATATGTATACACCTTTGCTCTTTAGGCTTTAAAGATGTGTGGCAATTTTTTTTTTAAACATTGCTCAGGAACATCGTAGAACCTTTTAAGTCACCATCAAACTCAGACAAAGGAAGTGGAACTGATGTGCAAATGTAGTGCATTTCCTGGACCAGGCTCTATGGCTTGCTTTCTTTTTTTTTTTTGTACTGAGAAGGCTACTTCCATGCTTCTTTATGCTATAGTACACTGGGTATTTAACTTTTGCTTTCATTTTATTCAAAAGATGATCTTGCTGTTAAATAACTTCAGTTAAGGGTTAAAGGCGAGAGAATAAAAACTCTAACTTGTGACAACAGGTGGCAAAATTGGACCACAGTCCACAGAGGAGGCAGAGGGTGCTTGGCACTTTCACCTGTAGCCCTTAGGTAGTTCCAGCCTTTGTGCACAAGAGACTGTGTAAACAGCTCTGCCCAAAATCTGGCGTGGTCTGCACATCAGTAGCACATGCCTCTTTGCCACATCACCTAGAATGAAATTCTTCTCCAGGCATTGCCAGTGTAGGAAGGTGAAACTAGATCTGCTAATAACTCTTGCCGTGTATAGTTGATTGTCTGCAGTGTCTAGTATATAGCTCAATAATCTGTGGGTTAGTGCTACTTATTTTACTCTTCCATTTATCTAGTTATTTGTATTTAAGATGCTATCACTACCTCTGGTGTGCTTCAGAAAACAGCAGCAAAGATGCAGAAAGGCAAATCAGTTGTCTGCCCTATACTTCACTTAATCACAGGCAAGCTGTTTTGATTACCTGCCTGATTGTCTTCTGCTCTGGCTCTCTGGGTAACACGATATTGAGGAGTTCAATCTGAACACAAAAAGGTATTTGTTGGCTTTTCAAATGCCTCCAAATCAGCAGCTTTTAATGTAACAGCCTTTCTCTGAGGATAATTTGCTTTGTAGTAGGGTTTTAAGATGTGGGATAAAGGATGATGTCTGACTCATCCAGTCCTGTTGGGGTGCCATCCTCCTACTTAAGGCAGTTTTCAAATTCCATGTTGTCCTGGCACTGGACACATTGCTCACTTTGGAAGAGCCACAAGTGATGCTGCAAAGACTTTTCTTGTGTTTTCACTGTCCTCATTGCCTTCAGCAATCAGGGAAGTCCACAGGTGTTTCACCCAGGTATTAGTGCCCTGTTTCCCACTTTCTCCCATGTGCCTCACAGTCAGGAGATGACCATCTATGCCCCGTTTGAGGAATGTGCGCAGCCTTTTCAGAAACTCCCTCAGTGCCAGTTGTTTATTTTCCTCATTAGTTTTAAATCCATATTTGGCAGCGACTGATTCTTTGAACCATTAATCCTACCTAAGCTACACTTGACATCAGAAAACATGACATCCAGTTTTAATAAGGATGCTCATAGATTGTTTCTTTCCATGCTCATATTCAAAGATTTTCTGAGAGTACTAAGTGCCAACTTTTTCCTCTGATGAAGGCCATTCATTCTGCTATATTTTTATAGTTCAGAACACTTTTTCTTAATTATCCTTTTTCACTTATAGATAGTAGTGTTTTATAAGTCTAGGAAGCATTTATCTCAAAGCAGGATTTGATGAGACTGTTTATTGGTGGATTTACATAAAAGTTAATGTAAAGGCTCACAAACGTTTACACTTCTTTGTAGTTTTAAATGCGTTGTTGATGGGAGGAGGTAATACATCAAATATGTAATGATAGGGAAAACATTTTTTTCACCTTAAGTTCTCTGTTTTCACAGTTGCATTCAGAATTTCAGATTCTGACTGAAAAAGTATTTTGTTATTCAACTAATGTTTTTTAACTTTATTTTTGTCTTCATATTTCTTGACCTTTGACTTAATGTTTGGTTCTAGAGGTTGGTTTTATATATTCTTTCAATTGAAAAGTGTGATCAAAGTCTACCTAAGCCCAGCAGAAGCAGGACTAAGCCCACTGTATTTTTATGCACACATTATTCTGAATAATCAGAAGCATGACTTTGGTGTCTGTAAATGTACACAACTGTGATCTGCTAAAATCTGTCCATAATCACAAATACCTTGTAGAAGAGAAGTCACTTCTTAAAATCAGTTTTAAAAAATTATCTGACTGTTGGAAATGGTTGTAATTATTTCATCCTTTCCTGAAAAAACAGTAAAGCAAATTAAACTACTGCAAGAAACAGCTCAAGTACCCACTCCTGTTGAAATACTCGGACTAGAGGAAGGGCACAGCTGCTTAAAGGCAGGCAGTGTCCACGTGAGAGTGAGGGAGGGCTGGATGCTTCCTTGTGATTTAATTTCACAGGTTCAGTTTTTCTTCTGTACCTTCAGGGGCAATAACAACTGGGAGCTCTTTATGACCTTTGTGGGAATTGCTGGTTCTCGGCATCAGTTGGAATTTAAACTTTTTGTGCGAATTTTCTTGGCTTCTACTAAAATGTCTACCGCTTGTAAGGATGAAGTATCTATTCCAGATGCTTTTGCCATTCTCATATTAAGTGCATTGCTTAGGGCATCTCAGAGGACTTGTATTTAATCTGTCTTTTAAATAGGCTTTTCTTAGGTGCTGAGCTGTAAGGAGAGTCTCCACATTAGCCTCTTAGAAGTACCCTGTGTTTCTACTTCTGCCAGGGTAACTGAATTTTTTGTTTGGGTTCTTGAAACAGACCATTTTTACCAGTAGCAGAATTTAAATGGAAAACTAGGGTGGCTTTATTTTTCCAGTGTTCTCAGGGGTAAGCAATTTGCCTGTGGCTGCACGTGCATTTTCCATGCTGATATTGAGGCAAGTCTCTGACCAGGTACTGCACATGTGGAGACTTGGTTTGTGTGTGCAGAGCAGGATTCCTCGCAAGCACAAGGGTGTTGTTGCGTAGCAAGTTTTCAGAGTCAAAACGGAGGGTCAGGAGCACGCAGTGCAAGCCAGCAGTGTCAGCCCTTTAGCTTTGTCTTCATGTGTGTTAACAACTGATGCATTTTCAGACCTGTTAATGCTCATTGTCTGCAATAATCCAAAGCTGTAAGTAGTTTGAATTCAGCAGTAAATTAGGATCTACAGAGCACATGCATATATTTACACTACCTCGAGAAACGAACCCTTTTCATTTTGAAAACCGTAACTTCATGGCTATTAGGAAGAGTTTGTGGCTTCTGCAGAGCGAGGCTGGGGGCGGGGCGGGGGCGGGGCCAGGGTCGCTATCCGTGGTGCTGAACCCCGGCGCCGCGGGCAGGCTGTGCGCCCAGCTCCTGAACCGTAAATATCAACCTAGCGTTTAAACAAAAACAGAAAAATAGGCTACGTGAAGCATTTCACAGTTTTGTTGGTAGCTTTGTTGTGTAAATAATTTTTTCTTACCTGCAGCTGAGACTATAATTGAAGTTACGCGGTGTGTTACCGCTGTTTTCTTGTTAACAATAAATCCGTCTGTCCTTACATAGGAAAAGTTTTTTTTCTAAAATCAAAGAGTAGAGGAACATAAAGGTCACTATGAAGGTGCACGCAGAACTGCACAGAAGATACTTTGTTTTAAGTGGCAAATAATTGGAATTAATGGTTTAGTATATCTTCTAAGATTATTTTAATCCCTCAGAATTCCATTTTAGAATTAATAAAAAAAAAAAGAAAAAAGCACTAGATATCAAGAATTTTGGGGTCTTGTGAAAAGTTGTGTTTTAGCCAGTTGAAGTATGCATATGAGAAAATGATATTGAAATCTGATGCTTAAATTCTACAATAATTTTGTGAAATAAATGATGATTCTTTTGTTAAAAGGTTCTGTTCCTGTGTAAAATTTCAGAAGTTTTCACTTAGATTCACATACTATTTTGAAGATTGAAATACCCTCTCTTTGTTTTTACGAAATTGCAAAAAAATGTAATAACAGAATACTGCTTAGTGTATTTACATGCAAATGGTTTGTTTATTATAAAATACTTTTTAATCATATTTTTGTTTCCATTTTCTAATCATGTAGAATATCTCCTTCCCTGAAAAGTAGCGTATAAGAAATTGAGTACAGTATCTTTTAGAGGATTTATGGTAATGCTGCTGAATTTAGCTGAGCATAAACAGCATGGTGAGCCCCTCAGGGTCTCTTCATTTTCCTGACACACTCCACTGCTGCCCCATTAACACTTTGTCTGTTATTGCCATCTACTCAGTTTAATGAGTATCTTTGAATTTGAAGTTCTGCGCAAAAAACAATAGCGCAAATAACTGATGCACCTACTGCAACTTTCAGCACAGTATCTTATTCCCTTTGTAATTTTTAAAAAATGAAAAGTAAATTTCTGTTCTTCAACACTGTAGTTGCAACATGACATTTTCTTTAATTATGGTAGACACTAATCACACTGAGTAATGACTACAAATATGATGCTGTATCTGTCTGTGTAGAAGGTAAACACATGCTGAATAGCTGCTAGAGAAGGCTCTTCCTTACTTTAAAATTCATCCTATTAATACTGACTCTTTAATGCTAAGACGGAATAGTACTGCTGGAGAATTTGTGCTATCAAAGCAGAATATTGTATTTCTTCTAAGAAATCGTAAGACAGAATGACTAGGTGCTGTTTTCTGATGCCTATATGAATCCAACTAACTGCTGTAAAGGGTCAGTATGTGGCTCATTAGATTGGATTCCTAAAACTGAATTTGTAGCGTTCCTCTGAATACATGCATAAAACATCTTAAATTATTAAACAAGAATCAGACAAGGACTCAACTCAGATTAAAACCTGAATAATGCTACACTGGGATGCATCATAGGATTTAAAACCTGTTCTATTTTTCCATTGATTATTAGCTGATCAGCAAAAGCAAAAGGATTGTTCTAAATCACCTTAGATATTTAACAGATATGGAAAGTCTTTGCAAGACCAAATACAAAGTCTGAAAAATTGAATAAAATTCTGTTCTAGAAAATGGAGGAAATAATTTGGCTATTGGAACAATTTTTTGTATTAGATGCATTTATTTAAAGCCTGTTTTTAAAATCTAAATTAACATGTTAGTGATTTTCTTGGTTCCTGGTAAGCTTGCTGTCCTTTAGTAAAGTTTTTTGTTGTTGTTTTCTTTTTTTTTTCTTTTAGAAAATGAATCTGGAAGAAAACTGGTGAATCCAATCCAGTGGACCTACAGACACTCTGATACGCTCAGAGAGCGGAGTCTGGACCAAAGAGCAATTACCCCACCAAACAATTTCAGGTACAATTGACCTAAATATAGCACTCTCTTGAGATTATTGAGAAGAGCTCATTTCCTGTAGTGCTTTTCCCATTTTCTACTGCTGGTAACCACTGTGATCTTATCTGCTTGGTGCTGCCTGACTTGTGGGATGCAGCTAAGACTTCTGCTGTACATTATCTTTAAACCGACACTTCATGCTAAAAGAGTCACTTGCAGTTAAATTAGATGGTGCATATATTAGTTCTTCCTGCTGCAGTTACACAGAGCTCGAATGAATGCCTTAATCCTTTTGGACCTGGATGCAGTGGAATTATTTTTACTGAGAAATCAGAAAGATAGTACTAGTTAATTGTAAATAAATAGGAAGTTTCATTTCATTAAACTGTAACAGTAGCGTCAGCTGGGCAGGATGGATGGGTTGGAACACTTGCAATTTGTTTCTTTGTATATATATTTATCCATAGAGTATGGCTTCCCCTAGTGTCCTCCTACCTCCAGGCAATCACTGTAATTATCATATGCTGGTATGAAAAACGAATGAGTGTATGAACTACGCGTGCAAGTGTACAGAATGTGGATGAACTGAATTCTGAGGCTGGTAATGATAAAACCCATTCCAGTTTCGAAGAATGCATTTTTCTTAAGCATTGCTTGCAAACTTGTGCAAAATGCTGGTTATGTCTGCATTCCATGTATATGGAATATAGAGAAAATAGATGGTGTTGCCTTGGTGTTCATCACAGAGGTTTTTTTACATCCTATTTCTTTTACTGAATTCTTACTTGGAAAACCTATGCATTACCCAGAAATGCAAAAGGCTGGTATCAGGTTCTATGTGGAGCAGATGTTGGGAAGCCATTTTTTACAGACCTTTATTAACTAGTTTAGCAAGATGCAATTGTTCTATTATTTTATTGGATATCCCTTATGTTTTCCCAAAACAACATTAGAATACAGATTTCGTTTGGCGAATAAACTCTGATAATAGGCATAGGTTGCACTTCTCAAAGGAAACCCAGGAAAATGTTCAGTTGAAAGCTAAATAATTTATAGGATAGAGACGCATACGCAATATATTGGTCTACTGACTTGGTTCTTTTGATAGTGATGGACAGCAGTTATAAATGTAGTTAGACTCAGGATTCTATACTAAAATAAGGTGAAGAATGAATAGTTAATTCCATTGCATAGTAATTAAGTTATTGTAGGGAAAATTTAGATTAGATATAGAAGAAAACTTACCCCTGATTTATTTTTACCCAGTTGACTGCAATGAGTTGATGAGACACAGTGGAAAGCAACAGTAATTTGAAGTGTAAACATGAGAAGAAGAAAGCAGTAAAACAATCTGTGAGGGTGGGATGAGAATATACGAGGCATGATTAAAGGGATTCTTAGCTGGACAGGTTGAGGTCGTAGAACTTCTTGCTCTGTCATTTAGAATCCTGAGAAATAGGTGTAGTCCGTTCTGGTGGGCTGCTAAATAAAATAATTTTAAAGTCTGAGATGTGAAGGAGTGTACATAAGAAAATTAAGTGGATTCACAAGAGGGTCTTTCTGTTGTAGAGCCTTCCACAGAACAAGACAATTAAGGAGCTGCTGGCCTAGGGGGAAAAAACCAAAATCAATTCTGCCCCAACACAAAGAGAGAGAGATAACTCATAAGCAGTTACCAACAGGCCCAGAGTCTGAGTTGAAATATTTACCTTCATTACATTTGATAATTTACAAATAGAACTTCACACAGTCTGTCGACTCCTGCGTTTCTGCAAGGCCATAACCTTGCAGACTAAACCCTGCTGGTGTGATTTTTGCTATTTTCTTTTTGCCTGCTTAACATTTATTTAAAACTTGATCTTATATCTGCAGAGGAATGTCAGATACATACATTTTGCTAATTATTATCTTTACATTCCAGATACCTGACATGGCTGACATGCAACCAGTTGTACATACTATAGATGAGTAAATCAGTTTGAAGCTTAGGAAGTGACCCCTGAAAACCTCATGTAAGCTCTGTTCTATATGTGAATGATCTTTCTGAGAATTGGTCACTTCAGCTGATGACAGATAGAAAATCATTCTGGACCAGATATTAAGCTCCATCTTGTAGTATGTGATGGACCCAATCAAAGGTACAGAATCTTAAGCATTTTTTAGTATCCTTATTTGACATCCTCAAGGGATGCTCTGCTTCCTTAGAGGATGCAGACCCACAGAGACTATGTCATAGATTAAGGATTTTAAGGCATTTTATCTCTGCTGCTTTATCCAGTTTGCACTGCCACCATGCTGAAAAGACACAGTAAAGCAACCCTAATTAGGCAGTGTAAGAATCCCTGATATACAACATTCATCTTAGCCAGCTTTATATTCTTCCTGCTTGTTCTACAGTGCCTCGGGGAATGAGAAAAATCTGGTCCATTAATTAGAGAATTAGCTTATAGCTGGGAAAGATGAGTTCAGTTTTTGTCTATGCCACAAACTTGCTGCAAGACACTTAGCTAAGTATTGAGCAAAATTCAGTAGTACCTAAGGATCAGTGATTTTGACTGTATTTTCTCAGCTTTTCAAGCAGAATCAAGTGTCCTGTCATGTTTCCGGTATCTTATTTACCCCGCTTAAATAACTGAGTAGTCAGAAATCTTAGCTTCCCTCATTAGCTGAAATGAATTCTCTATGCTTCTCTATCATACTGTCTTACACAAGAGTATCGGTGGAATGACAGGGATGGAGAGAGCAAAATAATGCCTTATGTTTGTTTGGACAGCATATTATAAATACACTGTCATGATGGCAAGTTCATGTTAGCTCTTGGCAGTGTAAGTCTTCCTAATATGATTTTCTAAAAAAGCAAAGTTCATCAATCAAGATGTCACATGTTGCTAAATTTACAGTTCATAAATTACCACTGTAAATTTAAGTAGTAGAAATCATCACATAAAATTGTGCTTTTTTCTCTTTGTCTCTCTCCAGACTTAAATAGCTTCAAAAATGAGGCAGGAGGCTCTTTAAATTGCAGTTTCTAGGCAGCATCTCTGTTCCTCTGAACAGGCTTGGTTGCTTATATTGTGTGGCCCAGCCGACTCTGATTGATCACAGGCTGCTGCGGATGTTAGCATGGTGAAGAGAACAGATATGTTAAAGCTAAAATTGTCAGGGCATGGCCATATCACCAACAAGAATTAGGAATAAAAAAATATTCTTGTGTTTTATTAGGTATATAGCTCAGCCTGCCAGAATACCTGATCCCTAAATAGTCCTGAAAATTATTTGGGATATAGAATCAAATTAAACCCACTATCAAATGGCATGGTCTCTCCTCACTGCACTGGCAGCTACATGTGTAAATCCCAATCCCATATCAAGGGGAAAACATAAAATAAGTAAAGATGGTTTTTAAGAGAAATCTGATCATGACAGAGCTGATAATGTTTCTATCAAACACTTAGGAAGTGTTAGAGTAACTGGATTAGAGGAGTTAAAAATAATTTTCCTGCATCATTACAGGTTCTTAAGGCTGAATCCCTCTCTTTCTACTACTCTAGCATTTTATGAAGAAAGCTTGTCATGTAGCTTTATTTTGACCAGTTTCCAGTTTTTAGCTTTGTTATGTGATCTTAAATGCTTGTATTGTCTTTATGAATATTGGGGTGTAAATTTGGGTGAGCAAAAATAATCTAAGCACATATGCACATTTTGCTTTATTCCACTTCAGACTAATGACTATGCATTGCTTAGCTCCTGTGTCTAACTGAAATACTTCTGAAGCCAAGGAAGGCACAGAACAGTAATGTCAAAGCCAAGTGGAGTTAAGAGAAAGACTTCATTGATCGAATAAGGTTTGGATCAGGGTTGACTTAGGTCAGGAATGTGCTTTTTATACCGTAGAAATAAAGCTTTTATTAAAAGCCTACATAGAAAAGAAAAAAAAAATAAGATTTTCATACATTCAGACAAGAGAGGTGCAGAAGTACATCTATAGAGCAATACAAACATCTTCAGTGCATTGAAGAATGCCAAGGAAAGGAGTATGCTTGATAAAAGCTACAGAGAATGTTATCCAATAAATAGGTGAAGTCAACAGAAGGTACATGATTTTAGCCAATCAAAGCTATAACAAGAAGCTGTTTTTAAAAAGGTTTTTAAAAGCATGGCGGGAGGACAAAGCCTGTATAGATTCTCACAAGCTCAGCAGTCCTTTCTGTACACAAATACAGTTTATGACTCTGTAGTGTGTCCTCATTAATGGTATTGCAAACAAAATTTAAAGGAAGAAGGGTACTTTGCAAGTTCTTTCTCTTCTTCCAAACACATTTTTGGGAAGGTACAGGGGAATTACATGCTACCGTTCCAAGGCCAGCCTGTGCGTTTCAAGAGGGATCTGTTCCACTGTGCTGTGGGACAGAGACGGGCATTGCTCAGCAGCTCACAGGAGTATTGTCCCCAGATGACCTTGTGGATGGATTTCTCTTCCAAAATCGTACAGAAGTTGAATATTGCTGAAAATAGTATTCACTCTTGTTGTGCTCCCTTTCATAGCTTCTAGGGTGAGATTTATCTGTCCCAATGTAGATGTCTTTTATTTCTAAATTGTCTTTGGCTAGACTGCCTTTATAGCCAATGGAGAGAAACAGACACTTTTAGGACATGATTCATCTCTTCGCAAGGTAGACATCTAAATAGGTCAGATGAATCAGACTGTAGAACAGCATTTTCCATAAGAATAAAGGAAACATAGGGATCAGCTTAGATATTGATGATACATTGCAGATATCTAAAGCTAAGTGAAATGAACTCTATAGGAACTAAGTCAGAGCTCAAAGTCAGAGGAAAATATCCTACTGTTCTGTTTGCACCTTTTCCTTCAGAGATCCTGGTTTCACTGCACCGGGGTGCATTTTCATAGTCATAGTCATGAGGTGATTTTTTTTTTAAACTATTACACTCTGCCTTCTCCTACTTAGTATTTTAAGGTGTGAAGACTGAATAGACTTTGTTGTGTGAGTAGGTAATTTATATACATCTATTATCAGTTATTCCACTGGTTCCACACTGACATATATTTTTTAGTCTCTGCTAATATTCTATATGTACAGGATCTCACTATGGCTTTGATTGGTCCTTGTAAACCTTTTCAGAACCAGATACTTTTTTTCTCAATCTGAAGTCTCTGCAAGTAGACAGAGAAATGAAGATATGCAATTAATTTGGGCTGGTAGACTAATCTATTTTTTTCCTCCTCATAATCATTACTGTAAGTGCCAGAGTTTCACTAAATTTCCCAGTACATTGGGTGCTTATTGCGATATACCTGGAAGTCACAGAATCACAGAATGTTAGGGATTGGAAGGGACCTTGAAAGATCATCTAGTCCAATCCCCCTGCCATCTACGAACACACAGATGAGGTCACCTTGATGAACATTTTCAGGTGTTAATAGAAAGGATCTCTGCTTTATGTTGGTTGTGTTCGCTTCAAGTATCACCTATAAGCAATAAAATGAAACATATAGGAACAAAGAACATTGTTTATTAATTATAGATTTAAAATACAAAATCAACAAATAAAGACCCATCTAAAACACTTGAACACCAATGCAGGTTCTTCATGTGCTGCTCTTCTCCCATTGTTTGCAAAACTCCAGATCCCAGCAAACCTGCAAGACTTTTGTCAGATGCGTACCCAGGAGTAGCGCAGGGACGACAGCCGGGAGTAAGCAGATTGCTAGTGAGGCTAGCAGGTGCCAAAACATGCTGTTTCATGACCCAGTGTAAAGATGCCAAAAATAATCTCAAATGTACTTCAGTAAATAAATGCAAAAACCCCTCAGGCTTTAGAAATACAGTCTGTAGAGCTGTCTGAGATTAAGTGAGAAATTTAAAGTTAAAAGACCAGTGTACTAATTTCTGCTCTGCAACAGATGAGCTGTGTTCAGGTAGAGGTGCTTTTTGGGCAGAGTGTATTTTGCCACTTAGATAGCGCGTTTTTTGAAAGCAGCTGAGAGCAGAACCACCATGGATTCCGCAGAGGAAAACATGAAATCAAATTGAATCACATGCAAATGTCTACTAAATATCTCTACCTCATTTTCCCTGTCTTTCAGAGTTAGAGTATTTAGCTGTCTTCATTTATAGTAGCTTCAAATATGTAAACAGCAATAAAAATTGCTTTGTAAGTGTTGTAAAATCGGTTTATCCTACTATTAAGGGTAAAAGTAAATTTACAGCTATAGAACATGTTTGTTTGATCAGCCCGTAAAGAATTTGCTATAGTTAAAAATCTAAATGGCTGTGTTAAATAATTGCATTTAACTTTAAAGACAGTGATCCCAGAACTGTGCTAAGTGAACCTGAGCTTGCAAAATGCATTGTGATGTTGTCAGACACATTGAAATAGTCAGTACTGTGTGTTTAGTAGGTAAAATAAGATAAATGCAATACAATTTATGGATGTAATTAACTACAATGGCAGGGGTGAAAAGGATTTAAAAAAACAGGTACGCAACTTTATTTGCCTTTTAAATATTGTATTTAAATTTGAAATCTTTCTGCCATTGTAGCCCTTTGCTAATCTGCTGCTGAATGTATATTGTGTAAGATATGTACAAGTTGCTAAGAAATAAAGGTTAGTAATTATGACAGAGGAATGATGAGTCCTATAGCTTGTAGACACCCAAAGAAATGCCCATGTGCTAAAATTTTCAGGGTGAAAAAATATTTCCATGGTAACAAGCACTTTCTCGTAAAATTTGATATGAATGCATAGCCAAGGAATCCAACGTTTAAGAGTTAAGGTATAGTAAATGATGCAGGAGAGACAGGAACTTAACATTCCAAAGTTTATGAACATGTATATACAGTGCATGTGATGGGTCATATCTTTGAGCGCAAATGAAAGCAAGGAATGAACTTGTAGAACAAGTAATGATCTCTGATTCATTATGCTGATATAAGAGATGCAGTCATTCATAAATGACTGAATATTTCAAATGGAAGCCACTTAATTAATCAGATATACAGATATATCTACACGTATGTACACAAGGAGTCTGTGTTTTTCACAAAACCTATCGCCCACGTAAAAAAGAGGCAGTATAGGTTTGATTTGGCTTAATCTTTTATGTATTTGAACAGGGCTGATAAAAATACGTTTTGGCTCCACATCTCTTAGGGTCCTACTGACTGTGTCAGCATCTCTTTCCCAGTAGTCTGTGTAACAAATGGCTTGGTTTCAAAATTTGATGTGGTGTTTTCTTCAAGGTTAAGATGCCAAAACAGTGGTGTCTACATGCAGGTGTCTTACTCCTGCATGTAGGAGTACTCCTTACTTCTTAGTATATGGAGTTGGGACAGTATGTGACTGCTCTGCTGAATCTCTTTCTAGGCTGCACTGACTTTACTGACTAGATACCCACTGACTACATTGCAAGTTTTGACAGTACTAGCATGTACATGTCTAAATTTAATCTTCAGCTTTCCTTTTTGTAATATCACCCTTTTGCAATCCCTGATTTGTCTGGAGTGGTGTAAGCTATATATACAGCAAAGTAATGCAACCAATCTATCCTGTCTTTTACATTTTAAAAAATATTTTATTAATAGTTCCTTTTGTTAGAGAGGACTTCTAGATTTTATAGGACAATGAACTTAAAAAGTATTTGAATTAAAATTCAGATTTTAGAAAATGCTAGGTAAAATTGGACATCTAAGGGTATGCACAGAAGTTGCTGTGGAAATTGTGTCCAAACTGTCTGAAAACTGAACTGGGTTAAGTAAATAATTTCTTGAAGTATTTAATGAAATCTGTTAAATGTGAGCTTGTATTTCTGGTTATTTCCTTCTACCCCTATGAATATTTATAAATATCTGATATTTAAATCAATTTTACTAAGTTCAAAGAAGCTGTGCTTTCTTAAAGAGCAGTTGATGAGTTGCAAAAAGTCAATGGTTATTTCTTAGAGGAAAACCCCTCAGGGTCAGATAGAATCTACATGATTTTTAAAAATTCTTTTATAGAGATTAGTTCACTGATTCTTTTCAGGGAATATTACCGCATAAAACTTAAGGTTGATGTAAAGAAGAAAGTTGTATAATAAGAGAATGGCCACCAGAAAGGATCTGCATTTACTTGCAGTCACCAAGAATGGGACAGTGTTTTTTTTTCCTGTAGTTATGTACAGTCTTACATGGCTGCTCAAATTTTGAGCCCAGTAACAAGCACAATAATGAAGACTCAGTGAAGTACCCTTTGGTGAGAAGGCTCGGAGAATTTGTAGAAAGGGACAAATGTCTCCCTTAGGATGGTTTCCGGTGTCTTATACAGAGCCCATAGGGGAATTCTCTTACTCTGTACTGATGGGCATTCACTGAAGCTGACCCTTTTTTACCTCCCTTTTATATATTTATCAGCAGACTGACTTTCCAGGGTCCTGAGAAACACATTGAAGTTAGTGGAAGCTGAATATACTCTTTATTTGTGTGAACCTGTCATAAATTTCTTGTTGAACTCATGTAATTTAATTAATTCAAATGACAATGGTAGGCAGCAGGAACTACTGTGCTGTAGCGTGCCACATCCGTAGAGGATGATACCTATACTGTAACCTGCCTCTTTTGCTGTTTATGATGCTAAAGAAAATTTTGGCTAAAATATGTATCCAAACCGTTGTAGAAAACAGGAATAATTGGTAATGAAACAGTCATTCCGGTATTCCAGTTGTTACAGCTCATTCCAATATTGTATTTCCAATAATCAAAAGTAAATTCTGTTTTGAACTACAGGTGGTTAATATATATCTTTTAATCAAATCTCAGCAGGATCGTCAGTTATTTCATATTATATCTTGAAAATCTACATTAAATAGCCTAAACACTCAAAAGCTACTGCATGCCAGAATTAACTTTGGTAGGGCAAGTTAATTTAGTTTCCCACATGCATATGCATCATGAAGACGCCTTTAATTACGTGATCACACATTGTTTTTTTTACAAGACCTTTTCCTCATTCAGTTCACAGAATGTATGATAGTCACTTAATGAGCAGCTGTTCAATATTTTGTTTTCTTGACATTGTTTAGTGTGCAGCCCCATACCTTGTTTACTACAGAGTATTTAAGCCCTGATGACAGAATTATTAATTATTATTAATTTCCTTTTGGGATTTTCCTAGTGATGATCACTATAGCATCTAAATGATGAACAAACATTAAATTCGCTTTACTGCCAGCCTCTGAGATGGGAAGACAATGTGACTTCTGTTTTGTGGCTGGGGATCAATGGCCCAGAGGAACTGTGTTCAAAAGGTGCCACTAATCCACAAGAGCAGTCTGACGTGCTTTGGTCCAAACAGCTCGACTCCTTCCTGTGATACAGAACTTCTCCAACTCAGGTCTTCTTGTTTCCAGCCATGTCTCTGTGCATTCGTCACTTCTGCACATTCAAATGCCTCATGTCAGTGAGTCATAGGAAATGAAGAATATACTTTTAGTGACCACCCGTAAAAAAACTGGTTGGTATTGCTACCATAAGAACTTTATGGCAAGAAAAGATAGAATCCTACTTTCTGACATCCAATTAATTTAAGCATTCCTCCTCATCTTGCAGTGCTGTCCCATTTTTCAGTGCATTTCTTCAAAATTCTTCACCAAGTGAACCTTCTTCAGAACACAGTACTGCTTCATCCTTACAGCACGGCCATCTTGTGCACTGTATGATGCAGGTATATTCTGGGAAAAATGGTGTATGAGTCATGCCATTAGTCTCCATCATAATGCCCATTCACAAGATGGGGAAAAATTAGGTTATATAGGCAACCTGGCACTCCTGACATCTTTATCCTTGATTTAGTCATATTAAAAAGTCATTTTATAAATGTGTCTGTGTAAGAAAGAGAGAGACAGAGAGACAAAGGGAAAGATGAAGAGTACAGACTTACCATTTTAAAACTGGAAACCTATAGGAGTATCTTAAACCCCATCTGAATTATGAGATGCTTTGAACCTTAAAATCCCCTACACCATGTTGTACCGTTCTTCTATTAAAGAACATGGCATGGAATAATACTCTGTGAAAACCTCTGCTGCAGGAATAAGATACAAGATACTTTTTTTCATTACCATCAGACTCCACAGATATTTGTTGACAGGCACAGGAGTCTTGAGAAACTGAAATTTTGTTCCCAGAAGTCCCAAAAGGGTTTTTTAGTCATTATTGATTCTCTGCTAAATTCTCAATGACCTCTTTTACCCCTTTTCTCTCTGTCTGTTGTAACCCTGAGTATAACCCAATCCTCTGTCCTTAGCAGAAGCTCTAGTTTTCTCTGACCCACTGACTTCTTGTCCTGTGTTGCTCCTCTTTTTTACCCCAAGCATAGCCCAAGTACTTGTTCTTCACCTCCTCATCTCCAGTGCCTTTCTAAAGTCAGTGTCTGTACATCTTCATCCCTCATTCCTCCACGGCTGGATTCCCAGGATTTTTTATGTCCTCATTTCCACTGGCTCTCCAGCCAGATCTCCATTATGAAGCTCTTTTTCTTCCATTTCTATGCTTCCAACCATCCATCACCTGTCTCTTTGCTTGCCTCTTCCAAATGCTACCGTTAAATGTTGGCTCTTCCTCTCTCTTTCCTCTCTGCCACTTCATTTTCCCTTGGACAGTAGGGAACTGATCAGAACTCTTTTCAGGTAAGTTTCGTTGTAAATTTAAGACCAGAGCCTCTGTTCACTCTAGGACCACGATGCATGAGTTTCATTTTGTTTTGCTCAAAATTTGGTCTTAAATCTAAATATGGGAAAAAGAAGTGATGCACCCATGACTGGTCTTCAAGACCTGACCCTTTTCCAAGCCAGCTTTTATAGTCCTGCTAGATATTTACCATGTCCATTTTTACTTATGCATATCTGCTTCTTCTCTCCATTGCTGATCACACTTTGTCTGATCATCAGTCTTGAAACTAGACAGATTCTGCTGGAAGAAACTGGACCTTTGGGATGTTGCATGGATGCAACCACAGACCAGTACTGAATGAGACCTGCTGGTTGAGCTACAAATGCACCTCTCTATGCATCCCAGTAACAATTGGGCAGGTTAATCTCTTTGTCTCTCTACAGGCTGTTAATTTAATGTAATAGGCTGGATGAAGCCTGTGCAGAAAAGTGCTGCAATACCAATATATGGAAATGGTAGAGTGCAATATACTCTTACTTCAGTTTACTTACTGCAGACTTGTATAAAGTTTGAATCCAGAAGGGATCACTGGTTTAGCCAGTATCATATCTTGCTTAACACAGGATGGATAATTTTATCTGCATACTCCTGTATATTTCTGTAGCTAAAGATGGCCTAATCATTATTTGATCTTGGAATTTAAAATGTAAGAAGGTGGTGGATTTACTTCTGTCCTCCATAACTTGTAAAGCTTTGCATCACTTTTGAAACATTTCTAGAAATTGTAGCCAGCTACAGGGGGACTGAGCTAATTTTTTCTTGCAAAAGCGGGTTCCACGTGAAAGGAAACTAGGTAGTACTGGGAAGTATGTACTTTGCATTGATTAATTATTGCATTTTATTTCCATGCTTTTTCAAAATGTGCGAATTCTTGGAAGCCTCACAATACTTCTCTATTCTTCCACTGCTTCTGGCTCTTTCACTCTACTACACTTCGCTTTGTCATCTTGGTGCCTCATTCTTTTCCTGACAAGGGACTTGGAAGAGCACATGATCAATAAGAGGTTTGGGAAAAAGATGCCACTACAGCCTAAGCTTTATAATGGAGTCTATGGGGAATATTTTAAATGAGGACAAGAATGTTGGATTTGGACCAAGACAGTAATGATGATTAGATAGATTAGAATAAATATGGGAGACTTGTGTTCAGTTCCCTGTTTTGTTCTGGCTGTTCTTTTCTTTCTGTGATGCAGTTCCTTATTAATAAAATGAGAATAACACTGTCTCGCACATATTAAAATAGCTATCTCAAAGACACCACAGAAAGAAGAGACGTAGATTACACTCCACTAGTGTAGTATTGTATGAATACTGTCATTGATGGTATGTCTGTAATGAGTACTGTCCTTAATGGACTGGGAAATTTTAAACCTAAAGGAACTGAATTTTTCCAAACCTTCCTTTGACTTGCACAGTTCTGACCATTGTTTTCTTGTCCTCCGCTCAAGTGACACTCATGCTCTCATGGTTTTTATTACCTTTGAACTTCTCACAGCTACTTGCTACTGCTCACATTTAACTACTGCTTCTGTTCCTTCAAAATTCTTCTCTCTTGCCCTTTTACTTTAAGTCTGATTTCCTGCAGCCCTTTACTTTGTGGGCAGCAGTTTCCTTCTTCTTTAACCTATGTACCCCGAGTCAGTGCAGAGAGACTTTTGGGCTGCATGAAGGTGATGATGTCATCGAGAGCATATATACCGGTGAGAAGATGAATGGAAATAACAGTCAAATATAGTACAAATATATAACTACTCTCTGGAGATGAAGGTGTATACATCTGTTTTCACAGCAGGTGTCTCTGAGTTGTGCGAAGTAGCTCTTTGATCTGAATGACATGTTCTTAACTCAGGAGAAATTACCTGTGGAGTTAAGAACAGCCTAGTTGTAAGAGAGAGGACCTGAGCTGTGCCCTGACCATGCCTGTACTCATTATGCTGACGCTGTCCTGCCTGTCTTCATAGTTGGGGTAGCCCAAGGCAGATGTGAGCTCGATATTACTGTGCCCTCACTGCTTCGTCACTCAGGTGTGTGCATGTATTTAGGGACATATTCCATAGCTGTCTGTGCTGAGCTGTTCTAAAACTATTTCCAAGTTAGTTCTGTTATGGGAATATCCGTCATCTGGGGACAAATTGTTCAAACAGCAGAATTCAACCACTGTGGAAGAGAGTCAAATATTTTTTCTTGCTTCATGACCTACATAGAAGTATGGCCAGATACTAGTTCACACAAAGGATAATGGCTTAGGTTTATGTGTTGTCAAAGCACATATTTTCCTATGACTAAAAGTATGTAAAGCCTAGATCAATTATAGCCTTGACAGCTACCACCACCTCACTCAGCTTTGAGCACATTGTGCAGTTCCCAGTTCACACTGATCTTAAATATTGGCTAACCCGGCATGATGAATAGCTCAGAGCAATTTTGTAGAGCTGAGGACCTATCTGTGCTAGGTCACACCAGGCAACAAAGGTAAACAGCATCGATCCCTTCCTTCTCCAGGAGGCAGGAATTTTGTAGATCCCAGCTGATGTGATCTGGTGGTCAAGAGAACGGGCCCTCAGAAAAATAACAACCAAGACTGAAATATTTTGTCTACACAAAGTAGACACAGGCATGCAAAATCAGTATACTTCACACACAGTTCAGTAAAATGAGACATAGCCTCATGCTGGACATACTTGGCAAATTATGGCTTAAAATGTAGATGTGAACTAGGAATTATGATCAACGCAGAAATGTAACAAGTTTTCATGGAGCTTGTAAATGCTGTCCTCCCACTAGGTTTGTACAAACCTGTGTATTAAATGAAGAGGCATAAAAGAACCTTTTGTGGCTGCAGAATTTCATATGTGGTGCAATGATGACATTGTCTGATTCTTTGAAATAGAGTCTAATTACTAGAGAAAGACATTTTGTTGCATTCAAATAGAAATTTTCCTTTACAGAATATTTTTGTTCTTACAAATATGTTTTAGTTCATACTTCTACATTTTTAATCAAAAGCATACCAAATTTTCTGCTTATTTGGTCTGAGTCTGGAAAGCGATGTTTTTAAAGAGTGATGGCCCTGATTCTACAGCCTTATTTATGTGAGTAGTCCCACAGTGACTGCTCTATCAATACCAAGGATATCTAAGATCGGAAAGCTCTTTCATTTCCTGAAAACTGAAAACCGGAAATCTATTTCCAATTCTCAGTGAAGCTTTAGGATGCTTGGGACTTTGTCCCTCATAACTGAGTTTACACTCCCTAATGATGTGTAACATTCTTATCGGTTTTGTTTCTGTTTGAGTGATGCATAATGAGTACTTGAGCACAAACCAAGCTAAAGTTGGGGAAAGTAAAATGAAATACACATTGATACAAATGAGGTGCTATCTTCAGCCAGAAGGCCTTTGTTCTACTAAAAGCATTTTTCATGCAATACTTGCCTTTCTCCTGTCCTTTACATATACTTAGGTAAACTTTTGCAAAGGAAATATTTTTTTTCTTACTATGATTTGGTGAGAAGGAGTTCCTTGGACGGCTGGAATCGTGCACTGATTCTTGAGTTATTAAAGGCATAACATGCCAACATTAGAAAATCAACCTTTTGTTACCTAAATAAGCAGCTTTGATTGTGTTTTTGATACAGAATGTGTAGTATGCCATTTGTTTAAGATCATGTGCCACTTAGTTTTTGTTGTTTTATTACTCAGGGACCTTTTTATTTTACAAGGTAACTCTGAGGAATATATATTTCTGAATATTCAGCAGTAAAACTTGCTGATACTCTACCTCTACCTGTAGTTGCTAAACATTAAAAATGGTGCTTTTATTTTGATTTTTTAAAATGTTTTGAAAAGAACTGGGCTTTTCAATTACAAGAAGAGCAGATGATATTCCAGCCAGATATTCACTGGAATGCACAGAGTCACTTCCAGTCACGATTTTTCCTGCAATTTCCTACTGTTAATAATTGGTAGGGAATGGGCTCATTATTGTATGACCAAACAACAATAGTTCTGTGACAGTTGTGAGCAGTTGGAAGAGATGAGAGCAACCCCTAAGCTGCTCTGAACTGTATGAATGCTGCTGCAGAAAAGATCCTACAGTGAAGATGCAATCCTTACTCTCTTCTGTATAGTCAGGAATCTGTGTCTCTGTTTTACACTTTTATCCACCTGACATTGAAACTTCAGAATGTCTGTTTTGGTTGGGAGCACACATATATAAGGTATAATTTACTAGCAAAAATGCCTTTATAAATTCAGGTCTTCTCCTGCATCTGTTCTCACCTTGGAAGAAGAATAGTGTTAACTAACCCAAAATCTAACATTCTGTTATAGCCCCTGTCACAGTTCCTTTCTCATAATCTTCCAAAATCCTGATAGAGTCTGGAATTTTTATCTACTCACATGGCCCATAGTACATCTCTCTGATGTAAAATAGTAAGTGAATCTAATCTTGAGGAAAGATTTCCCTAGATCCCATGTTGTTAGCCTATTTACTCTTTTCTAGAGGGACAATGGACTCTGAAATTTTGGTGTGGTCGTTAAGAATATTTCAAGTTCATAAAAGAAATTCTATAATACTTTAAAAAACACAGACTTCTGGTCCAAATATGGTAAAAGGATTCCAACCTATTTATATTTCTCTTAGTAATTATTAATCATTAAAGCATGAGTTGAGTGAATTTTTATATGAATTATAGCTATTAAATTGTTATTTTTGTTTAGTTTTTCCTTCTGTTTCTTTTAGTTTTCAGTTTGGATCCACTTATCTTGATATCCTGAGGTCAGATTTCAAAGTTTTCACATTCTTTAAGGTATGTACGGTACTGACTGGGATTTTATAAAGGGCTTGAACTGCTAAGCTTGCTTCTATAGGAAATTTCATCTCATCTCATCTCATCGCATTGCTGAGACATAGATATAAGCACTCCTCAAAAGTGCACTAGATACTTAATACATTTTTTGGATGTGGAAGTACCTTTGAAACTCCTTTCCTAAGGGCCCATGTTGTACCTCAAGCCATATTAAAATCCTGGTGATTTCTTCACATGCACCCAAACTAGTGAACTGTGAAATGATTATTTCATCTCTCCAGCTTAACTCTCTGTCCTTCTCATACAGAATCACACAGTAATTCAGGTTGGAACAGATCTCTGAAGGTCGTCTAGTCCATCTTCTTGCCCAAAGCAGAGTCAGCTTCCAAGGTAGATCAGGTTGCTTGGAGCCTTGTACTGCTTTGAATGTCTTCAAAGCTGGAGGCTCCAGATTCCATAAGACTTTCCATAAGATCTTTCCGTGTACCCTGTTCCACCCTCATTGTGATTTTTTTTGTTTGTTTTTATACAGCTAGCTAGATATGCCACATTCTACCAGTCTTTTGATGCAGATGCTCCTCATCTGTTCATCTTCTCTAAATCTTGTATTTTCCCAGTGATCCCTTTTTACCCTATTTACTTACCTCTCTTACACCTGCTGTCATTTTCTTCTGATTTTCTCTTGACCGTGTCTCTCTATGTCCTTTCTTTTGTAATTCAAGAGTGTATTAGTCTTAATTAATGTTCCCAATCCTTAGAAAACCATCCTGACTTCATTTCCCCTCTGTTGCTTCCTGCTGTTGCTCCAAGATCACTTCTGCTAGGTACATATTCACATTCTGTTGTATTAAAAGCATCTGATCTTCAGTGCTATTATAAACCCCTTCAAACTGGCTTCTGACCTTCTTGTTAGCTAAAACCACTCTCATCAAATTACCTAATGATTCTCTCTTAGCCAGTTCTTCATCCTCCTCTCACACTGTCAGTTTCGATCTCATTAAATCTCATCATACCTTGTATCTTTGGCTCAATTCTTTACTTTTTTTCCTCCTAAATCCTTAATTGTTCCTCTCGTTCATCCTTTGAAGCATCCTGATCTGGCTTCTGCCAAAATCCTAAGGAGTTTTACTTTTGATCCATCTCTGCTCTCCTTTTACACATCACCTCTACAGTCCTATCCACAAATAAATACAACTAACATCTCTGTGCTGCTGACTCAGATTTATATCTGTACTCCAGACATTATAATAGCAGCTCAAAATGGGCATGATTAAAAAAGGGCTTCCCTCTGAGATTTTCTTTACTGCTTGTTTTCTCAGTCACCCTCTTGTCTGTGAGACCAATAATACAGATGTTACTTTTGATTCAGGCCTCTTCAGATCTTCCTATCAAGGCTATGTAAATAGTTCAGATTCCTTTCTTCATAACACATCTAAGATGTGGTTCTTAATCCCATACCAGCAAATCTGGAGCTTCTTTTAAATATTTTGGATGGAAGAAAAAATTGAATTGCTGTCAACTCAACTAATTTCAAGGTACAGTTGTTGAACTCTTGAACTTACCATGGCTGTAATGGATTAATTAATCATGAAACATTTCATTGTGTGTACATTGTCACAGGTCAGTACAACCTTTGTCTTCTGCTGTGACTTTGAAATGTGATTTTTTTTTTTTTTTTTTGAGTTATAATGCACACTTAATACTATAGGGAATGAAGACTCTGAAATGAATTGTAAGCATGGTACAATATCTCAGCATGGTGGAGCACGGAAGTGTGTCACTTTATTCTGTTTCAGCAGCTCTTCAGAGTTTAAAATCCCTCAGGCTTTGTTGAGAGAAGACCCCCCTCGTTTAGATGAGGTACCGTTCTCTTTGGTCACCCGTCTACAAGTTTCCAGAGATCATGAAATGAGGGAGCATAGTATTTCTATCTTGGTCTTAGTGTGAGCATTTAAATATAAATAAATCCAAGTGATTAGATGGGTCCGGTTGCTCATCTGTTACATTGGGTGAAAAGGTCTTGGGTGCCGTAGTAGCTGATTGTGGGATGTTGTCTCCAGCTGGGTACTTCAGTCCTTTGTGTGACAGTTAAAGTGATAGAAGAGATTGGACTTCTAGGGGTTCCATGTTAATAATTTATAGCTCTGCAATCTTGTAGTCCCAAGATGCTTATAACCTAAGAATACAAAATTTTGAGTGTTCTGGTAAGAACACAGTATAACACCTGGCTTACCAGAATGTTGTCTTTACCAAGTACTTGGCATCTCACTGAATCAGACCTGGAGTAGCTGTGGGATTCAAGAGTTCTCACGTACTTCCACGTGTTTGGAATTTTTCCCTTTTATTTTCACATAATTCTTAGTTTGAGTGTTACACTCATTTCATAGAGGGAGAAGAAACTTCTTCTCAGTAAGGGTAACAGAACACTGGGACAGCTGCCCAGGGAGGTTGTGGAGTCTCCTACTCTGGAGACATTCAAAACCCACCTGGACACCTTCCTGTGTAACCTCACCTAGGTGTTCCTGCTCCGGCAGGGGGATTGGACTAGATGATCTTTCAAGGTCCCTTCCAATCCCTGACATTCTGTGATTCTGTGAGGCGGGAGATGTTTTTATCAGATTCGTATCTTTCCCTGCAATATGCTCTATGTTTACCCGGGTAAGCGGTTGAGTTACCATCCCTGGAGGTATTAATATTTGAATGACGTGTAGATGTGGTTTCTTAGGAACATGATTTAGAGGTGGACTTGGCAGTGTTAGGTTTACGGTTGGACTCAATGATCTTAAAGGTCTTTTCCAACCCAAATGATTCTATGATTCTATGATAAATATGTTGAGGTTCTCTTACAGTGTATCTATACAGTGTATTACAGCATACATTCTAAGGACATGGCATGATGTGTGTATTCTTGAAGTGTATGTGAATATGGTGCAATTGGGGTAAAAGGTGGAAAAGCTGCAGTAAACAAACTAATCTCAGGAAGTCCGCTTCATAGTAAGTAACCAAATACAGTTTTGTTTTTTAAGTTCATTGTTGCCTTTCTGCTGCACTCAGCATTTAAAATGTATGTCACTGCTATATTGTTTATCCACGATTTCTGGTATCTCTGAATTTAGCTTGGTGTTACCATACATAGTTGCACAACAGAAGAAACTAAGAATGGATCCTTTGCTTTGGGTTTCTGTATTTTGACAGACAGTAGTAAATGATGTAACTCTGGATTCATGTTGCCACATTAAATCTGCAGTAAAAATTCACTTTCCTCATAAGGCAAACAGGATCCAGAAAATGTGCATTCTGTTCACCTGGTGTGGTTTCTCTTTATCACAAGATTAAATATGTTTCTGAGGCTGAAAAATAAGCTTAGCAAAGTCAACATTTATGCCAGTAATATAGTAAAGAATGTAAAATGTTTCCAAGCTCAGAAGTCAATGGAGCTGATGAAACATAAGTAAATGCCTAGAAAAAATTTAATTGTATTGTGGTCTAAGCATATGTGTATTGATTCCTGGGACAGACAGTTGGCTGCATGAAAGACAGGAGCGAGTAAGGGTAAAGAGACGGGCCATGAAGTCACTTTCCAACCTGTTTTTATTTTGAAAAGCTTTTTCATTTCAAAAAACCTCTGACCATTTGAGATACAATGAGAATAGAAAGACTATGTATGTATTCATTCCCTTAGCATAATTTTTAAGTCTTTTACAGTTTTTTTTCCACAAAAATGCCCGAAAACATATGAGCAATGAGAAAGGCAGTGTGGGTTGAGGGATAAAACAACCACAAAGCAAATCCAAAATATTAAATAAATGGACATTTCTTTTGCATTCAGTTTTATAAGCCTCCAAATTATTATTTTTTTATATTACTTTTATCCACTGACTTTAATTAAAACTCATCAGAGTTATTTGTGGTTTTATGGGATTTTTTTCTTTTAGCTCTCCTGGATGTGACCTTTATTAGGGACCTTCCTCTGACTTGGGTGGTGTCGCCTCATCTGGCACTGAGATTTTACAGCTGTATGTGTTTCAGAGCAAAGGTGCTCACATGAGGCTGTGCTGATCTGCAGATTCTCTGGTCCGGATCTGCAGAGCAGTGGAGCTGCAATCCTGTTGCATCTTAGCACAGACAGACATTGGAGCTTTCCATCAATAAGGTTCATTTCCAAGACCTTAAATCAGGGGTGTCAAACTCATTTTCACCGGGGGCCACATCAGCTTCGTGGTCGCCTTCAAAGGACCGAATGTAATTTGAGGACTGTATAAATGTAAGAGTAGTTATATTTATAAAGTCCAAAAGTTACAGATGGCCTTTTGAAGGCGACCACGAGGCTGATGTGGCCCCCGGCGAAAATGAGTTTGACACCCCTTCTTCAAATAGTCTTGAGAAACTATTTCAAAACGCTGTAGTAGAATTCCTTATAATCATACCAGCAATGTGCTGATATACATTGCTACAACAAAGACAGGAAAATGCCCTGGCTTTGTTAGGCTTTGTAAAACCACTTGCTGATACCTCTGAAATAGTCTAAGCGTAGGGTAGTGTTTTGGAATTGGAGCACTGGCAGGAAGGCTGTGCTGAAGGCTTCCATTCAGCCTGGCATGGCTAGAGCAGAGCGTTGTACTTAAGCATAAATACAATCCATAAAGTTGATTCTGTCCCTCCGTCCTTTCTCATATGCTTATTTTCTATCCTTTTGAAGAGGGAGTCATATCTTTTTGTATGCTTACAGCTCACGCTGACAGCAGTCAAGGTCCACTGGTGCTAATGCAATACAAATTGCTGTTCAGTAATGGTAAGTTTAAGTGCCCTAAGCTTCTGGTATTAGCTGCTTGCAGAGAAGGTAGACTGCAGATACCGTTCCCATGGCTTTTTCCCCCACCTCTTTGTTAAAGACTCACCCTAAAAAACAGGCAGGAGGAAGAGTTGTGATTTAACTGCTAGTCCACAGGGAGCTGGTTGAAGATCATTCATTTCATTTCACATAGGCCACTGAACAGCTCTCAGACCTTGATAATTTTTAGCCATTACTTTAGCTAGGCTGGATTTGAACCAGTAACATAAAGGTGAAAGGCCCTATGGACCATTATAAGTCCCTAGTCACATAGACCTCTTTTGCCTGTCTTATTGAATTTGTGCTTCATCAATGCATGTGATTCTGGCACAAAGCATCCAGAACTTTTGGTATGGACTATAGAGATATTGTAAATCACCTGAAGGCACAAGGAGAGTTTCTCATAATAATTCAGGCTGACTTTAATGCTTCATATAAATGAGATTTTTTATACTATTAGTCCTTAAAAGTCTCATTAATTTTCCCCCTTATCCCTCCACCTCTCTTTCTTTACTCTGCAATAATATTTTCTTCACTGGTGTGAAATTTTATGAGATCTTTTGTAGAATTTTTATTTCAAGTTTGTCTCACTTCTTTTTCCTGACAAAGAATAATAAGGCGAAAAACAGTGGGATGAAGAATGAAATTATTTCCACTGTGCCTCTTTCATTCACATTACTTCTGCTTGTGTGTATAAGTGTGTGCTTGTGTGTGTGTGTGTCCATGTCCTTATTATCTCTGCTTGGGGTAAGGTTCTGGGATGTGTTACAAACTCGATACAGCAGCACTGAAAGAAAAGAGTAACCTCGCTTTAATATGACTTTTGAGTAACAGCCTATGACGATGTGCATACTCAATACATAATTAATAGTATCATTTTGTGTAACCACACTGGTAGCATGATACAATAACTGTCATACAACTCAAATGACCTATTTTGAAATCTGCGTATTACCCTCTTAATACTTATTGAAAATAAATTATGCAAAACCAATTAGTTATTTGTATCTTTCTAGGCCCCAGACAAAAGCTGCTACTCAAAATCTCTTCAACGACAACAAGAAACCCCCGGCAATCAAAAAAAAATTCAAAATTATAAGTATTGTTACTAAATTGGGAATAAGGAGGTTTCAAGCTTACAGATCAATATTTATTCCTATTTCTTAGTGGGGAGGGTGTATTATTTCCACATTCATGAGCACAATTAAGTGTTTAATTCAATTAAAGGATAGTTTGTAGCTCTGTAGCGTGGAAAGCCATGTAAAACCCTGGAAGCTGTGAAAATTGGCTCCACACCCGGTTAGCTCATGTAGCAAAGAATTAGCTGAAATGGGGAGGCAATTAGCAGCAAAACTTTTATGCAGCACTAAGCTGTAGGCATTGAGTTAGCCAGCCAGGAGTTGTACAGGCTACACAAAGGAACCCTTTCTCTGCTGACAGACACCAGTTTTGAGAAACCTTGTAAATCTACCTGCTGTTCCCACCTTGCTGCTTAGAAGTCACATGGAGCAGTGCAAAACCCAGCCTTTTTTTTCGGAAGGGAGCAGTCTCTGTAGCGCTTGATAAAAAAAATGGGCCTGGAGTTCAGGTGGTTATTAATCATTAGTCTGTGGTGATCATTATTAGCAAATATCCACCCACAGAGCAGTATTCACATATTGCATTCTATACTCAGATCTCTCACTGTCAGCACTGGGTTTTCTTTTAACATCTGTGATACTGGTTTTTTAATCTACATAATGAGCATATAATTTATACGTAGTACTTTGACAGTGAATCACATCTTGCACGTTGAGCACAAGTCCCGGCCCGTGTGGTCAGGCTGGTTCTGTTTGCTGTCCTGGCTGACCGGACGTCAGCTGGCTCTGGACCACCACTCTCAGGGCTGGGTTAGCACCATCTTCTGCTTGAGCTAATTAAGCCCTGACCAAAGCTGCTTTGTGTCTGGCCAGCCTGGGGCATGGGCAGAAGAGCTGGGGTCTGTGACAGTCCTGGATATGCATAGACAGGCCCAGAAGGAGGTCTGAGTGGCAAAAGAAATCATTTTCATAAAAACAGGTTGGCAGCTCTTATTCTGCAGATCCAAAATTGCATGAACTCCCACAGCTTCTGTTTTATTGGCAGGGGTTTCTGTTTTCCACCTCATTGTGCAAGGTCACGCCCAGTGGCTCACTCCACAGATTAGTGCCCTCTTTACTCTGCGTGTTAGGAGATGTGCAGCTGGGGAGGCTCTAACTGCTGCAGGGAGAACAGGATGTGTCCCTGGATGTTTATAACACCCATTTCAATTCCTCGGATGAAATGTGGAATATGTATGCAAAGTGCTATTATTGCAGGGATATTCAGAGGGAATATTGAGTGCCTGCAGGAAAATGATTTTAAGCTGCAATCTTGTTATTGGATTCCGTCTTGACACAATCAGTGTACAGGATCAGGACCGTAATGAGAATCTATATTTGAACAAGGAGTTTAAAAGCAGCTTTTTAAAAGATCTGAAAATGTGTTTTTCCACTCCTCTGATCTGAATTTGACAGCAGCACAATCCCTGGGGGCTGCCATTTCAGTGATGGTTCCAACAGGAGACCCAGCGTAATGACCTGTATCAAAGCGAGAAGAACAGTGCTGCAGCCAGACACACAGAAAGCTGCTGCTGCCAGGAGACACTGGGAGCTGGGGACAGTTTCTAGAGCCACTCAGATGTAGGATTTGCCGTCAGCTCTGAGTTGTGTTCCGAGCAGAATGTTTGTGTTGTCTGAATGGAAGAAACAAGGAAAAAAAGGCACAAGAAAAGTTCTAGAACTTGCAGAGAGCTGTGAAAAGTCTGGTGCTGCTTCATGTGTTTTGGCTGCAGCTTTGATTTACCTTATAAATCGTTTGATATTCATATTCCATGTTAAAACATATTAGTTATAGGTCATTTATAAAGAAATAATTGTCAGAGACTTAGTCTTTGGTTATTAAAATATGAAGTGAGTTTCATTCCTAAAGTAATTAGGGCAATATTTTCAATGTTCAGCTGTCTAGATTTTTGCTCTCTAAGCTCTAAGGCATTTTGGACTCACCTTGCAAAAGTGGATGGCCAATGCCATATATTTGTCTTAGCTGTAAGCTGTAGAGGAGAGAGGCACATTCCTGTGTGCAAAATAGTGTTGAATGAGATGAGAAACTGATTCATGTGGCAGTCAGAGAAGTCACCAAAGGAATTCCCTGAGCATTACACTCAGTCCGAGTAGAGTTACGAATATCTGTTTTACTAACCTGGAGTGCATTTTCTTTTCATTTACTGTGTTACACATAGTTTATAAAGTCTAATATGTCACTCATTCTCTAATGGTATTGATTGTTCTCAGGCAGGTGGCCATGGCCTGGTGATCATGGAGTTGGAGAACAGGAGATATTTATACAATTGTAATGCTTGTTCCAATATATAATTTCTATTGTTAGACATGTCTTGTTATTTTTGTAGAACACTTGCCAGACTTAAGTTTTTATAATAGAATCACAGATTCATAGAATGGTTTGGATTGGAAAGGACCTTAAAGATCATCTAGTTCCAACCCCCCTGCTGTGGGCAGGGACACCTTCCACTAAACCAGGTTACTCAAAGCCCCATCCAGCCTGGCCTTGAAAACTGCCAGGGATGGGTCATCCACAGCTTCTCTGGGCAGCCTGTTCCAGTGCCTCACCACCCTCATGGGGAAGAATTTCTTCCTTATATCTAATCTAAATCTACCTTCTTTCAGTGTAAAGCCATTAACTCTTGTCCTATCACTGTATGCATGGATAGGTTCAGAAAGAGCAGAAACTTGTTTGGCATTTTAGTTTTCCAATTATCATTGTTTTACATTGTTTTATATAATACAAATCTGCCATGTGGTAGTATTAATTTTATTCTGAAGTACCAAGGAGAACCACCACATGAAAAATAATCAGTTCAAACTCTTTTTTTTTTCAGTAGTTTTCTTCTTTCTTTGGTAGCATGTCAGGTGTTTGGTTTAGAAAAACAAAGATTAACATTATTTCTTTAAATATTGCTTTCTCCATTAGAAGACCACCACAAAAAGTAAAGATAGCTGGCCACACATGAAGAAACTGGACTGAACTACACAGAAAAACATGTTGGTTTCATTTCTCATAAGTGGATTGAGAACAGCTTGAAATCTGCAATGCTTTAAGATGTGGTCTGAAGTAGGTCTCTGGATAACACTGGGATCATCATGCAAAGGACTACTGCTAAATTTTGCCCTACTTCCCTATCAGCACTGTCTGCAGGACAAAATCACAGGCTTTTGTCCATCCATGTGATGTGACATTCCAGATGTGATCCTGCTGCATGACTTGTGCGCACAGATCACTGCTACATGTTCCAAAAAAAGTTAGGAATTTGGTTTTTCTGTTACAGTCTAAAGGAAGAGATTCATCCAGCAAGTCAAACAGCATGTGGATTAATATCGATCAGCCTATTATTAGTATTGTGTTTTACATTTCTTTCTTCAACAATTCCTTGGCTGTGATTACTAGTACTAGAAGCTGGTTAGCTGTTGACATGCTTGGGTATGCTTATGCCTTCTCTGGTCCTGAATCCCTTCATCACATCCATAGTTTGGATTTCACATAAGCAGGTTAAATGGAACATTAACTTGGCTGTGTAGATTCCCAGGATGCTTTCTCACCATGCCAATTGCCACTGTACCTAAGTCACTTAGCACAAAGGTTAATGGGTCTTTATAACTGCACATGCAGTCATAGGGCGACAGGTTGATAACTGTTCCAGGATCCAAAGCAAAATCATTGTAGGTGTGTTAGTTGAAAACCGTTCTACTGCTTTCTGTCCAGACTTCTCCACTCCTCTGTAATGCAGAGATTAGTGGAAGTAGACCAACAAAGAGAAGGGGAGTCACCAACTGGGCTTGTTTGCCATTTCATTGATGAAGCTACTCACAATTAAAAAAAAAAAAAAGCCTGTAAATTAGACCTGTCTACTGAGACTACTATGAAGGAACCAAAATACCTTTATTTATGCTGATGACTCAATATACTACCTGCAGGAACTCAGAATATTAGAGTTATTGAATGCTAATTCCCTTGTTCTATGCATAAGTGGTTTTCTCAGAGTCTAATAAAGTGATGAAGAAATTGTACAGTATTTTACTAGATGTAACAATCAAAGTCCTGATGGTGTAAAGGAGGAGTACAAACAGGAAAGAAGATTTAATGAGTCATATTGGAAGATGGAGGCCATATAGAATAAATGAAGCACTGCGTTTAACATCTGCCAAACACAGGGGTGAGCTTTGCTGATTCCCTGGTCATTTGTAAAAGTTCATTTTGACTTTGCAAAACAAATTATAGGAATCATTATAACTGGCCAGATTAATGTGCAAACCACTCTGGTAACCACTTTAGGATACTGGCCTCTTATGATTTAATCTTAGGGAACTAAGTGTTTACATGCCTAAAAAAGCCTGTATTTAAGTGAATCAAATGACCTCCCTCACACTTTTATCCTGCAACAATTTTTAATTATTACAAAACAACACAGGGACCACTGTTAGTGCTAGTTGCTATAACGTGATGCGACATTTTTCATTCTCACATTAAACTGTAGTCCCTTTTACCTGTTAAAATCCCTTCATCTAGCTGCAGTAAACTGCAGAGATTAACTGGGCAGATATAAGCTGTGTGTAGGTTTTACATGCAGAACTGAGGGCCGGGAGTGCTGCCACAGGGCGGTCACCCCTGTCCTGGCACTGCTGCACCCAGCAGCCTGCCTGGGAGGCCCTTTGACCGCGGCGGTGCTGGGACCCAGCTGGGGCCCCTAAACCAGTGCCCCAAACTGGCCGTGGGGAATGCGGAGGAGAGTTGGAGGCTGCCGGCAGTAGAAGCAGCTGTGAAGCGGCCAAAGCAGCAGCCTGCCTGTGGCTGTTGCTGGGTGTTCACAGCCCCCAGCTCCCGCACAGACTCTTTGCATCAGCTTAGCTCCACGCTTGCGCTTGCCTTTTTTCCTGCTCTGCCCCGTCCTCTTTTCATCTCTTTCAGTGTCCGGTGTTGCTACTCTTTCTCCCAGTTAGTTCATCCGTCTGTAGCGAGCCACCCCTAAATGGACCCAGATGGTGATCGCACTTTGTCTGTGTGTGTGCTCGCTCCCCCGGCTGCCTTTTGTCTGCTCCCTCTCTCCAGACTCTCAGTGTTCCTGGCAAGTGCTCTCTGATGCTCTCCACTTGTGTGGTGCCTGCACAATAATGCCACCGTCTTGACTGCTCCACTGGTCTCTGCTAATTAATGAGACAATTATAGATATATTATTTTCCAAGTTTCTATTAATTCATTGTAAAACTATTTTAACATTATGGAACATACCCCTGTCCTTGAACTGAGTATGAAGATATGCAAAAGTTTTTTTTTAATTTATTGCCATTGCTCACTACTTTTAATAACATACCCCTCACAGTCTGTCTTTTCCATCTCCTCTCTGAAATGAATGCACTATTACTCCAATAATCTAATAGGAATATTAACAGGCTTCTCATAACATATTGCCCTTTCTGGGGTTATATGTTTCTCCACTGTACTCTTCTTTAGATGACAAAGGCAGAACGAAGCACAGTGTTCACGTATGCAGTCTGCATCAATGAGCATGACATGTTTGCAGTCTGTTTTTAATGTTCAATATCCTGTTTGAATTTTTCTTTGCTTTACTGTGCAGAGGGCAGGTATTTCTCTGAGACTACATGGCTCACATGTTTTCCACTTAAGCTGGGGCAGGATGAATATTTGAGTCAATAACTCCTGAAGTATGAAAGGAATTGGTAAAATACACGTGGGTACCAGGAAGGAGCACAAGAAAAGGGAGAATTCTAAAAAAGACAAAAGAATTCTGAGCAGATTCTTGCCTACAAGTGGGAATACACAAGCAGAATGGCTTTAGAAATTAAGCAAAAACTACAAAATATGTAGAGAAGCTTATTTGTTTCTGAAGAAAGGAATATTGAGATAGATGCTGAAAAAAAGAAAATGACAGAATCAATAGGAAACAAAAGCGACCGGTGTGTTTGGCGTAGTAGCCTTTTTTTCTTACCAAGATGTCCAATGTTCTTATCTTCACAACTTCTGCAATTCGCAGTGTCATACCAGCCCCATTCCCCAGACGGCTGGTTGTCCCCAAGGCTGTAAGGACCTCTGTGTCGGGGTGGTGGGGAGCGCTGCCGTCAGCAGGCCCTGCTTCCCTTCGCTCCTGGGACCGCAGGCCTGACTTCCCCAGTGCTTCTGGTCTTGTAGCTGTAAAGCTGCCAATATCAACACGGTTGTGACAACGGCCTTTAAAATATGTGACCAAGAAACTAAATGGAAGAGAAAACAAAAACGAATTTCAGAGGAAATGTTAGATTGAATGTTTTCTGGGTATGAAGCTTATATAAAATATTTTCTCTGACTACCTGTTTTCACGTCATCTATTTATCATCATCATTAGAGGAAAGGTCTGTGTGAGGCAGCAGTAAATTTATATCTGAAAAATATTTGTCTTCTATGCACCAAACATTTTCTTTATCTAGTGTACCAAACGTTCTTTTTCCCTTCAATTCCATCTCACCTGTCAGCCATTTAAGGTTTTTTTGCCAAACCATTTTTTCCAATGTATGTCTCTCATTTTTCCTGAACTCCTTATTCTCCCGTATTTTCTTAGTAGTTTAATAACTATTTTTTTAATACCTGTGAAGAAATGAATACTGTTGTAATTCTCATATGACTTGCTTTTTCCTGCTTATAGTTGAATACATTTGTCATTCCTCTTCTAACCTGTGAATTGTGAGTTCTTTGGATCAGTTATTTTTTTCACTGAATATATGACATATGCTTAAGACTTCTGGTAATTCATAGCATTATATATGCTTAGAGCAGTGGGATTCTCATCCCTAATAAAATTCATAGACGTTGCAACAACAACAAGAGCAATATAATAAATAACATGTGGGAATAATAGTATTTTTTTTCTTTCTTTTTCCTGTTCATGAAATACAGCTGTGAAATCTGGCAAACATCATCACAGACATTTGTCTTCTGAGCTAAAAGGCTGGCTCCCTCGGGCAGGTCGTGGTACCGTTGCAGCAGTGAGAACATCCCAAACACGTGTTGATTTTAGCTGTAATGATGCATCATTTATTCAGCATTAGCAGAAGATATGATTATCAGGAAGCAGTTCTTTCATCAGGCCGTTTACAACCTAAACATCTAGAGCAAGACAGACCTACCCTTGGTGGAGAATGGGGTTAGCGAGCACGTAAGCTGGACAGACAGAAGTCCATGGGGCCTGACAGGATTCACCCATGGGTGCGCAGGGACCTGTTTGGTGTCACCAGGGAGCCACGTGTGGTGGTTGGGTCACAGTGACCGGGAGAGGGTCTGGAGGAAAGCCAGTGTCACTGCTGATTCAAGAGCTGTAAGAAGAAAGATCCGGGGAACTACAGATGCTATAATTTTCCACTGAAGACAAAGTTAATAATTTTCTTATTAGTTTCTCTCTGTTGCTTGCTGCTGTTACACCTGAGCACTTGCAGCAGCTGGGTAAGGTAAAACATGGCATTAGCCACATTCTGATGGAAAACTGATGCAAAAAAAAAGAATAAGATTCACCAATTTTGGCTAGTCAGTTTGCAATCCCAGATTTTTCAGAACACTTAGTGTTATATGGAGCTCGTTCAAAAGAGTTTCTGTTGTCTTCAGTAGGAGTGTCTGATCCTGTTGTTGGGCTGTAGGGCTGTGTGGTGCCAGGCTTGGAGCCCAAGGTGGGGAACACAGCTTGTGTCACCTGCTCTGTGTCCGCTTGGAACGACCTGACTACCGTGCCATGGGGTCTGTGCAGCAGGGACAGGGGCAGCTGCGGGGGCTTCGGCCAGGATTCGGCTGCCTTCACCTCTCTGTTCTGCCTCATTCTGCTCCACTTCCGATAGACCTCGGGGACGATAACCTGCCGCTGCCATCAGTTGCTTCATATGCTTGCATGGTAGTAATTAGTGCAGTGGAACAAATTATCCTAGTTTGGCGGATAACCAGTCTTGGCAATGCAAGGCTGTATGATCCAATTCTAGAGATTTTTATTTGCTCAGAAAACCAGAAAATATGTAACTACAAAAAAACGTTTTCAAGGAATGATATTAGCTCTGTCATTTCCCAGTGTTCCCAGTGTGTTTAAATTTTTAGACTTAGTGTAAACTTAGTTTTTCCATTCTGGTCATGGAAAAAACAAAGCTACTTCTTAAGAAAGTAACTACAGTAATCAAAAAACCTCATTTTTTAAAAACTGTATTTTTACTTTTCGTAGTCTTTGTAAACCTCCCTGTAGTACATTAGATTGTAAAGGTAGCAGAGTTGTCCCTCTTCCTTTTTTTGTAATTCCTCTTTAAGCAAATGTGAGTTTCATCTATAATTATATTTAATTTTGTGATAAACGATGACATATGGTGAAAGTGTCAAAATGGCATACTAAAACCAACATGAAATCACGAATCACTTACCACTTCCACTGGAAACCTATTTATATTAAAGAAAGACCTTATTCAGCTCTAGTTTAAAACCTTTTTTCCTGAGATTAAAAAGTTTTACATTGCTTAAATTATCCATTGCTCACAAGTTAGTCCATTGTTGTTACATTGTTATGCCATCCAACTTTTTCAGAGTTCTATATGTTGGTCATATTACTGACCAGAGTAAAACCAAATGGTACAGAATCATGAAAGCAGGTTAGTTCCTGAACGTTTCTGCCCCTGTTTGTTCCAGTATTTGTGCAACACACTTCAAGCAGTGTTTGAGCATCATGTGTATATGAATATCTAAATCTCGGAAGGTGGAGAAAATTGGTGTGAATCGGTGTTTTTTAGATCCGCCTGTTACTACATTTTTCTCTCTCATTTTTTTTCTCCCCTCTGCTGCCTTTCTTTTTTCTTTACCTGACATCAATGGTGAAAAAGAAGCATAGAGTGAATACTACCCTTCAGTGGAGGACCATCAAGTGTATCTGGGGAAGAGAGGTGGGAAGAAATAGGTTAGATGCATTGAAGGTCCTTCTGCCTTTAAATACATGTTGGATCTGGGAGAAGTACATGATGTGAATGGTGAGTCAGGGTGGGATAGTCCTGGAGAGTCTGTGTAGCGCTCTGTGAAGACACGGTGTGTTCTTGTGGGTTGAGCCAGGGCAGGCAGGGAGAGGAAGTAATTGTCCCCTGAGATTTCATGTATATATACATCTATATATATATGTATTTGACCAAAGGTACTGCTGGGAACAGGTGGGGTCTGCAGAGTAGCGCTAGAACATGGTAACACAGAGCACCTTGAAAGACCGCATACATGCTGGAATCAGCAAAGAGAAGATGATAGGAAGGCAGAATTTCTTTGTGCTTTAAGGGCCAAATTATTTAGTTAGCTGACTTTATGCCTTAACTTTTAGCCTTAACTGTGTGCAGTTGTGTCTATGTGCCTGTGAGGGAGAGTGAATGAAGGGCCATTCTGAGGTGGGGTTTTATTTGAGGAAGAGAGCATGTAATTCCCAGCTCTATTATGTTTATGTGGAGCATTGTAAACTTGCTGTATCATGTTAGCAGCAGGGCTTCTGAGTCTGAAAAGGAGCCAGGTAGTTCAAACCATATGAATGGAAAGCCAAATAAACCAGCAAAGCGTAAAAACACAGCTATGTACCAGTACAATTGAGAAGAAAATCTCAGGAAGCCTAAATGAGCGATATGTAACTCATATGCATGTAACCAGAGGGAGAGATCCTTTATGTAGAAGGTATTTTTTTATTTTTTGCTGGATTAGGAAAATAACAACACACAACATGCTGTCAACAGTAAAGATATAAGGCTAATTCTCAGTCCACTGTATCTGTTTGGTTTTGATTTTGTCTTAACATTACAGAAAGTTTGTTTGTTTGTTTGTTTTCTTATCTTGAAGTGTAATTTTGCTTACTAATGGAGGTACTATGTGTTAGTATAATAGAGTGGGGAACTGTCCCTCATAGCCACAGATTTTTTTAAAAGAGTAAACATTGAGGATACTCAAAAGCTCAGGTTCTGCGTAAGGCTACCTACTGTGAATCCCAGGGCTATGAGATGTTTGCTTTCTGAGTGATGTGTGGGAATGCCAAAAAACCAGATACTGCTCACTCTTACGTGATTTGAGCGGAATATATGACAGGCAAAGGAGTGATGCCCCAATTCGGTGCACATAAAGCGAGCATGCTGTTGGGTGCACATTTGTCCACGAGGAGAGTGTAATACTGGATTGTGGCATGATGCTGATGACCAATGCTGTTAGATATGAATCAAGTTAGTACAAACAAACTTTATATCCTGAAGCAGCAAATTAAAAGGAAAGGGCAACTGTGAGCATCAGGTGAGCTGCTTTGTGATGTTAGAGCCGTTTCAAAATTCTCTACAACTCATTGTAACATCAAGTCAGATGGAGAGAATTTGTTGCCATGGGAAAAAACATGTCACCCCAGTCTTCTCTTTCTGATAAATTTTGGCCGATATTTAAAAAGAGCTGAGCAACTGCAACTCTCATAATCTTTGGTTCATTAAAAAAAAACCCAAACAACACCCATAGATGGTAGCTTTTGAACTCTTCATTTACATATTAGATGGGAGCTAAGGTCTCTTGAAAATATGGCATAAAAAAATAAGAGTTTATAAGAAATAAATTTCAAGTTACAATTGCATAAGGATCTCTAGTTGCTGACTTCAGGGGTTAACTCTTAGTGTTTGGGTCTGACTTGTGTATCAGAGGACAGAAGCTCAGAATGGCTTTATATGAAGAGGAATTTCTGCTGAACAAATAAAAAATAATGTCAATTGAAAGAATAACATGTGAATTTGTTGGTTTACCTTTTCCTGTCACAAGAACAGCACTTCCCCAAAAAGGCTTTGCTTTTCAACAGGGCTTCCCTTTACCACTCCCCTACACCAAAAGAAACATTTTTGAAAAGTTTCCAAAAAAAGCAGGTGTACAAATTATTCTTGCTAAAGGCTTCATACCATCAGCTTTCAGCATATAAACTGTGTTCTCTCAATGAGACTAATCACATGATTCGGGGCATAATACTGGTACTGGGACCCACTCGGGCTGGCAAAACTGAATAGAACTCAGACTGATCACTTGAGTGAGACCTGTTCCAATTTTATTTGGGATTAAAATCAGCTTTCTCTCAACCATTCCCCTCTGTTCTCTATCCATTCCCTGTAATCCTCTTCCTCCTGAAAACAGGGTAATAATTGAACTGCTTATTTCATAGAATCACTTATTTCATTATACTTTTAGGCATTCAAAAGAGATTGTTTGTAACCTTTTTTTTTCCTCTTTTGGAGTGCCTCAGTGGTGGTACTTTTAATGCAAATGCTAGTTCATCTCCATGCAGGACTGATTTCTGTCATCCGTTTTTTAAACGCAGACTGAGTTTGTAGGGTTCAGGACTTCTGAAGTTATCTTAAAAGTAAATTATTCTGCTCCGTTTGGACTCCAGGATGTTATGCTGGTGGCTTAAGTCTAGGAGTCTGCCGTACTGTCGTATGCCCTAAAGTTCCTCTCTCTTCTGCTGTTACCCACTTCACGCCTGCCACAGAGATGGCTGCATCTGTGTGCTGTGGTATGCATGTAATTGGAAGCATTCTGCAGCCTGGCAGGATGAAAGCTGCAATATAAATGTAAATTATTATCATTCAGCATATTAACCCAATATTAAAATACAGGGGGTTGCGTTTTCAAAATATAACATGGGAGGGAGATTTATAAAACCCATTTCCAGCCCATGTCATTTGTTAATGGGATTGTGTATTTAGACCTAACAGATGACTTTAACAATTACTTTGTAATATCTGTGCATGCTGCAAGTATAAATTATGGCATGAAAGTGACATGATATATGAAGCCTAGTGAGCTTGGAAAAGAGGTATCCGTGGACTTAACTTCCCAGCCTCCACCCCAAATCCTGCTTCTTTGACAGTTCTGCTGTCATGAAAATAACTCAAGAAAAAGAGCACATCAAGGATTGAAAGAGACACATAACTCAGACCCACAACAAAATGTGCGGTGGGAAACAGAGGTGCAGACTGTGTGTGACAAAGTTGTGGGCAACAAGAAAGAAGGAGCAAAACACATTCATTCTTGTGACAGCCTGAAGATGGCACTTCTCGGGTGGCATAATGCTGGTAACAACAAGCTTATGATGTGGAAAATGCTTTTTCATTCTCTTGCTTTCTGACTTCTCTCTGTAGCAATTTGCCATTAGCAGACCCTAAACAGTGGGTAAACAAATTCAGCTGTCGACAGATATCAGGTTCTGATCGCCAGTGTCTTCCGGAGATTTTGATCGTTTTGAGTTATCAGAGGAGAAGAATCTTTGTTTTATGAACTGATAAAAATCTATTTGAATAAGCTTAGTCTTGGATGGAGAGTACTACCAGGCTATTGTCGAGGCCCCAAGGGCCCCAGCAGCCCTGCCAGCCCTGCCTGGCCTCCCTCACCTCCCCACCCAGCCCACGGGCCCAGCACTACGGAACCTGCCCCCTGGGCAGGGCAGGACCTTGCCCCCATGGTGGCTGCTGTGGGACCTGCCCTTTCCACAGCACTGGGCCTTGCCACAGGAGCCCTCCACAACCGCAGGACACTAGAGCCAACTTTGGGTGGGTCATAGCCCTGCAGGCTTCTCCGACACCTTCTGCACCCACAGCAACCCCTGCATCCTGAACCCTTCAGAGGGCACTGAGTAGGGTATAAGGGCCTTTTAGTCCCATGGGGCTCATCTTTGCTGTCTGCATCTTAGCTGCTTTATTGTTGATTCTTGCCATAGGTCCTGGCTTCCAGAACACTGCCAGCACTGTTTGAGCATGGAATATATGAAGACCTGCATCTAATAAATTCTTAAATAAACTAAGAAAATGCAAATGAAAACATACACCATCCAGAAGCACTGCTTTAACAATGGTGGCTGCATTATTGGCATATAACAATATTATGCTGATTGTGTGTTGAAGTCACCAGACAGATCTGTGTTTACAAAGAGTCAGGTTTGAGTGACAGATACCGTGTTCCAAAAAGATGCAAAACCTTGAGACTAACCTTTCTCTTTTGCAGCTCGCTTACATACCTTAGCATATTATTGCACTGGAGTTGAGATTCTAGGGATGGGTGATGTGGATCATGTTTGAGGTGGACAGCCTGACTGTTTGTTGTTCATGTGCTCCAGCCTTCCATGGACATGCAGAGGTGATGGACGTGCTGCACCGCCTGCATTCAGGACGTTCTGTTCAGATCCAGATGCATAGCTAGACATGAATGATGTCTGGCACATGACAGAAAGAAGTTTGTCTGGCAGGGCCTGGTTCCCTGCCCTTCCTGAATAGCTGCTGTAGGAGGGATAAAGCCGTAACACATGGACTGCAGGAACGCTTGCTTCTCACTCTTCATGCAGGAGGGAAGGCTTCTTCCTTGTACGCAGTCAGTTTTATACGGGCCTAAGACAGTATGACATATGATGGAGCGGATCGGTGCCTCCCACTACAGAACGACCCAAAGTGGGTCACGAGGAAAGGCATAAGACTTGTTTCAGCATGAGTGAGTACTGGAAGTAGAAATGATGTGCCTGGCATGACACTCCTGTGAGTCTTGCTGAGTGGCCATCCCAGCACAGCAGTCAGGCTTCTGCACCACAGCTGATCCATTTGGCTGGTGCTGTGCACCTTTTATGTACCAGGTGTAGCAAAACTAGCCAGAGGATGTGCCAAGTTCAATGTACAATAGAGCACAAATAGACCTGCTGCTTTGGTTTTGGCTGGGATGGGGTTAATTATCTTCATAGCAGCTTGTACCGTTCTGTGTTTTGGATTTGTGACCAAAACAGTGTTGGTAACATTCTGATGTTTCAGCTGTTGCTGAGCAGTGCTTGCACAGCATCATGGCCTTTTCTGTTTCTTACGCTGCTCCACCATCAAGTAGGCCGGGGGTGCACAAGAATTTGGCAGGGAACACAGCTGGGACAATTGACACCAACTGACCAGAGGGATATTCCATACCATATGACATCATACTCAGCAGTAAAAGTTGCAGGGCAAGTTTGCCAGGGCTAATGTTGCTTGGGGACTGGCTGGTCGTCCCACTGGAGAAGTGAGTGAGTGGCTGTGTGGGTCTTAGCTGCCTACCAGGGTTAACCCACAACAGGTGCCCAGCCTATTTTGTACAGTAAATACTGTGTGCTAAGGGTTACTGTAGCCATGTATAATAATCCATAATTAATCTGTGCAGCCAGTCTGTTGATTTTTCATGGTGGGGAAGAGGTTATTCTGAGCAGTATAACATTATAGTTGTCGATATTTGAATTTTGTCGTACTTTATATGACAGAAATACTTTTTTTTTTTTTAAGTTCTTTCCCTTTTCCTGTCATAGCAAGAGGAGAAAATAGTTCCCGTCTGGTGAGAACAATTTTTGTGCAATAGTTGCACGTTTTTTAAGGGAGTAGAATATGAATGTAGTAATATAGAAATACAGGTATAACTGCTTATAACTTTGTTTTGTGTTTTCATTTGAATCCTTTCGAATCTTCATTACATGTATTCTTTAGAACAAGTTGGAAGATTTCAAATTTTTAATTTAAATTTATGTCATAAAAAAATTAAAACTTGTTTTTAAATATCTGCTCTATTACTTACCTAAATACTCTGAAAACTCTGTTACTAACTCTGAAGTGCTCCTGTGTTACAAAGAAACATGAAATTTCCCAGATTTCTGCAATTAGAGACTCCTCAGAGTATGAGCTCAAAGAGGAACAGTCAGGTCATCCAGCACATCCCTGAAGCTGCCAGGACAGGGAAAAGAGGTTGAAGTTATTCTGCAATTGATCTGGGGCTGCAGCCAGACTGATACAGTTTTGAATGGCTTTGAGGTGGCTTTAAACGATGTCTGAGACCAACCTATGCTCCCGTGTCAGACAGATATAAATAACTTCCCGCTTTCTCAGCTGAATATTGAGGATTTTTATTAAAGGAAAGAGGAGAAAGTACAGCTTTATGAAAAAAGTATAATTACTGCTCTTCAAAATATAGAGAATATATGTTAAACTCTTTATTAGATGTACAATATTAACACATTGATGGCCTGAGAGTGGTATCCTATTGTGCTATACAGATGCAGGGTGAAAAATGGTACCTGCACAAATAAACTGCTATTGGAAGAGAGGAGATAGAAGGAAAAGCAGGAGAAAGATGTTATTATTGTTCCCTTGCTACAAAGGCAGATCAAATGAGGAGTCTGATATCATGCTGGAAGTTTGCATACAGCCTGAGGATGGTACCTGGGGCCTGCTGTCCTCCCCACCACACACCCTCTGCTCTGCTGGGGACAGTGAGAGGGGACTCCAGCTCCCAGGATGTCACTCTTACTTGCCACACGGTGTGTGCCCTGTCTCACAACAGGCACAGCAATTTTGAACAAGTGGAAAACATGTTCCACAGCAGGACAGAGTAAGATCTTCCATGTCTTACTTTATATTTTATATATTTCTGGTGTGCCTGTTACGTCAGCTTGGTGACCACTGTTGAGCAATAAAAGGGATTTATGCATTTGTTGTTGAACATGGTTAACTTTTCCTGGAGTGTGAGATTGTTAAATGAAGATTGAGCTGGTAAAAGAGGTTGGGATGGCACTGTGTATTCTCTTTTCTAAGCTGCAACCATGAGTAGCAAAAACTAAATATTCTTTTCCAAAATTGCTTAGAAAGGCAACTTTCAACTATTAACCAGGTGTGACTGAAGCAGTGCTGGCTGAATTTTGGAGAGGAGCTTTGAACAATAGCCCAGTAAGTGGATTCTGTCATATTCAGCTCAGTTCAAATACGCATAATTTACATTTCAGTACTACTGGCTATTTCAAAGCTGATAAATGTTCATGAGAAAAATGTGCCATGCTATGGAGATCATGACAGTCTACTGTGTGAGACATCTCCCTCTAAAGTCCAAGGAGGCAAGTTGAATCTAGTCCAAGAGCCTGTCAGAAGTTGGAGTGACATGGAGGAGGAGCCTGATGGTCATGGGCAGGGAGAACACGAATATCATTTAAGTATCTGTACAATTTTCTGTGAATTTTACTGTTGTTGGTCCAAGATAGCTGAGTTCTCAGCCTTTTCTAGTGCCTTTGAGTACTCCGAATATCTTGAGTCAGTCTTACTCTCTCTGCCCTGTTTTCATATCAGCCTATTTTGCATTAAACGAATACATTAATCTACTATATGTCACATTTACTGAACAAACAGAGTATTAATCACAAGCCAGGCAAGAACTGCCGCCTGTTTGGCACTGCCTGCCCTCAGTGTGCCAGCCTTCTGTTCCAGCCAAGCCTCACAGCCCAATGTCATCTGTGGGTCCAAGTGATGATCAAGGGGCACTTCCAAACCCACCAGAGCCATCTTGTGGCATTTTGAGTTGAAGCTGACCTTACAGATGGAGCTGAGATGTTCTGCTGTTTCTCTCCAAAACACGGCATGTTTTGTGATGTTTTTTGTAAATTTAATGTAGAGACCTCACTTCTTAGTTATTGAATGTTCATTCTTTTTTTTTTTTCTAGAAAACCAAACAAGGTCAGGGTTAAAACTATTTCAGGATGTTTATTTGGCATAGGAAGCTTATATGGAATGGTAGATAAGTCAATGAAAGATCACAGATGCACTCACATCATTTCAGCATTTGACTTCCCTTATTTCTTTGCCCTTAAGGAGCACTGAGGTAGGTTTCAAGCCTGAATTACTTTCTCAAATCAATAGGACATTCTTCAAGAACTTAGCACACTGCTGGCATAATTTTGGAAAGACTTTGTAATGTTGCCTACTCAAATCTTTCTTAGCAAACGTGGGCTCATTTTGTAGTGCTGTCCACTCACTACCTCAACACCCTGGTGTCCAGAATTAAAACTGGAAATGCTTGTTATCACTAGTTGTGAAAAAAAAGGTTTTACATTGATACAAGCAAGATGACTAAGAAGTTTCTGAATTTGGGTCTGAACAATGTTTTGCCAAGTTGTAGGCACAAGTACTAAAAACAAAATGAGAATGCTGGATTAGTGTGTTGGCTCCAAACTAGCAGTAATTTAGGCTACGGTAAGCGATTGTTTCAACTAAAGTAGTCTTGTCATTGAGAAAACCAAACCAAACCAAATCAAACCAAATCAGACCAAACCAAACCAAACCAAAACAAAACAACAAAACCAACAACAACAAAACAAGTGTGAAGGCACAGGAAGAAAACCTAGGCCTTGCTATACCTAGGAGTGTTTTCTTTGTTCCCTCACATCGCTGACACTTCAAGCTCTGCCACTGTGATCTGACATGCCTGCAATTGTTCCCTGGCAAGGCAAAGTTTACTTTAGCCTCTCTTCTCACCTGCCAGGGGCCACATCTTGTATGCAAGTATCTTCCTTCATGTTTGTCACTTGTACACCACTGGTGAGATTGTCCAGCTGGGCACTTAAATATTTATCTTCAAGAATATTTGGCTGCATCTCCAGCATGCTCAGATTTGCTTGGACATGAGATGAACCCTGTATTTGTGATGTGAGACCTCAATGTGACAACACGTCAAGTCAGTATGGTCTGCACTGTAAATGCTTAACTTTCTATATTATTTGAATTAACAGAATATACTCACATTGGAGAGTTTTTACATGTGTTAGAGAAGTGTTAACACCTAAGCATATTATTATGTTACACAACGTATTTAATTTATACTTTTTTGTTTAAATATAGAGGAATCAACCCAAGTAATGTAGTGTAGCAGCTGTCCTGAACTCCATCAAATGATTACAACTAGAGAAGACAGTATTTTAGGCACTTTAATGTAAGAATCTTATGGATCAGAATTCATTTTGGAATTCTAGTCTTTGCTGTGCTTACGTGTTGACATGATGTGAAAGGCTTCAGCAGTGTAAAAAATCAAATTTGCCTTAGCTTTCCTTCAAGGTGGGTGCTAAAAGACACATGTGAGTTGATTTTCTTCTTCTACAATCTAGATATCTATATTTGAGCTCAGTGCCTTAGGCCTCTTCTATAGTTAGTGACATATAGGGTGATGGGCTTAGATGGAGTCTTCTGTATTACAGGTATCTTCATTTGGTCAATGAATACTAGCAGTCGCAACAAACTGAGAGATGTGATAGGCAACTGAATACCTGGCTCTATGTGTATCGGCAGTATGGTTTAGAAAACATTCTCTTCAACCTTTTTAAAGCTACTGCTACATGTTTACACTCAGAGGAACCATTTTCATGAAACATCGGTGGCTGTAACAGGCGTTGCTTTTGGCAATACCAGGAAAAAGACTGAGTGGCAATATAATTTAGAGGTTATGTCATTAAAGGTTAAGTGAGAAAACATTTTTTGATATGGTCTTTTCTTTGTCTGTTCTGTGAACAGAGACTCGTTGATTGATTACTTGCTACTTTACCATTTTTATGTATATCTACAGTCATTAAAAGGCTAATCATCACAGCCACCTTTCAGTGTTATAATCACACAGATGTAGGTGGTTGGACCACTCTCATACAGATACATAAATGCATAAGGAGTAACTTCAATTACAACATGGCAAAGAAAAGCTGTGTTCCATTGGCATCTCTACTTCAGTTAGAAAGCAAAAGCTTCTGCTTATAATTGTTTCTATTAAGATCTGTACATTTTTCTCATTTAGAGCACCAAGAACTACTCAGGGAAGGAAACATGCCTTTTAAATAGTTTGTAAACTGCTTGTTCTGTTGCTTAAATTGACTTCTAACACTATTAGTTTATGAGGAAATGGGATTTAGTTTTTGGGGATTGTTTCGGTTGCCTATGAACATTTAAAGCTTGGTTAAGATTTCTGTAGTAAACAATATTTTGTGCCATGTAAACAAAGTTGTAAAGAGTTGTCTAGTACACATAGATCTGTTGGTAGCAACATAAAGGTAATATCAGCAAATGAGAGAATGGGAAACGAGTTGCCTCCTCTTGGCAGTGTGCAATCAGTGTGAGGGTCTCTGTGATGGGCAATTACCTCAACTGCCGCCTAAAGCAGCCACGAGCTGCGTGATCAGTCCAGTGCACAAGATTATACACTCCCCACTACTTGATGAAGAAATTCAGTCTGCACTGATAGCTATCATATAATTCCAGTCTACTGCTTTTGAACCTGAAAGAAGCAAAAAAGGCACTAAGATAACCCAGTCAGAAAGTAATGGAAACAATAATATTTCAATCATCATTAAACCGTCCAGGCAAGAAGGGACCTCAAAGGATCATCTGGTCCAACCTTTTGTGGGAAAGGGCACGTCGATGAGATTGTCAAGTACCTTGTCCAACTGCATCTTGAAAAGAAGTATCAGGAACTCAGATATCGAATTCCTATTGCAGTTAGGGTAGAACAGAGTTATACGATGATTGCTTGCAATCAGATTGTAAAAGCTTTCTCTTTCTGCTGAAAAATCCCATTCATTTGCATTAATTTTATTTAACTGATATGGCTTTGTTCTGTTTGAAATAGGTAGAAAAAAAGTCATACTTAAAATAATTGTAATACAGGATATCCCCTTCTAGTTGTGGTACTTCTAGCAAATGATATCATGAGCATTCCTAATCCTTTGTTTCAGTCTGTGCTTGTTTACTAATCTGCAAGGGAAGAAAGCCAGATAAACAGCTGGCATGTTTAGCGGTTACTACTATCTTCTCTCTTGGATGTCTCTGTCGAATAGGAGGGATTGCCTGGTGAATTTAAACGCAGGGCTGGGTGCCACACATTCTCATCTTGCACCTCGACTCTGCTGTTACATTGAACAATTCTGGCACAAAGGAGCTCTACAAGCGATGTGGTTGCCTGTTGGTAGGAGAGAACCAACCTCTCCAGGGCTGACCTCAAACTGTGAAACAAACTCCCGGTGAAGACTGTCACAAGCCTTTGCAATTCTCTTTGTAGTGTAGGACCTGTTTCCCTGGCCAGATGCACTGAAATAAATACACATGAACATGTATACATAAAAAGAAGAGAAGTATCATCCCTCTATACTTGCCAGGATGGAGGCATCAGGCACTTTCTGGGTGAGGATGACAGAAGCAAGGATATTGGTCATGGTAATGAACAGGTGGAAGTGGGAATGCCCTATGAGACATGGTAGTGAAGAACTTGGTTTCACTTCTGAGAAGGACATTCCTCACAAGAAAAAATTAAGACTTAGCTAATATTCATCATTAGCATGCATTATAATTGCTGTCAACAGAGCATTTTTTATGCACAGTGTAGCAATATACAGACTGTTATTGATTATTTTTCATTTTATCTTCCATAATTTGTATTTTAATGTTATCAGTTTTGGTCTGTAGAAACTGAAAAGATCAATTCATTACTTTATTGCTTCAGTGTGGTTTTAAAAAACATCAGCAATGTTGATTTAATTAACATCAATGAATTTCACATGATTCATTTTCATAATCCTGTTCCTATCTGAGAGGATTTTATTACCCTTTATCCCTATTATTCTGTCACAGTATCTCAACTTATTGCGTCTTCACTCAAGGAGTAGCTACTATTGAGTTACACAATTCTGTGAAGTCAAGAGTACCATCTGAGAAGCAAGGTGCTACTCTGAATTTGTAATGATTTGTATTAGTGAATACAAGTTCACACAAATGGCTTGGTAGGAAAGGTAGATTTGTTCAGTGGATGCTTATAGGTTTGCATTATAGTTGGCATAAGGAGGTTCCACATCTCACCATGGCTTTTAGTTGGTCCTGTATGCACATTGAGCTATGAGGTATAACAAAGCCTGAGTGTGACCTTTGGTGTGTTCAATTCTATTTGGCTACATGTCTATTTTAAATTTTATATGGCAAACTTTTTCGAATAGCATTTCATAATTCTAGACTTTTTTCTTTATTATTATTTTTTTTTAATCCTGGCTGTAATGCAGTGTGAAATGCCGTGATTCCTAATCTCGATTCTTTCCTTCCTGGTCCTGATGTCATTAATGGTCTCCTCTCTTTAGATACCTGCATGTTTTTTTGTAACTTGTTTGGAGATCAACATAATGGCTTAAACTTCTAGCCCATTATGTTCAGCTACCATAACATTTTCAGCCAGTCCTCCTGTGTTTCCTAATTTAAGTGACACATTTAAATATGTGGCTTTCTATATTCTCCGGCAAATTTTGAGTCTGGTTTAACTGTTCATACCTTTATACATATCCTGTCTTCAGTTTGTGCTGTGTGAATCTTGATTTATAAGCTTCCTAGTACATCAACACTTCAGAATAACATAATGCATATGTATATATGCATACAATACTTTCCTATATGAAGATTTTAAAGACTAAGTAATTTTTGAGTTTTATAATTCAGTTATCTAAAACCTTTCTTAAATCAAAGTGTTAGAACCCTTATTCACATGTCTGTGTACACAAACTTCTAATCTACGAAGTTTTACCTTCAGTTAGATATGCAATGTGAAAACACTGGATTCTGCAGCCGGCACTTAGTGTCTTATTTCAGAGCTGCCTGTTCTTTGTACCCTAATCCCCATCATTTTGAAGTCTTTTACCCTGAAATCTCTTCACCCATCCCTCAACCCCTAATGAACTCTGATGAGTGTGGTGCATTGTCTGCCTTTTCTATTGATGATAATAAATTTAGTTCCCAACTTAGTTAAAATGTATAGCTACAATAACATTCTGAATGCTGGAATACAGACTGTTCAATACTTGAACTGTACATTTATTCTCACTGTCTGATTCCTTCTTACTTATTCTGGTGCCACTCTTCATTTCATTAATTTTTCATTTTCTTCCTCCAGGAAACTTCTCTCTCATTCTGGCATGCTTCCCTCTTTCTCCCTAGTGAACACACTTGAGACAAAGAAATCTTCTAGCTTTGCAGCACTCTGTGCCTCATCTGTCATCCGCTCGCCTCCATCCATCACACCAGGAGACTACAGTCTCCCATCAAATCCTCCTGATCCTTATCTATTTGTACAACCTTTTGTTTGTCCTTCTACCATTGAATAGAATTGTTTTTAAATTTTCCGGTTTAGTGTGGTGCTTTTCATTTTTGCTGTTTTAACACATGTCAATTATAACAATAATAGTATTTGACTATTTGTAAGCACAACCTTGGGAGGAAAATGAAAAGATACAGTTAATAGCTGCAAAATGCTTTAGGACTACATTTTCCTGTAGATTTTACACAAAAAATTCATTGACTTTTCTGCAGTAGCAGAAGACTCGCCATTTTTCAAACAAAGAAGCCATAGTATACGTAATGCACAGTTCACTATAATGTCAGACACAGAATCTCAGCCACTTTGAGTTGCCTCAGAGCTGCCCTAAAGATCACTGTTTAAACAGTTGCCACTGCTTTGCATCAGGTGAGCTTATTGTTTGCTATGGTCTTTTATTCAGTCAGTAAAACCAACAATGTTAATTGGTCAGAGAGCTGAATGCAGCTTGGGTTCCCAACTGTGGATGTTAGCTGCTAAAGATAACAAAAGAGTTGGTTATGTTAAATTGCTTGCCTCTGCAAAAGTGTCCAATACTCTCCTGAACATGAGTAATTTTTAAATTTCAGATGATGAGACAAGATACACCAATAGATTTCAGGCCTTTTCAAAAACTTATTTAGTATCAACTGGGTCAGTTCTGCTACTACAGTGTACCAAACAGTGCCTGAATGGGAGCGACAGGGTAGGTGCTTGTGTACTGGATGAGCAGTTTAGGATTAATGTGTAAATTGCCAGTGTGAAGCTACTAATATTTTTGTTACTTTTACGCTCATAGTGGCATCTCGGTCTCATCTTGTGGAGAATGACGTCAGTGCCAGCCATCAGCTAGAGCTGACCAACACAGATTGAAATACAGTCCTTACTGTAAAGAACTAGGACTTTAGGTGCCATATAACAGGTGGAGAGCACATTGATGGTGAAGTGCAAGCAAACTGCAAGACATTTGAGGCAAACATTGCAAGCAGTGACCACAGTATACCTGTTACCTAATAATTGTCAAAGTTTTGCTTGGGCATTACTGCAAATGAAAGACTCAAGGAGCAATCAGAGATGTACAATTAGGAAGCTTTGTAAATGTTAATGGGAAACAATAATTTACCAAAGACAACCCAGAGGAAATGTCAGAGGGTGTTAGACAGCTGAGCAGTTGCATGGTGGAGACTTGCATTCTTTCTTCAGAACTTTTCTTTCCAGGCAAGAATACTCTGTGAGGCACTCGCTTCACATTTCTTGTTATCTTCTAAATCTTCCATGTCTGAATACTCATTATCACAGTTATGTAATATTGTTTTGATTAACTGATACGTCATCAACTTAGACTTGAATTTTTGCAATTCTAATCTGAGATTTTTGCTCAAATCTCTAAGCTGACAACCCAGTTTTATTCTCAGATAATCCATTATTTTGTTTAATAATATATCAAGTATTATTGGAATATATTTCTAATGTATACTAATATGTAGGTATAATACATATAATTAACCTCCACCTCAAACCATCCTGACAATTTCTAAGCCTGCCTAATATCATATTCAGAACTCATCCACTGTCTCCAAAATGGACATTTTCCTGTCTTCATCTGTAGAATTATGGAAAGGACTTCTGGAGATCTAGTTCAATCTACCTGTTCAAAGCAGGGCAAGCTAGAGTAGATTTCTCAGAATCAAACAATTCTAATGTTTAAATGGGTTTTCCTGTATTCCGCCCATTGTTTGTCCCTGTTGGCTCTTTTTCCGTTACTGGATACCACTGGAAAGAGTCTGTCTCTCTCTTCTTTGCTTGTCCCCAGCAGGCATTTATGCACAATGATAAGGTCCCCCTATGCCTTCTCTTTCCCAGGCTAAACACTCCCAGCTCTCTCAACCTCTCCTCATATGAAAGATACTTCAGTGCATCATCTTCATGTACCTTTACAGGGCTCACTTTAGTATGTCCATGTCTCTCTTGTACTGAGGAGCCCAGGACTGGACACAGCACGTGTAGCCTCAGCAGTTCTGCACACAGGAGAAGGATCACCTGCTGGCAATGCATTCATCGCACAGCCAGGATGTTGTTGGCCTTTATTGCCACAAATGTGCATTGATGGCTCATGGTCAGCTTGTCCACCAGGAACCTTGGTTCCTTCTCTGCAAAGCTGCTTTCCAGCCAGTCAGCTTCCTGACTTTCTGGTGCCTGGGCACAGGAATTTGCCTTTCCCAGGTGACCAGGTCCCACTTGGTCATTTGCTAAACTCACTTCTATAGTTTCTCTTTTTTACTTTCCCTTCCCAAGATTCCTGTTTCACATACAAAATCTCGAGTTTGAGATTTTACCTTATGTACTTTTTGAAGACTTGTCATGTGCGAATCAGATTCAGTGATGAGCTCACACAAATTCTAGGGGTATTCGGATGCAGATTTGGTTTCTTACCTTTTGTGTCTTTTCAGTTTGAGGAACTGGGGGCAAGGTTGTACAGGCCAAAGGACCAAAATGAATACAGGTTTTAGGTGTTGGTTACAGAGGAGAAAAATCAGACAAAGGTGGGATATACTCATAGAAACAAACCATTCCCCAATTGACATTGTTGTAATTACCCCAAGGGCCCTTGAATAAAAAACTATTGTATAAATTATGTATTTTAAAATATTATTCCATGTTAACAGTATCACTGTTTGTATCTGGCAGCAAGTAATGTTTGTATTCCTAAAAGCAATTTGAAAAAGAATCAGTGTGGCTATTTTCTGGACTTAATGAGAATCAGATTTTAAATCTGTCCTTTTCCTCTGACACCGTGGAAGACAGATGCCATCGTCGTATACCCTTCTTCTGGGTCAGGCTCTTAGCTTCCAATATGTGAAGCAGCATCCTCAGATGACACTGAAAGAGTGATTGGACCAGGAGTATATTTGCAAGAGAGAGCAGAGGCATCTGGCGTTAGAGCCGGGGAGCATGTGGAGGGAGGAGAAATGCTGGAGTGTGGCTGGGTGACATCCTCCAGTGAGGCTCTCGGAGTTGGCAGGTGCTTGGGGCAACTGTCTCCTGCTCCGTGTGAGGTGGGAGCACAGCAGTGGTGCCTACTCACTGCTTTCGCAGGTTCAGACTCATACTTTTAACATGACTACTGGAGGAAGGCCAAACAGAAGCAGATGGGTAGGGAAGGATGTGTGTGAATATAGATGGTGGAGATGGCATAAGCCTTCATGCAGAGGAGCCTAATGTACAGCTAAATGGTGTTTTATGAAACTTACTTTTTAAGCAGTTGCATGGGCTGGGAATCTGCCCATTTCCACTGTAAAGTGTGTCATAACACTCTCGGACAGGTAGGAAAGAGTACAGGAGAGAAGAACAGGTTTAACTGTTCAATGTTAAGTCTTATTAATGAATGAGGATGGAATTTCAGCATGGGTTGAATGGTCTTGTCCTGCTTTCTACGGTAAAACGTGGAAAAGTTTATTAAGCTTAGAGGACAGTAAGTGGAGAAAAGTGGTGTAAAATTATTGGGAGAAGATGAGGTGAGATTTAGAAGGAATGGTACGAGAGATTTTCAGCTCTGAAGTAGGTAAGTTAACAGTCATGATACCAGGTGTGGATGTAGAGGAATAATTTCCCCAATGTACTTACAGTTTGAGTTTGCCTTACTTTGTTTTTGAAACTCTGTCCTTCAAAATTGTACTCAAATTTGTCACTAAATAGGTGAAGGCCTTCCGAAGACTACAGTGAGGCAGAAGGTAAATGTACACGTGGACTGTGGATTGCAACTGGCCACTGAGACTTTCATGGATTTTGATGTTGAGTCAGTCCGGTGGGGAGTGCTGGCAGGTCTGGTCCTGTCATAGCCACCTGGTTCCAGCTAAACCATTTCATCGGCTCCACAGTGCTCTGTCACAAGCATGATGGTGGGTTTGTCAGGCTCAAACCGCTTTACCACGGGCATCTTCCAGGGGTTAAGACAACCTGCATCTCTGTTGGGATGGGGTCCAGAGGTAGGTATGCCAACTCTTTAGTACCACCGCTGAGTTTGGTGTAGAGCCAGGAAGGTGGTTTTTCATATTCTGGTTAGTGACTTATTTAAAGGACACAGTGAATTTGCAATGGTAATTGTGGATGACCAGTGCTGTTCAGACACAGTGACCATAACTCCAGTAGTGGTAAGCCTGTTCCTGCCTAGGCTCCAGTGGGGCCTCTGACTCTTCTCTTCACATCACAAATATCTGATTGTCGCACAGGAAAAATCACAGGAATGCACAGGGCTCTTTATGTAAGGTTCACTAGTGCTTCAGGGCTTTGGATGTGCAAAATACAAAGAGGACATGCACCAAGTGCTACAAAGGCCTTACTAAAAGATACAGGAGGACTTATGGCATAGATCCATTTGATGTTGCCTCATTCCTAGTCCTCAGGTGCCCTAAAAGTGCCTGCAGCATAAACACATATGGAATAGTCCTATCTGGGAAGCAGCCTTCATGCTGATGTAACTGAGGAGGTCTCACAGCTGAATGTATGAGCTATTGCAAAGTTTTTAATCTCTTGTGCCATGAGAAAGTAAGCCTCACCAAAATGCTAGTGCAGAAGGTAACTATCTAGTCTGTCTCCACACAAGTTTTTCCAGCTGAATGGAGTTGAGGGAGAAGGGAAGCCAAAAAGTTATAAAGTTCTTCCCTTGTGCCGGGATGGCCCAGCATCTCTTGTACCACATTAGTTTTGCACATAGGTCAGGATGTTTGAGAAACACACGTTGCTTTTTTTCTTATAAGGCTTGAAAAGTTTGGATGTTAGAAGACCAATATGCTTTCCACACGGGTTGAGATTTGCTTTTCTGTAAAGTATATTGATCAATGCTTTAAAATACTATAGTTAACCTGGCTTTTAAAACTGTTCTGTTGTGTATTATAATGTTGCAGGGTTTTTTGCTGTTGTTTGTTTTGTTTTGTTCTATTTTGTTAGTAGAGAAAAAGAGGAAAATATCCCTGGCCCAAGCCTGGGATTAATTACAGTTGGGTGCACTTTATTTCCATATGAAAGTCCACTTACATACTTTTTGTGATTCAAGGTAAGCTGGCTGGCAGTCTGTATTGTTGCCAAAATTAAGATTTCTAGTTTAAATTTAGCTTCTTATCTATATAACAATGCATATGTTTGGTTCTGTAGACAGTTAGGACGAAGGAATGTGTTTCCACAGTGACATCAAAACAATGTAATAAGGGCAAGAAAAGCCTTCTGTTACACCATGTGAGTCTCTGTGGCACATTGCTGCTGAAGGAAACTTGTAGTTGTGAAGAAAGAAGACAAAATCTTACTATCACAAGGAAAATATAACCTTCAACATGTTCTCATCATTACACCTTGCATTAGTAGACTACTAAGAATACACTTCAGGTATCTTGATTCCTAGTTTCCATTGCTAAATGTTAATTAAAGACCTTTTCCTAAAATAAGTGTGGAATCTAGTTGCTGACTTCATTTCACATATCTTCTTCTTTCTTGGTGCTGATATGCAGTGAAAGTTTGTATAATTCATGTATTTATAGCTGAATGCTCATTATAGACTATGTTTAATAAACTGGTCCACAGAGTAAAAACTGCACAAACTTATGTCTTGGGGATACAATTTACATTGTCTTTCAGAACTACTGACAGACACACTGGACTATTTGTATTTTTGTTTAGTGCTCAATTTATTTTTGGTATGGTGGCAATAATTAATAACAACAGTGTATAGGGTGTCGGAATTCATATAAATATTACAATCAGCAAGAATGCAGGCTACAGTTTTATTAGTATTAATAATAAAGGAAATGGCCCACATGAAATGAGTACAAAGACCCAAAATAATAAGGTATTATGTGATTCCTGAAACATAGTATTCTGGACCAATTAAACAACCCTCATCTCCCTCAAAGAAAATAAAAGCATCAGATACAGAAAGGTAGAGCAAGAGCATTCATATTTAACAGCATGATGGTCAGGGGTTTATTCCCTGAAGAAGATGATTAGACTTTCAGAACATACCCAAATTAAACTCTGGCGTGATGCCAATACTGCAGAGTCCTTAAGAGAGTTCAAAGACACAGCCTGGCAGCCTTCACCTTTGCTGTGTTTCCTCTTTAGATCCTGCACTGGTGATATTAACTGCTTAATTCCCAAGTGAAACACTGAGAGCTAACCCACAGGAATCATTTATAATGCATATTGTCTGTCTGATATGGATTATCTGATATTACTGAGTAGAGTGGTTTTATCTTACATCCTTGAATACCATGGCAATAAGCATACTAGATATAAATATCTAGTCAGAGAAAAGCGGTTTTACTCACTGATTTTGTCTCTTTAGAAGGATATACTTGCAAGCTCTCTGCTAAAATAATCTCCAAACGTTCTGGTATTAGCTTTAAAAAAATTACCACTGCACCTGGGCCTGAGCGATGCTGGTCTCATTAAGCAGGCTTCTTAAGGAAGGGAAGTTCAGGTGAATAAAGTGAGAAAAAATAGTGAACTAGTTTACAGTCTTTCTACTTGAATGCACATAGTCAACACTCTATTGTTTATTTATAAGACACATTAAGTATCTGTGGCCAAAGTTTTGTGCTTGCTAATATTACTACACTGTTCTAAAATAACCTTGAAGCACATAAATTGGGGACTATACAAGGAGATATAACAATAATGACAAATAATTTCTTCCTCATAGTCCTCCAAAGTTATTGTGAACAATTGATTTGTAAATGGAAAATGGACCAGGTTACAGCAGTACATACTGTATACCTCACTAATACTTAGAGTACTTGCTTTTAAAATACTGGTAGGCTTTTCTATATTAGTCTTTCAGAAACTTGTGACTGGCTGTTGAGATTATATCTTAGAGGTTTGCTTGATAGATAGTTGGAGATGTTTAGTATTTGGAAGATCAAGTGAGAATGATTAATCTCAGTTATGCACATCTCCTGTTAACTTATGCAAGTCTTGACCTATGATAGGGTTTGAGATGGCAGAGGGTCTGAGCAGGTGAAGTTTCCATGCAGGGTAGATATTCATGCACAGCTGAATCCAGATGCTCAACAGCAAAGGCCTTGTGGTCCAGTGCTGCAACAGCTTGACTTGTATAACTTCCACTGACATCAGTGGGACTAATAGATGCTGAATAAGGGCTATTGTATTGTAATTGGTACAAGGCTTAAAAACAGAAATAGAAATCTTTGCAGATCGATTCTTTTTATTGTGTTTCTAGTGCTATTACTGTTTTTTGTTTTGTTTTTTTGTTTTTAAGTTTTGGCGAATGTGGAGATAATTTACTATGATAAGCATTTCTCTTTAACAGTCACATTAAAGTTGTTTCGTAGGTAGTTGCAGATTGGAGTGTGTATCACCTCTGTAAAATGGTAGATACTCACAGGATTGAGTCCACCATATTGTACAAATTGTCATGATATTTGCCATTTCTCATTCTTGTTACAATATGTCACAAGTAATGGATTGAATTTATGACATTTTCTCAGTGTTGTCCTAGTTTTTCTCGGTGCAGCCAGAGTGTATTATCAGAGCCAGACGGAGATGCCAGCCATTAGAAAATGAATGTAATTAATTTTTTAATCTAAAAATATGATCACCCTTGTTCACTTTTTGGTAGCACACATTTTAATATTGCTCTATAATAAATTAAGGGAAATTGATGCATTTTAAAAACATATATTTGCAAATAGTAAACAGAAGTGGTATTTTGGAGTATATCTGGTACGTGTTTGAGATAAACTTTAACATATACCTACATTGTATAACATTATAGCTAGTAGGAAATTAGGCTGATTTTAAAATTAGTTTGCCTTTTAATGTCAATCATTTAAAAAAACCATTTAGTGCAATGAAATTAATCTTTATTATCACTAGGAATTGAATTAGAGACCTAAAAAAAAGTGAGAGGAAGCATTTAGAATTTGAAATTAAAAAAAAGGTAAGACTGCAACCTAGCACCCTTTAAATATCAGTGGAAGTGTTCCGTCTGACTTTGGTGAGAACTGGACCGTGAGAGAGAGCAGGCATCAGCTGTAGCAAATTTGTTTTTATGGAGCAGTCTTGACGAATGAGGCAGTTTTTGTGCTGCAAAGGGGATTCCAACAGTAGTGTTATTAAATTGTAATGAGTGGTTAATCAGATAAAGGAAGGAGAAATGGGAATATTTAGAAGTCTGCTTTAAAAGAAACAAAGATATACTGAGAAGCAAGAAAGAAAAGAAGTTAACAGCTTACTGGGAGAAAACATTGAAATCAGTGCAAGGAAAGAGGAGTAAAAAAGATAGTAAAAAGTGGTGTAGAGTGAAAGGAGAATACTGGAAAGGGAGATGGCTAGTAGGGATGAAACAAAGGAATGTAGAAATTTGAAAACCAGCAATGATGATGTCCTTTGCTGCAGCACCTTGAGAAACTTGTTTTTCAAAGTAGATGAGTGAAATCACAGGCTCTGGCAAGGGATACGCAAATCACCTCATGAAAGGTAGGAGAGGACATCTGGGACATGTTGACTTGTGGAGGTAGGTAGAGAATTGAAAGGAGGATTTCACACAGTAACAAAAAATGATTGCTGGTATATTTTTAAATGTGTGAAATATTTAGTTTTTTGTTGTTGTTGTTGTTGGGTTTTTTTGTTTGTTTTGTTTTGATTTTCTGACAAACTAGTGAAAATCATGTGCTCAATTGGCATCTCCAGTTGCTCAACTTGTTAAAAAACTGGAGAGAATATTGACCAGAAGCACTCTGTAGGTAAACTTCCTGAACTTCAACCTTACTTTTAACTCCAGTAACTCTATGTGATGTCTCTGCGTACTTAGGAATAAAGAATGCTAACTCTTGTTAACACAAAAGCCAAAATAGCTGCATCTGGAGTTCTGCATCCATTTCTGGGCTCCCCAGTTTAAGAAGGAGAAGGAATTACCGGAGGGAGTCCAGCAGCGGGCTACCAAGATGATTAGGGGTTTGGAGCATCTTTCTTGTGAGGAGAGACTGAGAGAGCTGGGTCTGTTCAGCCTGGAGAAGAGAAGGCTGAGAGGGGATCTTATCAAAGATTATAAATATCTCAGCAGATTAGCTATCCCTGGTTCTTGAGGACAATGTCTTGAGGACAACAGACCAAGCCTAAACCTTGTTTTACTGGCTGCTCTTCTATTTTGTACGTGGGTTTGCCTCGGAGGTGAGGCTTTATTGTAATGTACATCGTTTACTACCAAGACAACTGAAAAGACTGAATTGCTTCTGAGATGATGAAACCCAGTGAACGTGTATCTCAGTGGGATCCATTCACAATTGGGACACTTCAAAATCTTACTGGAAATTATCTGTAACACATAGCATAGGGAGCCTTCCATTTCATGCTCCCTTTGTTCAGAGTGTCCAGTAATCACTGCTTATACTAATTATGTGATGTTATCCTTAGTGCTGGCAGTAATGAGCACCATGCAAACCCTTCCGCAGCGGGATAAGGTGGAGAAAGCCCAGTCCCAGCTGTGCTGCGGATGGGGCACTTCACAGCTCTGCTGAGCACTCACAGAGTCCATGGAGGTCCCTTCCAATCCCTAACATTCTGTGATTCTGTGAGGGAACGGCTTCTGTCCTTGGTTGACAGTCAGAAGCTCCAGACTGTAATTATACACCTCAGCAAGACAGAGGAGCTTGGCAGCGAGAACTACGGTTTGCCTTTTCATTATGGCTGAGTAGACTGGATGAAAACGATGGAGTTCCTACCTCGATCTGTCTTACTATGACCTGAACCTCTTTCCACACTAGGGCTGATGGGAGAGCAACAGTACAGCTGTGACAGGTCAGAGAAGGTGACATTCACTGGGGCACGAAGATACTGTCAGGACATCTCAAACATATCTTCCTGAGAAGTACTGATTACTTCAGTAGGACAAATTCTGTTTTGTGAAATAATTTGAAAATTTTTGGCTTTTATTGTAGTGAAAATGGATTTAAATTTGAAATACCAAAATCTATCTGGAAAAAATATCCTCTGAGCAAATAGATTTTGATATTTGCATAATATTTTAATCTGTGGTTATTAGGAATATTTTAGCATTATAAATGCAAGACATCTGCATTGTTTGTGTGTTGGTTAAAATTATACTAGCAAATAGCCTATTTTCTCAATTGCCACTCAAGAAACTTTCAACTGCTGTTGACGTTTGTAATATAGAAAAAGATCTTATTAAGTGTTTCCATAAAAGATTTCTGTATTAGACTATCAAGTCTTCTTAGTATCCGTATGTGTTTTCTTCAGACATACTGTTCAAGACACTCTGAAGCAATTTTATTTTGCATATTCAAGAGAGAGTTACTGAAAAGTTTCGTTATGAAATAAGTATTTTTTTTTTTCTCTAGGGTGAGGCATTTTTTTGGGGGAGTAACAGTCTTTACTATACTAACCTGTAGTTCCTGGCTTTAAATAAAATGGAGATTTCAGTTTTAATTCTGAGAGAACAATTGCTATTAGCTGAAAACAATTAAATAGGTGTTAAAGACTGAAAGGACTACTTTTACACATAAAGTTAAACCTCTATATCAACTCTACTCAGTGTCAGCTGTTTTCTCTGTATCTAAACTTTCAGTAGCTGAAGACTTTGTTCTCTGGGGCTGCTGATCTGGCTGTTTCAAGTTCAACTGGTGGGATTTATGCAGATGCTTAATCTATGAAACCAGGGCTTAAAGATGAATGTAAAAAAAAATCGGGTATCTAGGCATGTGGACATATTGCATTTCTAGATGTATTTTTGCATCCAAATCGAATCGTCCTTGGTAAGGCTGAGACCACACTTTGGGAGACCAGGTTGTGTGTGTGCCAGTAAAAATCACGGCAGGTCTGATTGGAATATCTGCAGTGTCTTAGGCTTTAATGATTTGAATGATTGATTAAATGTTCTGATAAAAATCACATACTAAGGACATCTGTTCATTGTTTACTAGTGCTCTTGGGTTGTTTATGCAAACATACGTATAATATACCTTACAGGGGAAAGAACTACATGGAAGTCCTAAGTATGGACTATATTAGGATTGTTAAGTGCTAAGTGTTTTTTCTTAGTAAAGGCCACCTGGTAGTAACCCTGGTGATTAACTGTGTCCAAATGTTACATACAGTTTGTGAAAATCCTCTGAATTTCACAATGAGAGTACAGTAAACAGAGCTATCATTTTCTGGAAGTTAAGATGTTAATTATTTATTATGTGATAACTCCGACAGCACCCTACTAGTATTGATACTACATCGTTAATTGTGCTAGTGTTCAATCTGCACAATACAAATCAATATGAAAACATAAGAAAGGAGTCGCTAATTCAGTGTACTTAGCCTTCGGTACTACAGGTATTTAGAGGTACAATATCATATTTTTACTTAATAATCTCATTCAATATTACATTATCTCGATAGCCTCAGTGAATGGCTGTTACTTTAAGTTTGATTCTCCTCTTCTGGGTGATATTTAACAGTGGTCACATGTGGGCACTTAGTAGAGAACCCCATACAGTCCCTTGCTCACTCCTCCCATAGTGGGACAGGGGGAGGGAATCTGAAGGGTGAAAGGGAGATAATTCCTGGGTTGGAACAAAGACAATTTACAATGTAAAGCAAAAGTTGTCCACACAGGCAGAGAAAAACAAGGGATTCATTCACTGCTTCCCATCGCAGGCAGCTGTTCAGCCATCCCCAGGACAGCTGGGCTCTATCACATGTCACGGTTACTTGGGAAGAAAAATGCTGTAACTCTGAATGTCCCTCTTTCCTCCAGCTTTTATTGCTGAGTGATGTTGTATGATGTGGGACATCCCTTTGGTCAGCTGGCATCAGCTGTCCCAGCTGTGTCCCCTCCCAGCCTTTTGCCCACCCCCGGCCTACTTGGTGACAGGAACAGGAAAGGCCTTGGTGCTGCATGGGCACTGCTCAGCAGTAGCTAAATCATCCCTGTGTTAGCAGCAGTGTTTTGATCACAAATCCAGAGGATAACACCATAGGAGCTGCTATGTAGACAATTAACACCATCTCAGCCAAAGCCAGTAAAGCCAAGAAAATCTTGCTATAGATCTGACTTCTGTATAGGTTCTGATTTTACTTCTTTTCCTAAATTCAAATATCTTTGTAGCTGGGCTTCTAAACAAAATAAGTCTAATTGTAATGTGATGAAAACATAAAATATTAATTAATGATCTTTGGAGAGCCTTCTTTATACTTTTCTCAGAGGACAAGTACAAGGGGACAGCCAATGCATTTGAAAACTGATAATCCTAATGGAGAAAAAAAGAAACAGCAAAAACAAAGAATAGAATCAATTTTCTTAAAACCTCTCCTTGGCAAGTTAGATATTCTGCTGGCAGATGGCAATTGGACTTTCCTCATCTGGCCTCATTGCTCCATATTTAAAAAAAAAATGAATAATACTGCCTTTGATTGCAGTGCTATTTGACTTGTTAAAATGTGGTTTGCTTGCATACAGACCTATTCTTCCTGACACAAATTTCCTAAAGTCTGTTACTAATAGCATTTAACAAGTTAAATTATCTGTGTTGATGCTAATGGATCCACTGGTCAAATTAGGTGCATTTTTTATTGCATCTCCTGCTTTATCAGCTCCTCTTTGTAGCTGTCTGACCAAAGTGAGCTGTATTTAATATGGCATTTCTGGACCAATTTGTCAACAGGACTTTCAGATAATTAAATGTGTAGCTTAGTTTCAGTTGGAACCAAGGAACAGTCCAGGCGAAGTCAAAGGACAATGATAAATACTCAGCACTGTTAAAGTCAAGACACTTATTAAAGTATATAATTTGGGGGTTTACGGTACGTAAATGCAGCTATTGTGCTTTTAAAATGTTGTCATTACTATCCCTTAATCATCCTGATTCCTTCACCTATAGCACTGTTGCCTTAAATAACATTTCTCTTCTTTAAATACATACAGACTTTGAACTGCTTATTGCCTTTTAGTGTTCTATCTGGGAAGCTGTCATTCTAAGCATATATGATAAAGGCCAGCAGTTGTCATAGTAGGTCTTCAGTGTTGATTTAAGCCAGTTTATAGTAAACAATAAAGATGACCTCTAGAAGGAAAGAAGAAGTGTGAAGTAGTAGTGTGCAGTATGACTGTACCTACTAAGTTCAGCAGCTGAGCCTGGGGAGATTTGTCTGTCAAATTACTGTTACGTTCTGTGGGCACTAAAGTATGAGCACCAGTGGAAGGTTTTCTGCTAGAGCCTGGGCACTCCACGTTCCTGCTGGGCACAGTTCAACCAGGTACATCATGCGCGACAGCTGGCACCAGTGGGCACAATAAAAAAAATTGATGTGATTTACTACAGTGGGTACTGAGTAGAAACTTTTGTCAGAGAGTAAGACACCTAAAAATGAGCACGTTAAGCATTTTATAGTCTTTAAAAAAATGCGAAGAGTCATGTAGATTCACTCAAAACTAAGTGCCTGTCATTCCAGAGAAAAGTGAAGAAAGAAATCTGGAAAAGTGTACAGGAGAGCTTCCTACAGGATTTCTCTTTTGCAGGTGAAATAGTGGTTGAACGGGCAGCAGGCAAGATACAAACTTGTTAGGATCAGCATAGTAACATGGAGTTTTATCTTTCCATGCTTTGATAACCTATGGAGAATTACTATATAAAAGCCTGTCTGATGGCTCTAGAGGTGTGCTGAGGAACTATGTTTTACAAAACTTCTTAACAATGAACACATTAACGTCTTTTGTGCTAAATAGTAAAGCTGTATGTTAGAGTTTAATTTCTGTAAAATCTTTTTGCCCCTTTGTGACATGCTCTAAGTTTACAGTAGATAAAAACTCCAGTTGACTCACAATAGGGATAAAACCAACCAACCAACCAAAGCCAGGAGTCCTGGTGTAAACATTGACCTCATACTGTACTGTAGGTAACCTTGGTCTTTCTCATCTCTAGCTGTTTTTGCATTCACTTTGTCATGGCAAGTAAGAAATTCTTGTCATTTTCTGGCCACATCTCTTTACCTAGTAAAAGCAATGTAAACAGACCTTTTAAATAAATTTATTTATCAATATATTTTTAAAAACTTCACAGAAAAAGTGAGCATTGCCATTCCCATTATAGAGATGGGGAAACAGGTTATAAAGATAAGGTCCTTTGTCAAAAGTGACCCAAGAACCTATCTGCAAAAATAAGATCAGAACTTCCACCACCTGAATCCCTGTTCACTGGGTCACATTGCTCTGCTTTCTTCTTCAGAAGTACCACGCCAATTCATGGTGATTATTCTGTCCTTCGTTGACCCCTTCCAATGTAGAAGATAAACCAAAGCTCACGCAAGCTAGTGAGTCTTTTCAGTGAGGTTGCATGATTTTGGATAAATTGTGTGATAGTTGATAATCCATTTACATACTATATTTTGTGAAAAAATGCTCCATTTACGTTTGTCATGCCACTGAAATCATGTGACCAAGTAATGTAGCTCAGGATATTTATGAATAATAAGCAAGTGTTATAGAGTTGCAATCATCCCAGAGGTTTTCTTCTTCTGATTTACATGGTGGACGTTATTTTATTCATAGAGTTTGAGGACTGGATCAAAAATAAAGTAAAACCCTAACTCTTAAGCTTGGGCCTGTATAGAAACTTTTATATGGGAGCATTTTTGCTTTGATTTGAGTTCATTCAAATCCTATAAAATGGGATCATTGAAGGAGGAAAGGACAGAAATCAGAGGGTATACAACCCAAGTGACTGGCATGTCACACAGTTTAAGTCTGATGCAATGTTAAATTCACCATCTTCCCTGTCTCTGTTGAACACTTCATATCCAGTACTTGATATTTTAAGCTGGTTTCATAAGAAAATGAAGCATGTGAAATCTCAGTTTCTCTGTTTCGTTCACCTCCCCAGCAATAACTTGAAACTTCACATCAATTCAACAATAGGATGGAAGTCTTAAACTTAGAAGAAGTTGGTCATACAAATTGGTCAGGAAATTTGGTCAGACAGTGAAGGAAAGAGACTCACTGAGATAAAAAGTGGGCTGGACTAGCTGATCTCCAGAGGTCCCTTCCAACTTCAACCATTCTGTGATTCTGTGATTCAAAAAGTCCTGAAGAACTGAGACCTCGTGTATTCTGAGAGTCTGGCAGGACAAAATCACACACGTGCCCTCTGGCTCATCAGTGTGCCAGAAAGGTAATAGATTTGGAAAGTTAGACTAATCGACTTAGTTCCTGCTGTAATTCAAAATAACTCTAGGCTACTTCAGAGCTGAATTTTGCTCAGACTTGTTAGAAAGGATTCAGTAGCTCTTTGAAGTAGTTGCTGTCATAATAAGCGTGGTTCCTGCTTGATCGTAGCATAGGCTTCCCAAAGAGTAGCCAAACTGAACAGGTCATGTCTCAAAAGCAATAAACAATGTCTGCGAAAGAGGTATAGTAAGCAACAAGACAGGCTGTTTCAAGAAAGGCACATCGATGAACTCAAGAGACAAATCAGTTGCCATGCAAAGGTGACAGAGAAACGTAACCCGAAGCTAATGAAATGCTAACGGAAAGTGTATGAAAGTGTTGGACTTCTGCTTTAAATACCTTCCAGTAGCTAATACTGAAAGCACAACCAAGTCAGTTCAGACAGAATCTGTAGAAACTGGGAGAAATGCTAGGAGAATGTAAGGCTCCACAGCCATTCCTGTGGCTGCTCTTGTTCCACATTATGTATTGGGTTTTTTAAAAATTTACCTTGGCGTAATATGATACAGGATTAGGTTAAAGTACAAGAAACAAACAAAAGCCCTTCAAAATGCAGAATACCTGTTCTTGGCCATTTTCTTATTGTTGTGGGTTAACCCCAGTGGACAGCTAAGTACCTCGCAAATGCTCACTCCTCCCCTGCTTCCCCCAGTGGGATGGGAGAAAATGAAGAGTAAAAGCAAGAAAATTTGGGGATCAAGATTTTAAAATATATATTGTTTAATAATTAAGGAGAAGTAGAAGAAGAGAGAAAGGAAACAAACTTAAGTGATGCAAAGGCAATCACAGACTACCTCCCACAGGTAGACTGATGCCCAGGCAGTTCCCATGCAAAAGATGACTAACCTCCTTAAACCCTCTTTTTTCCCTTTTATCGCTCAGCACGATGTTACATGCTGTGGAATATGCCTTTGGTTCATTTGGGTCAGCTGCCTGGTTGTGTCCCCTCCAAACCCACTGCAGACTCCCCAGCCTGTTCACTGGGAGGAGGAGCAGAGTGAGAAACTGAGAAGGCCTTGACACTGTGCAAACGTTGTTCAGCAAAAGCTAGAATATTAGAGAGTTATCAGTCTTGGTTTGGTCAAAAATCTAAAATACAGGCCCATATGAGCTACTACAAAGAAAATGGATTATATCCTAGCCAGGCCCAGGACCCTTATGTAGAAGATTCTTAATACCAAGCAGGTGTGCTCTTAAATATATACTCTGACCTGTCCTAGTAAAGTGTTCTTTTTAAAAGGTACCCTGTTGCCATTCCTGAAGAAAAAGACAGTATCTTCATTTTAAGGATTCTGTTAAGACTGTGGTGGATACAGAAACCTCAGGAGTCTTGTGTGAAGAAGACTGGGATCTGTCTGTCAGTTTAAGTGCATATTTAGGATGCCTTTTTACATTTTGCTCTATCAATAAGTGCTCTTCCCTTCTCCCCCTGCTGTCTTCCTACCAATACATCCATGCATGGGTACTGCTCATTTCTCAATTCTGAGGCTGTCACTTTTCTTTCTAACCAGCCTTCTGTGCTGGTGACTGCTGCTGTAGCACTTTTGCTTGGCTGGGCGGGCAAAGTGAATCCCAGTGAAGCAATACATCAGTTATGAAACTCCTACCAGAAATTTTAACATGAGCACCTGTGATCGATGAAGCCAGTCTTCCAATCAGTGTATGGAGGATTTTAACACATAATTTTTGCAGTGTTAAAGTGAACCTCTCACATAAATCCTCAACACAGGATATCTATGTGGAGAGCCTGGCTGCCTGCAAGAAAAGCTAGTGTCTAATATCTATTTTTTCAGCAATGCATCATTTTTTCAGCATCCTTTCTCCTCATCTTCCAGGGTCACTCTCCTGTGTCACTGCCCTGCCCTGTACATATGTGATGTAGTGCCCTAATTTGGTCACAACTCTTCCTATTTTGTATATCCCCATACACATTTATGTACATGTCAGTGTAATACATGCCTAAGCCATCTGGTATCTTTCCTTGCAAATGTTCGCACAGAAAATTCACTGTGAGTAAGGTTCTGAACCTGCCTGTCCAAGTGGTCCCTATTTGTTTGATTTCTCTAGCAAATGCATAGATCCTATTAGAGAGACTGATCCAACATATTTCCATGTGTCAGCTGTACCTGCTGCAAGTGTCATTCTGCTCAGCAATAACAGGACTTGCATCCTAAAATAGAGAGAAAACAAGAACATCAGGTCCTTTTGAGGATCTGAATTGCTTTTTCCACCATCTGCTGACCAGTGCTTTGAAAGAAAGAAAGTCTGTCTCTGGATTGACACCTTTCTTCTTTTTAAGCCAATAAAAGAACAGCATGTAAAAGAGCCTAGACATGCCGTGTTTGCAAGAGCAGCTTATTAGAACGTAAAATGTCAGTGGTATCATACGTTTGCAACTCATTACAGTGTACAGGAGCTGATGCAGGTATTCTGTTAGTGTCTTAGTTATATCTAATTATCCTTTGAATTGGCTTAATTTAACTGTGTTATAAGACTCTATGTTTTGTTACTCTGGATAGTGTGTTACAGAAATTGCACAGGTTACGCATGAAGACAAACAGATGTGAAGAGAAGTGACATTGGAATCCCTTGTTTCATTGTTACAGTGTTGAGATCTACAGTTGGGAAAGATTTTTTAGATATTCTTGTCTGAATAATTTTTTAGGTACACAGCCGAAGTTAGAAATTATAGAAGTTAGAAAGTATACTGCAAGACCCAGTTTACTCAACATCAGATGTAGCCAGTAAAAATGTTTGCATGGTCAGAAAGAGTGTTTGGGGAGTTCCTTTCTCTGAAGCATCTGATTTTAGCCAAAGAATAATACTGTTCTAAGCGGACCAATGATCTGTGTGAGCAGTGTGTATAGAACAAGGAAAATAAGAACAGTTTGCCTGGTATTCAAATTTGGATGTTCTAAATGTCAGATATGTAGCTATGCATCCTCACTTCATCATTTTTTTGATGTGAAATCAGCCGCTATTAAATTCCATGTTAGGTGTTAAACGCTAAGGCACAGTCAACCATCGATGGAAAGGTAATCTTATATTTTAGTCCAAAAAGATATCTTGCGTGCATAACACATTAATTTTAACTGTAAACATTTTATTAAAACAAAATTTACTTCTCCTTAATTATTAAACAATATATATTTTTAATTTTCTTGTATTCAGCATAATATTGACACAGTGAGTTCTTCTTGATTTCAAAATAAGTGTGTAACCTCATGGAAATTCTGCTGTAATCTAACCTTAAATGCATTCAGTTGTATTGCATTACAGTGGGCTTCTGCCTGGAGCCTGTAATCATTGCAATCATAACCTCACAGATGGGGTCTGGTGCTGATTCGAGTCCCTGTGTGCTCTCCCCATCCCGGTATACAGCTGATACTGGGACAGACGGTGGCTGTTTTTCACTTCTGCTGGCCTATGGGATGCTCTGTTGCTTTGACTTGAGCACAAACACAGCGCTGCTGCTATGTCAAATTTTGCTGTCCCATCATGCAGTCCGATTTTGGAGGCTATTCACAGTTACCTCTGAAAAACCCTCCTTCAAGGGCTTTGGGGGTCACTTTTATTGCCTACACAGGCTGGAGCTCATGAAGAAATAGTTCACTGGTGTGCAGACTGACCATGCTAACAGGTGAGCCAAGCAGCTCTCTCTGCTCCTGCAATCTGTACCATATGTTTTGCCATTTGTCACACAAAATGCCCAGTACTCAGTCTGCAAAGAGCAATCTTAGCTAAGCTGCCACGTATCTACTCATCAGCCGGGCCAGCTGTAGTAAAATTAATGGAAGAGATTTGTCTTCATACCTCTTATTTATAGGCTACTTGAATTCACTTCAGTTTCTTCCCTTGTACCTTGGACATCATCTGCACGGAATTTGCAATTTCCCTATAACTGTATTACATGCTAGGAGGAAATAGTCATTTGCACTTGCTGGACAGACACTAGACCTTATGTGGTCTGCTTATGTGGCATGATACTGCTATGCTGTGCAGGCTCATGACCCAGAAAAATCATAACCATGTTAGCATGAATGAGCAAAGGCTAATTATCCCTTCCTTTGATTACTTTAAGTAGTCTGACTGCCCTACAGAGCCTGCTATTAGTACACTGCCTTTGGTGCCAGAACTGGCTCCTCTGGTGTCATCTGAGAGGAGAGAGTTGAAGACTTCTTGCAGCAATTTATTGCACAGTGTAGGCATATGCTTGAAGTCTTCACCTATAGTTTATTCAGTTCTGCCAGGAGCACAGGCATCCCTAAAAATGTTTCAAACAGTTTCCCCCCATATTCTTACCTCTCAACCATATCTATCTCCCTTTCTCTGGCAGCCTCTCCCGACTTAGTACTGGTGTTCTGATCTGCCTCAGAGGCATTTTGTCCCACTTCTGCTTGTATCTTCTCCTTGCTGAGTTCCAGAGCTGATACTTTTGACTGCTGGTACTATCCCCCTTCTTCAGTTGCATTATTGACTGTGCCTGGCTCTAGCTTTTCTTCTTAATGCCCAGATGCCTCTGGAGAAGGTGGCTTTTAACAGTGTGTCCCTTTTACTTCCTGCCATAGATCCATCTGCTTTGTCTCCTCATCCGGTTTATGTTTCATTTCTTCTGCTAAAGGCACAAGAGGGAAGGTGATAAGCAGTGAGGGCATGAGGGGAAGAGTGATAGCACTGACCTCCCACCTGCTCCACAGCCATGGGAGAGGTGAAAATGAAGAGAGAAAATAATTTGGGCTGATGGCCAACAAAAGCAGGCAATGCCAGCTGCAATACTAGGGAGCCAGAGAACAGGGCAGAAAGCCTGAGCCTAAGGCCAGACACTAGAGGTTAGGCAGGCCTGGGCTCCAGTCAAACCTTCTTACAGGGACTCATCAAAACCCCAATCAAATTAAAATCAGTTGTTTATATTTTTGCATGTAATAAGAATCTCATTCTGTATAAGGTACCTTACCATGCAACAAACCCCTTGTAGTCCCTCTTCTTCCATTCTCTCTGTTCCCACCTGCCTTTTACACCTAAAGGCTTTCCTTTACCTGTTTCACTGGCCTGTGTGCGGGATGGGTTCTTGTAGCCTGTTCAGAAACTTGCAGGGAATGAGCTCAAAATTACTGTATGACCATCCCTCACCCAGCCAGCAGAAATAAATGTGACTTTTTACCAAATAATAATAAAGCAATACTTAAAAATAACAGGTCTTCGAATGTGGGAACAACTACTCATTGAGCATATTTTGACTAACGAATAGTGATTTTTTCACATAGATTCTGCAAAGAAATATACAAAAAATATTGAATACGGTAATTAATACTTCAGCCACTGATGTATAAATAATGTGACATGATTACTGTTGTAGTTGCCATTTGCTGTTCTTTATTATCATCATTTCTTGTAGCATAGAAAGGTTATGGGCACGTGATTGGTGAAGACAGATATAGAAACATGTTAAAAATCAAATATTTTATACACTGAAAAAAAATAAGGCATGTTTAGCTTTTCTTTTCATCAAAATAGAACTAGAACTGAAAGCACAATTTGAATACTGAAATGACTTTTCAGAAGTATATTTCCCAGAAATCTGGAGATGCAATGAAAACATGTCTGCCTTCCGCGCAGTTCATTGCTTTTACTCTCAGGGAGACTCCACATCATCCTTGGCCTGTGACTGCACAGGTGCATCTTATAGTGAATAAATATTTTGTCTGTCGTGGGTTGACCCTGGCTGGACACCAGGTGCCCAGCCAGGCTGCTCTGTCACTCCCCTCCTCAACTGGACAGGGGAGAGAAAATATAACGAAAGGGTTGAGATGACAGCAGGGAGAAATCACTCACCGATTGCTATAATGGGGAAAACAGACTTGTCTCGGGAAAAATCTGTTTAAGTTATTGCCAGTCAAGTAAGGTAATGAGAAATAAAACAAGATCTTAAAATACCTTCCTCCCACCCCTTCCTTCTTCCTAGGTTCAACTTTACTCCCAAATTCTCTGCCTCCTTCCCTCCAGTGGGACAGGGATCGTGATCAGTTAATCACACATTGTCTTTGTCGTTCCTTCCTCCTCAGGGGGAGGACTCCTTGCACTCTTCCCCTGCTCCATTGTGAGGTCCCTCCCACAGGAGGCAGTTCTCCATGAACTGCCCCAACGTGACTCCTTCCCATGGACTGCAGTTCCTCATGAACTGCTCTGGCATGGCTCCCTCCCATGGAGTACAGTTCTTCAGGAACAGACTGCTCCAGCCTGGGTTCCCCACAGGGTCACAAGTCCTGCCGGCAAACCTGCTCCAGCCTGGGCTGCTCTCTGCACGGGGCCACAGGTCCTGCCAGGAGCCTGCTCCAGTGTGAGCTTCCAGTGGAGTCACAGACTCCTTTGGTCATCTGTCTGCTCCAGCATGAGGTCCTCTCCAGGCTGCTGGTGGATCTCTGCTTCACCATGGACCTCCATGGGCTGCAGGACATCCAGCCTCACCATGGTCTGCACCACGGGCTGCAGTGGAATCTCTGCTCCAGCACCTGGAGCACCTCCTGCCCTCCTGCACTGACCTGGGTGTCTGCAGAGTTGTTTATCTCACATATTCTCACTCTTCTCTTCTGACTGCAGTTCAGCATCTTTTTCCCTTTTTCTTAACCATGTTATCCCAGAGGTGCTGCCACTGTCACTGATGGGCTCAACCCTGGCCAGTGGAGGGTCCAGCTGTCTGGTGTTGACTCTATTGGACATGGGGAAAGCTTCTGCCAGCTTGTCACAGAAGCCACCCCTGTAGCTCCCCTGCTGCCAGGCCTTGCCATGCAAACCCAATACAGTGTGCTAGTGAACTAAGGACAAATGGCGGCAACGCGAAAGACCAGAGTAGTGACAGCACTGATGTCACCTGCTGCCACCAGAGAAACGGGGCATCACCTTTTCCACTCCTTCTGGTCCTGTCTCAGCTCTGAAGAGACTAGGTCTTATGCTACTTGCTTTATTTACAGAGAAAGTCACTTGTTTTCATTTCTCTCATGTTTCTCTTTCTTAAAAGCTCTTTTGAAGTACTGAAAGGCTACAATAAGGTCTCTCTGGAGCCTTCTCTTCTCCAGCCTGAGCCACCCAACTTTCTCAGTCTTTCTTCGTAGGAGAGGTGTTCCAGCCCTCTGATCAGTTAGACATAGGATCAGACCATGTTTAACCTTAATCCAGACAATGAAGATTGCTGGAGAGCAGTTAGTCTTGGGGAGTGGCTGTGGATATAGGAGAGGCAGAATGTGACAAAGCAACCAGTAGCACTTCTGGTGAACCTTAGGTGGGAGTTGCAGATGCTCTTTTTAGCAGCATGGAGCTACAGATATTTAACTATTTCCTAGGGCACCTACCTATATGGGGGCTGAGAGACTCACTCAAGTTCAGTTTGTCTCATCTCAATGGCAGCTTTAGGTTGAACCTGCTCTAATCCAGGCACTTAATGTTTATGTCAGCCTCACTTTATGTGAATAAATGGTCCCACCGCTTTGAAATGTTCTTGTGCCTCTCTGATAAACTGTTGCATCACATTTTCTCAGCGCTGAAGTCATTTTAAGCAGTATTTGTCCATACCTGTTGCTGGCTTCTTGTTCCTTCCCTCATGCCACCAGTCGCTATCCCCTTAGTTATGGTGATACAACTAAGTGATGCTTACCTGAAAATCAAAGTAATCAAAAGAGGGATAATTTCAACGACTGCTTACAGTCTAACAGCACAAATAGTTAGTTGTCAAAATGCCATGCAGGCATAGAAATGATGGGTTAGGTCAGGAAATGGGCTTCTTAATTCTTTTTCATTGCTGATTTACCTCAGGCAGGAAAAGGTTTTGACCTTCTTGTCACAGGCAAGCTTTCTCCTCTAGTTTCAGAGATGCTGTTACCTGGGCTTGTTTCAGTGGAATTGTCACCTGCCTCAGAGGTAAATGAAGTTCAACAGGGCTGAGGGCAGTGGCCAAGCCATTAATGAATTGCTAATCTGTTGTCAGGTAAAACACTAGAAAGGCATCACTACTTGGTCAGCCAGTGCTCAAAGCTCAGTGTGATGTTCTTGACACACTGACAGATGTATTTCACAGAAAAGTGCAAATCAGTAATCCCATTTCATACAGGCAAAACTGAGATAACTCCTTACCTCTTGTTTCTTGTTTGAGATGTCATAACAGAATCACAGTATGTTTACCTGTTGACCATGTGTTTAGGAGATACTGTTGATCATGGTTACTTTGAACTGTTCTTTGCCATACAAGGAATGGTGTGGGAAAGAAGCCTTCTAGGCTTGGATGAAGGCTGACCTTGTGCAAGTGCAGTGTTATTGAGTCCCAGTGCTGCTTTGTTGCCCTGGGGAAGCTGCGCCTCACAAAGCCTGACGAGCCTGCTCACAGCTTGTGCTAACGTTTGCTCATCTTTTGGTACAGAAATTACATACTTGCCTAGGCCCTGTGGTCTGTCACTGTTGACATTCAATACTTCTATGCTGTATTTCTCCTCATGGAGAATGCCACGCAGGGGTTTTGTCCTTTTCTCTCTGGCAAATCTATAGTCTCCATTTATTTTTACTTCTCCTCTCTCAGTCTCAAAGATCTTGTTTGCCTCATGATTTGTTGTTTCCTACCACGTGGCTGATGAACCTAACAAGGAGCAGGAGATATCATTACGAGGTCCGGCAGCCTGTCTGCTGGGCTTAGCATATTGTTTTGTATGCTCCAAGGCTTCATCCTAAAATGTACTTCAAATTGTTTGCAAGCACCTCAAACATTGTATGCATCTGATTGGAAAAATACTGTGTGTTATGTTCAGCAACAAGCCTGGAGCAATTCCAGTCAAACCAACAAAAGTAGTAGGACACACTTGTTCACACTTGTTGCCAGGTCAGACAGAAAACTTACTCAAACAGACTAAAACTTTTTTTTTTTTTTCCTGATCTAAAGAAGTTTAAGGACTATGCTGGTTCTATTTTTCAACAGTTCATTAACACTAAAAGCGTTTATGTGACCATACCAACCATTCCGTTAATCTTAGATATGAATAGCAAATAAGGAGAAACCATGTGACCCTGCCACTTCTATGCAAAAAGGGCAGAAGAACTGGCATGAATCCTCAAAATTCAAATAAAGGCATTGCGTTGCTACAGAGGCAATTTTTTGCAAATGGTCTACCCGTTCTTTAAGGCAGCAGTTGCTGCATCTTTGGACATTAGTGTTAGTAGAATGTTAATACCACACATAATTTAAATTGCAATTCAAAAGGTAGATGCTTTTTAATTCACCATCTGTGTAGTCAACAACAGGAAAATTAGGCTCTGCTTTAATTAGCTTTAACTTGCTCAATTAATTAGCTTTGGAACATCATACAGTACCTGTATTTGTATACTGGGCAGCTTCAAAAATGTATGAAGCCTTTTCTTGCAGAGTTTGTGTATCTACTAGGGCAGTAGTTTACATGTGTTCCTTTAAGGCACAGTCATAACTGTTTTCTTTGGCTCCAGCATTATGTGTAGTATTGTATTATGTGTATTTTTATTCTTGTGATGAGTGCCTCATGTATCAGCTGTTCAGAGATCCAGCACCATGGTGTGAGATGGATAGCCTGTTATATTTCCCTTGTGTTGGGATTCCCACTCATTTCCATGGAAACCCAAAAACCTGGAGGAACAAAGCACAGAAGCTATTGCTGTGTTACAGTTCTGTGCAGCCTGAAAAAGCAGACATCACCATGGTGCCTGTGAACGCCAGTGTAGTTGTTGGTCTGTCTGGGTTTCCATTCTAAAACCTCTATTTTAGGGGATTTAGGTTTCAGATTTACTTCTTATTTAAACTGAGTTTTACTTTTCTCACAAAGACGAATGTGGTATAAATACACCTAATGGAAGGGGCACACATGCAACTAAGTGCATACATTCACACACATGCATACAGAGACATATATGCACATATGTCTCAGTCAAAATGACATTAAAAGTAAAGATGTTAAAATCTGTAAGTATATAACTGGTTCACACAGTAATTTTAATCACTGTCACTTTTAAGGCTTTTCTTAATCAAAAGCAAACAAAAACCTGCAGCACTGTAGTGGGTTCCTGAATTGATAATGAAATATATACTTTTTAGTGAAAGAATCTAAAATATGTGTATCTTTTCCACAAAAAGTCAGAAATTTAACCATTTAATTTTCTTTGCGAGCAGCTGATGCATGACAAATACTGTGAGTGTTTACAGAGACATACAGCAGAGATAATGAAATGGAAGGTGAAAAATAATTTAGAAAATAAATGAACATGAAGAAACAGATAGAAGGACAACCATTTTGAGTATTACTTCCTCTGTGTTTTCTCAGTGCTACTTTTCAAATCACACTGATAACCCTAGCTAGCATGTGATGATAATGCACTGATTCTGTGGTTTTCTGCAACCTCTACTACTAGTTTTCACTCCTTCCTTTTATGCTGTAACAGGAATACCTGATGGCATTTTGAAATTATTGGTCCTGTGGCACTCCGTTATTTTTTTTTCAACCAGAAAGGCACAGAGAATGGGACACTATAACTAAAGGGATGTGAAAATTTAATTTGGAGATACCCAGTGTGATTAACAGACAGTTCCCTTTCAGATTAGTTATGCTCCAGTTCACAAGAGAGTATGATCCATGAACTCAAGAAAGAAGGAAGAACAGCAGAGAGAGTAGTTGCAAACCTGCTATTATATCAACTATCTATAGATGTCCTCAGTGATTTCAAATAAGTATGAGTAACACTTTTGAAAATATGGTTTAAATATGAAGAGCTTAAGCTACATCTAAATTCCTGTACCTTTAACGTCCTACTTTATGGCTCTCAGAGCTCTCAGTTGCCTCACCAATACCAAACATAAGGTCTAGGACTTAGATGTAATTAAAGATTTGCGACCGTATGCTGTAGGTAGGCAATGTCAGCTAATCCCATAAACATACTCGTGTAGATCAGCTTTGAAAGAAAGGAACAGAGATGTTATAGGAAGAACCTTCATCTGTGTCTTAAGCATGAAAAAAAGCCTTACAGAAAAATGGTCGTTAATAATATGAGATTATTTTCTGAAAGGTGCTCTTTGTAGCATCAGCTGTACAAAAATCTAAACTTCCATTGAAAACAAGAATCTTTGCAGGTCTTGTGATCGCAAAGAGAAGCTGCAATATTTGTGGCTTTGAAAAACATAAAGTGATAGGTATTGCACAAGATAAATGTTAAAGACGTGTGGAGGTGCTGTGTTCTGCTAAGGCTGTGATTTAACCTCCAGGTTAACTGCACTAAATCTGATGGCTGTCCAAAATTTGCAGTGTTTTTCTCATCTGCAGTTCCTATTCTGCTGAGAATGCACAATTAGTAAGGAAGAAGAGAAGTCTGTGTAATTCCATTGCTTGTAATGAAGATGCAATTCTTGCCTTTGTTTTTGCTAATATTCGAGTTTTTTTCTCCTCTAGATTGACTAATACTACCTTGAGTTAAACAGAAAGACTCTAGTTTTGAGAAATCTATTGGTATTACTGTGTCTTTTGAAACTCTTTTTCTCCATTATGTTTTTGTCCTTATGTATCTTCAGGCAGCTATAATATCAAGCTCTAGTGTTTGTATTTAGCCAATTTTCAGTGAGATTTTTGCTTCTTGTGGCTTTCTTCTCTGTTTGCGTGAAAACGGTAGGATGTTTTCATGGGAAGTACTTCTGGGGTATACATCACCTAACTTTTTTCATTGGTGTTAGGTAGCTGTTAGGCTAAATATCTCTGCTCAGCCTTGAAAACGTGAGCCTACACGTATGTGCTATTGCACATATTACTTGTAGTACTATAGTGCATATGTCCTGTAATCACAATCCAGAACTTTATTCTGCCAAATGCTGTACAAACATATGCCCTGCCCTGGAAGACTTACAGTCTAAACAAATGAATGTTTTCAATTTTTATGTTAGCGGGACGTGAGATAAGTTCAAGGATCTGCATATTAGGTTGCGTTGTAGGCCAGTGTGATCTAATAGAACAGAGCAGAGCCATACATGACTTTCAGCACATTGATGTGATGTATCTACGTCATCTGTTAGGAAGGTGACAGATATTTTTAACTGTTCATTTGTACATCTATATTTATATATACATATTTACAGCATCTGAGTTTGCATGCAAGTTCAAATTTAGTTTTCTGTGTATATAATACTATTATGTGGCATCTGACGTGATGTATCAACTCTTAAGGATGTGCAGCTCGGAGAAATAATTTTGCATTATACCTTTGTAATATGTGGTCCTTGTTTAATTATTTTTATAAATCTTTGAACAAAATTTGACCTTTTTGGTTCTGAAGGCCTTCTGCAGACGTGTCAACCACTGGTTTATGCAAAAGATTGTCACAACTTCATAAAATCACAAAAATCAGAAGCTCAAAGCTTTTTTGCTGTTGCAAATTTTATAAAGGCAGATTCTCCTCCTGTTGCTGGCCCTGGCCCTTTCCCATAGGTGGAAAGAACAGTTGCAACTTTGGATATCCTGTTTCAATGTCCTTCGTTGCCAGAATGCCTTTTCTTCATGAAAGAGTTTCTTTGCCAAGAAACATTCTCTCATCCAGACAGCATAATAACTATATTAAAGATATATTTTCTCCTCAGACATGCTGCCTCAGATCCTAAATTTAATGTTAAGGAGTTTAACATGGAATCTGGGGAGAAAAGAAGCCCATAAAACAGGGCAGCACCTGCACTCTCCAACGCTGACTTGGGCCTGCATCAGCTCAACTTTTTCAGAGTATGCGTAAAATAAGGCACATGCATGCTTCTATAAATCTTCTTAGGTTTACCTCTGTTACTGAAGGATGAAAGGGGAGCTCTTTTTATGCAGAATTCACTTCAGTCCTTTCACCTAGTTGTCAAAACAAAGCCTAATGATGCAGTTTCCCATCTTTACAAAATGAATCACGGAGATAAAATCTTTACACCATTGGTCCTATGTGGCTGGTGGTATAATAGGAGAGTATGTCACAAAACTGCCATTAAGGATGCAGAGACATAATTTTGAAAGTCTCAGTTTTCATTCTTTTATCCTGATATCTTACAAGCATGAACAGAATTAATTGGTCTCACTCTTATCTGAGTAACTGTATTAAGTCAGCATGCAAAGTTTTAACTGAGGGTTCAATATGGGCAGTTCTACCTATTCAGTCTTGTTTGACTGCTTTGAGTTATTTAACATGAGTAATATTCTTTCTATATCTTAAAAGTTCTTCAGACGGCATAAGCTTCTGGAGCAAGAAGTCTCTTTTGTGCCTGGTTAAGAATAAATGTGCTTTTCAATTTGCTTAATAAAATCTCTAATTATACTAATAGAATTTACAGGTGCTCTGCTGTCATAGTGATGGCAAGAAATAAAAGAAAATGGAAAAATACAATAAATATTAAGAAATTAAAATAAATTCACTTCCACTCTGTCCCTTGATTCCAGGAGTTAAAGGGGCACTGTTTATGTCAGCTTAATTGTATTCCAAAACTCATGCGAACACTGAAATTGCTGAGTATGATGGTAATAATGGGTCTGTTTTAATGTAGCACTTGCACAGGCCTTGTATAGGCCACTAGATTACTATGCAGTAGTTATCACTACACTTGCTGGGTTTTTGCTGCACATGTTAATCTACACATTCCTATCCATCTGGGTGTTTTGTTGTTGTTGCTGTTTGTTTGTTTTTAACCCCAGAAATTTCTCTAAACAAGTCTTGGGCAGAAAACTACCAGTGAATATTCTTTGTTGTTTTCTTGTGGTCTCCTTGTATCTTTTGAGCATTGTGTAGTATAGTTTTAATGTTAAAACTATGCAAGTTATTGTACAACGGAAGTAGGTGCTCTTGTTTTATGCAGCAGCTGCAGTAATCTGTGATCGTGTTTAATTTATGATAATTATGTTAGCAGTGCCATGATTGATATTTTGCTTGTCTGTCTTATTAATTTATCAGCTAGTTGTTGTATTTCTAATAGCTGCAAGCTATTTATAACATAGCGTTTGATAAGCATAATGGTCTGCACACTAACAGCAACAAACATTTCTGATTCCGTGTAGTTCTGAAATAGTACCCTTGCCATCTCTGCAATTAGGCAAAACCTAAAACCAGAAATGAGCTTTTGTTGCTGTGCAGTAGTGAAAAGGGAAGAAGGGATGCCCATCTGTATACTTGACAGCAACAACAATTAGATGGTTTTAACAGACTAAGATTTTTGGTTTTACTGTGCTGCTTTCAATGTGAAAACTGATAATTTACTAAACTACAAGGCTTGCATGTTTTTATAGCATTGAAAAGAGGATTTAATTAATAAATGTTTCCTCTTTACCTGAAATACTTGTCTTTTGTATGGTACATACCCACTAGATTTAGCTTATGTTTAATTGTGAAATGAAAACATTAAACATGAGACTCATCTTTTCAATAATGCTTTAGTTTCACGTCATGTTTTAGTCTTTTTTGTTCTCAAATGCTTATAGTTGTCTTCGATAGTCGTCAGTCTGATTCAGAGCCAGTGAAGATATTACTGTTGTCTACAGTGGATGCTATAATACTGGATCAGCAAACGTTTGCATGTGGATTAGTTGTGGCATATTTTTGAGTTTTGGGTACTAGAAAGCAGATTTTAAAATCTGATATCCTAGTTTTTATAAGCAGACAAATTGCATGCGTGACATACTAATATTTATTTGTGGATTTGGTGACTTGGCTTCTACGAAAGCTCATTGTGGGCATCTTAGATCATACATATCTGTGTATGCTTCTCAGTGAAAACCAGAATACATGTCACTACTAAATATGTTTAAATTGCATGTTCAAAGCTGATCTATTTTCTCTTTGGATTCAGAAAATGCTGTATTTTCATACATTCCCTATTGAAAGAGTGAATTAGTCGAAGAGAAACCAATAGACTCCTCAATTTAATTACAGTCTCAGATAATGTAGATAAGTTCTGGAGGGTAAACCCCAACCCAATTAAAAATGCACTAGATACGCAAACAGGCTTGGTATTTTTTTCTTCAGAAATCCTGAAGGTGAGCCTGCTGCTTGCTGTGGCAGAACTGGAAGTGAAATTTGCTGAGCAAAGCGGGACAGTTGAATTTCTTTCTTTCTTTTTTTTCCCCCTCTAATTTTCCATAATGACCTTTTGGTTTACAGCTCTCCAGAAGCTCTGTGCTTCTGGCTGAAGGGTGGGAACGAGTCACGAGTCGATGTTTCTGCAGGGCTGGGTGCTCTTTTCCCAGCTGTTTGCAGGCACAGCTCCGGGTTCCCCCATCAAGAGGCCTCTGGGCCTGACTAGAATGTGGGTGATTCAACTGAATGAAGAGGTTGAAACACTGTGTGATTGCGATTACAGTCATTAGGACATTCAAAGTCAAAGCTAAAACTGAAGTTATGACCGCTTTGACCTGATTTTCTATGATTGTGCTTCAGTTTTTTATTGTGCGGTCTTATTTCTGTGTGTGATAATAGGCACTGTACATGTTCATGTTCCTCAATATTGGTGAGGGTTATTGAAGTGTCCCACATTTGGCTTGTTCTTTATTCTCCCAGGATTTTAATGATAATTTAAAAATGTGTAGGGCTAATATATTGTATGAGAGTTACAGAAAAGGCTGGGTTACGGCCCTTCAAATGTAGTTACATTTCAGCTAATAAAATATGTGCTTGTAGAAACATACACACAATATATTAGACAAATAGAAATATGGAAACTTCCATTAGGTGTGCTGTATCCAAAAGACCATTATATATACTTATAAGATTTATATGAAGTGAAGTTGTATTTAGCTATTGGTGCTTGTTCAGAACATAGACTCTTGTGAAATTAGTCTTCAGTGATAAATCCTATGAGTTGAATGTAAACCTGTCTGTTGAAACACATTACACCTCAGGATGTGCAGGCAGTTGGTGTCAGCACAAGTTACACACGTGTATCAAAGATGAACTAGACTGTATGTGCACCTACCCTGCCTGACTTCCCTAAGCTAGTGGGTTTAAGCCTAATATTGAAAACAGAACATTTTGTGTTACTTATGAGCCCCATGGTATCCTATATTAGTTGTGGGGTTTTTTTTGTGATTGGTAGATTATGACATACAAAATTTAACTCTTTCATGGAATATGACCCTGGTTCCTTGAACCACAGCCATTGATGAGTACAAACCACGGTCAGTTCCCTGGGGATCGGATACGGACAGAGGTCGCTGAAGCCCCTCAGAGGTATCTCAGAACACCTCAAACTATTTCCATCTTGCAAAACATTTAACTTCCATATCCATTGATCCAGAAAGAAAACATCAGCCCTGTGCAAGTAGTTTTACCATCACTGGTAAAGGTAAACACAGATGAATTGTCATCAGAACTAGCTTAAATGGATTTAACTTGATCCATTCTAAAAGGGAGTTGAAGTCGCACATTTATTTGCCATCTATGAGGTGTTAGATACTGCTCAGTAGTATAGAATAATAAAATATGAGTTGCAGGACTGGAATGCAATAAATATGGAAATGAATGTGCTTGCATGCTTTGTAACTTGAACTCAAGTTTAGCTTAGTTCCTGTTTGCCAAGACTATTTCCCACAGCATCATGCTTCTTTTTAAAGGAATTTGGACCTTTACCGTTGGCATGTAGCAGGTGTGAGGAGTGAAAGTGATTTAATAATCTTTTGTGAAATACCTTTCGTTTTTTTCATGTCACTGAAATTTATTTGTTCAGATTTCGGTAAGTCTTATTGGCTTCTTAATTTCTAAAATTTCTAATTTATTTTCTCTTTTAAAGCACTCTTCTCACTAGTTTCCTTCCATAATCAATAAATTTAGGTCTGCCATGAGCTAAATTACTTTTCTGCCTCTGTTCCTGCACAAAATATAAGAAATTGCCATACTTCAATTTGAGAATTAGAAAAGTAACCTTTCTGATGTCATATACTTGTCAGTTTTCAACACACTGTGTTTGGGAACAGGATTTTTCGTGGAAGATAAATCATACCAGATCTAACAGCTCAAAAAGAGAAGAAGCTGCTGCTGCTCCATGGTCCCAAGTAAAATCAGTAGCAAGGCTGAAGATGCATGCCCAGCAGGCACATGTACACAAAGCACATGTATATACTACATGTGTACATAAAGGCATATGTACACGTCTGGTTACACAGATCCTGGATGGATATAGATAGGTAGACAGTGTCCTGAGTTGGAAGTGACCTACAAGGATCATCGAGCCCGTCTCCTGTCCCTGCATATGACAACCCCACAGTTCACACCATGTGTCTGAGGGCCTTGTCCAGTCTCTTCTTGAACACTGTTCAGGCAGTGACACCTCCCTGAGGAGCCTGTTCCAGTGCTCCACCACCCCCTGAGTGAAGAACCTTTTCCTGATGTCCAACCTAAACCTCCCCTGGCACATCTTCCTGACATTCCCTTGGGTTCTGTTATTGGTCACCAGAGAGAAGAGTTCAGCACCCGCCCCTTCTCCTTCTCCCCTTGTGAGGAAGCTGTGGACTGTGGTGAGGTCTCCTCTTAGTCTCCTCTTCTCCAGGCTGAACAAATGCAGTAACTTTAGCTGCTCCCCCCCAAACCCTTCAGCAACTTCATAGCTGTCTTCTGGACACTCTCCAGTAGCTTTGTATCTTTTTTATACTGTGGCATGACACTCAGTGCACTCATGTGGGCACAGATATCATCCACAGCCTCATCCTGTTCTCTGAATGAGTAGGTTGCAGAGCCACTAATGAAAATGTATATATGTATGTGTCTCCATATATACACAGTGGATCCCTCCAGCAGCTGGTCCCAGACAGTCTGCCCAGTAGCTGCCCCTGGATCCCAGTCTCCCCAGTTACCGACATCTGTACACATGAACCCCCTGGCTACAGCCCTGCTCCAGTCACTGGTGCAGACCGTCACCCCTGCGCACAGCTGGCTGGGACACCCTGACCCCATAGCCAACCCTTGTGCTCCTGCCTGTAGAGACAAACGGGCTCACACCTGGGGACCCACCGAACCCCCTGATGCCAGGACACTTCACCTGCTCACTGATTTGTCCAGCTTGATCTTTGCTGGTGGTCATATTCACTCTCAAACCCATGCTCGCTCCAGTTGCTGATGCCAGGGACACATGGAGAGTCCCCACCCAGGAAAGAGAAAGGAGCTTAACAGTAGGACAAACTGCTGCTCGGGCACAGACCATGGCCAGACAAGCATACTGACCAGCCAACCATTTACACTCAACTGGCTCTTTTTATGCCCTTGTTTCTCTATTTTTAGGTAATAAATCCTACAGGTTCTCCCCGTCAGGCCTTTTCTGCAGAACCTTTTTCATCCTCACAGCCAAGTTTAGACTTTCGTCAGCTTTGAGATGCTAGAATCGAAAAGGTTGTGTCTTTGATATTGGTATATCGACAAACCATTGGGGTTTTTTTTCAGTTCAGCAGCCAAAAAAAAAAAAACCAAAAAACAATACCCCAAATTTAAATAAAATTTTAAAAAGTTTTGCTTTAATTTGAAACAAAACTTCTTATCTGAACTAGAACATTGCATCATCAAATGTCTACAGTGAAAGCAAAACAAAGTGAGAAGTGATCCAGGTTTAAAGCCAAATCTCTGCCCCAGGCCTTCTGTCCCTCAGAACAGTACTGTATCCACTAGGCTACAAGAGATTTTGGGGTTTGTCTCCCTTCCAAAGTGCTAAGCTGAAGCATTGAAATATTCACTGAGATAAGAAGACTGACACAATAACTTAGTGGCTTGGTGATTTGTAACACTGAGCAATTATGTTGATACTTAATTCTAATTCTGCAAAAGAGACCATCATGACGCAGTGAGGCTGATGACAGTTCACCCCAAACTGCCTTGGCTTATGGTGGATGAGAAATTTTTCACATGGGTTTTACTGATTTCAGAAGATGGAGGGACTGGGAAACTATTTCTTACATATTCACTAACAATTGCTAGACTGTTGGATAAAAAATATTATACTGTCTTTATTTTTAGGGATGTAGCCCCATGCCACCAGAATTTCTAGAATAAATTTAGTTAACTTTGTGTAAATTTCATTCAGAATCAACAAGAATAAAGAAAATAATCGTCCTTCTCATTTCTTGAAGTCATGTGTAGACATATTCTGCATCTCTTTTTCCAGATGGAAGTTCTGCTTCTACTGCAGCTTATATCCCAAAGCCAACTCACTAAACATATCCAAAGCATCTTTAGGAAAACACAGGCTACAGAAAGGATATCTTCTCTCCCAAGACAGAAGTTCTATAGATCCAGTGCTATTTTTCCTTACCTCTAATTTCCGCCTACTTTTTCACTCCTCATGTCTAAGAATGTCAAAAAAAAGTAATAGGAGAATGAATGCTTAAATGAACTGTGTGCACTTTGGGTCTTTTCCACTCTCACTGACACACAGCCAATGACAAATGCTTAAAAGTGTTTCCTGCCTTCCCACCAGAGTAATTCAATGAATCCCAAAAGTATTTACTCACAAAAAGAATATATGGTGAACTTGTAAGTTTAACCAAAATTCTGCTTATTCTGGCCTGCATTTACAGATTTGGTTGCTGCCTGCAGTGTTCTGAAAATGGAAGGATTGCCTTCTCTTTGTGTTTTATAGCAGGAGAATGACTCTCACTCAAAGTCTGAGAACAAGTCCTAAGGATATATTCTCCTATTGTTCAGCAAGAAGGACTCTCCTTGATATCAATAAAAGCTTTGTGTGTTCATCAGAAGTGGAAGAGGACAAAGGAGCAATTTATATTCTAGTCCTTAATTTGCTCTTCTGCCTGTTTGGTCGCTTTGTAATATATGCTCTCAACTTGTAACTTCTATCTTTGCAGATCGCGCTGGAACTTTACTCTAAGGGGGCATGGTTGTATGCTGGTGTTTTCCTGGGGGGAAGATTCAAATGTGATAGTTCCTTTACAAAGTTGGCCTTTTTACTTGAAAAGTAAAAATATTTGAACTAAATTTCACATGTCCATGCCAAGAATACACTTGCGGTTTTGGTGGAAAGGGCCTGAAATGACAGGGAAATTGTTTTCCCTTCTGCCCAGCTTTTCCTTAAGCATTCTAGTAGCTTCTTAGAGTAACTTTCTATCCTGCAGTTTTGTCTCTCGTCTTGTAGATCTTACGATCAGAAACAAGTGCATTAAATATATTTGGGAGAATCAGACTGGTTTTCTGTCAAAACCATGAGTCTGAATGTTATTCTACTCTGTTGAGAGCAGCCATAGGCCACATGTGATTAAGAGGATTGGAATATTAAGAACTGATTTTAAAGAACTTACTATGCAAATATAGTCATAACGGGATACAAGAACACTGTCAAAAGCCTTGTTGAAGCTCAGGTAAATGACATCTACTGTATTCCCTTCATCCACAAATGAGGTCATCATATCCTAGAACACAATTCATTTACAAAACTATGAGAACACATTTATGTCTACTTGATCTGTGCATTTTATTTCCTTAGAATCTTCACCTCATTCTCCCTTCTGTTTGATGGTTGCAAATGAATCTATACAAAGAAAAAAAAAAACAACATAGTGCCTAAGTCCTGGATCATTCTAGGTTGAGGGGCACTGAGGAGCAGTGTAAGGACAGATACACTGTTATCTTAATGTAACTCTGAAATAGTGTCATAACTTTGTAGTTTAAGTACTGTGGTAGGGATCATATGCTAAGCATTGATATTTTTGTTGTCTTAAATAACTTTAAATTAGTTTAGTCCAGATTTTCAGTTAACTTGTGTTAATATATACTCTGTATCTTCTTTCTACTTAATCTTTAGAATTGCCTTTTCTTTCTTCTGGGTCATTTTACATGAGTTCAGATTAACAGGAAACTTAATGACAATTGCAGAAAACAGCAAATAGCTTCTTAAAGTAAATTAATAGATATATTGTGAAAAAATATGTCCTGTACTTTCAGTTTAAATCTAGGATATTATTTTCTTATTTATTTCACACAGTGTTGGTTTCAATCAGGATTTTTTCCTCTTCTATTATTTGGAAGTGGAGGTCGGTATAGGAGTATAGTTACTGACTTTCATATAGTGAGATACTTGGGGACCCATTGAAGTAATTGGTAAATGTCCCATTTACGAACAGGTTCACAAAACATATTCATCTTCTAAAAACATATTCAGATTATCAGGAGCCATAATTGACAAATATAATTATTAGACAACAAATTGCTTTTGGGATACACAGACATCCTGAAAAAAGGCACTTTAGAATTTGGATTTTCCTGTTATTTTCTGAGGAGAACAGTCGAAAGTCTGTTTACAATTTTTTTTGGAAGATCACACAACTACTATTTATTATATACATTGCTCATGTAAACTGTTTATAGTTTTCTCCAGGTTATTAGAAGAATGTAGAAGAAGCATTTTAACTGTGGGAAATATATTTGACATATTTCATTCACAGAATCACAGAATCACGGAATATTAGGAATTGGAAGGGACCTCGAAAGATCATCTAGTCCAATCCCCCCACTGGAGCAGGAACACCTAGATGAGGTTGCACAGGAAGGCATCCAGATGGGTTTTGAATGTCTCCAGAGAAGGAGACTCCACAACCTCCCTGGGCAGCCTGTTCCAGTGCTCTGTCACCCTCACTGAGAAGACGTTTCTTCTCAAATTTAAGTGGAACCTCTTGTGTTCCAGTTTGAACCCATTACCCCTTGTCCTACCATTGGTTGTCACCGAGAAGAGCCTGGCTCCATCCTCGTGACACTCACCTTTTATATATTTGTAAACTTGTAAGGTCACCCCTCAGTCTCCTCTTCTCCAAGCTGAAGAGCCCCAGCTCCCTCAGCCTTTCCTCATAAGGGAGATGCTCCACTCCCTTAATCATCTTTGTTGCCCTGTGCTGGACCCTCTCCAGCAGTTCCCTGTCCTTCTGGAACTGAGGGGCCCAGAACTGGACACAATACTCCAGATGTGGTCTCACCAGGGCAGAGTAGAGGGGAAGGAGAACCTCTCTCGACCTACTAACCACCCCCCTTCTAATACACCCCAGGATGCCATTGGCCTTCCTGGCCACAAGGGCACAGTGCTGGCTCATGGTCATCCTGTTGTCCACCAGGACTCCCAGGTCTCTTTCCCCTACACTGCTCTCTAATAGGTTGTTCCCCAACCTATACTGGAACCTGGGGTTTTTCCTACCTAGATGCAATACTCATTTGCCCTTGTTTCATGAAATTTTTCCCTGCCCAACTCTCCAGCCTGTCCAGGTCCCGCTGGATGGCAGCACAGCCTTCTGTCATGTCAGCCACTTCTCCCAGCTTGGTGTCATCAGCAAACTTGCTGATAGTACACTCTATTCCCTCGTCCAAATCATTGATGAATATATTGAACAATACAGGCCCCAGTACTGACCCCTGAGGCACTCCACTAGATACTGGCCTCCAACTAGACTCCGCACCATTGACCACGACTGTCTGGCTTCTTTCCTTCAGGCTGTTCGCAGTCCACCTCACTACCCGATCATCCAGAGTGCACGCCCTTAGTTTAGCTGTGAGAATGCTGTGGGAGACTGTGTCAAAGGCTTTACTGAAGTCAAGGTAGACCATGTCCACCGCTCTGCCATCATCCATCCATCTTGTTATGCCCTCATGAAAGTCAATGAGGATGGTCAAGCACGACTTCCCCTTGGTGAAGCCATGTTGACTGCCCCTAATGACCCTCTTATCCCTAATATGCCTTGAGATGGCAACAAGCATAAGTTGTTCCATCAGTTTCCCAGGGATGGAGGTGAGGCTGACCGGCTTATAGTTACCCAGGTCCTCCTTCTTGCCCTTTTTGAAGACTGGAGTGACATTTGCTTTCCTCCAGTCTTCAGGCACCTCTCCCGTTTCCCAGGACTTGGCAAAGATGATGGAGAGTGGTCCAGCAATGACCTCAGCCAGCTCCCTCAGCACCCGTGGGTGCATCCCATCCGGACCCATGGATTTATGGATGTCCAAGTTGTTTAATTCCTTCCTAACCCAGTCCTCATCAACCGAGGCAAACTCCTCCATTGTCCTGCCTTCCTCTGGGGCCTCAGAGGTACAGGGCTCCCCAGGACAGCCTCTGGCAGAGTAGACAGAGACAAAGAAGGCATTCAGTAATTCTGCCTTCTCTGTATCTTCTGCCACCAGGGCACCCACCCCGTTCATTAGTGGGCCTACTTTGCCTCTGGTGTTAGTTTTATTTGAAAAAGCTCTTTCTGTTGTCCTTGACCCCTCTCTTCTAAGGAGGCCTTAGCTTTCCTGGTTGCCTCCCTACACCCTCCGACAACAACCTTATATTCTCCCCAGGTGGCCAGCCCCTCCTTCCATGGTCTATAAACTCTCCTCTTCCACTGGAGCTTACCCAGCAGCTCCCTGTTTAACCACACAGGTCTCCCAGCTCCCTTCCTTGGCTTCCTGCGTGTCGGGATGCTCTGATCTTGTGCCTGGTAGAATCAGTCCCTTAACACTAACCAGCTATCTTGGGCCCCTTTACCTTGAAGCAGCCTTGCCCATGGGATTTCCCCTAGCAATTGCTTGAAAAGGCCAAAGTTTGCCCTGCTGAAGACCAGGGTTGCAATTCTGCTTGCTGTCCTTTTCCTGCCACAGGAGATCCTGAACTCCACCCTTTCATGGTTGCTGAAACCCAGGCAGCCCTCAACCTTTACCACTTCAACCAGACCCTCCTTGTTAGTGAGGATGAGGTCCAGCAGTGCACCTCTCCTAGTCAGCTCCTCCATTCTTTGAGATATTAGATTTTAATGAAATTCTTTAAATCCTTTCACTTTAACTTTTACATAGAATAATGTAAATTTTTTAAGTTATAAAAATAAAAGCTGAGCAAACATTGGCTGTAAAAGTAGTAAAGGAATCTTACGTGTAGAAATTTGAATCGTGGATCATGGCTGACTGAAAATCTGCCTTTACTGAGTAACTTGATAGCCACAAGGCGATACATTTTTGAACTGCAGTCTTTGTATATAATAAACTCATTGCATTTTCAGGAAATCACAATTTTTGTCTTGAACATTTTACTTTTATCACATTATGAGTATGTTTAATACTACTGATTAGGAAAAAGTGAGATTCTTAATAATTTTAGCAACATGCTTGATTGGCAATAACAATTATGCAGTAATTCTAGTATATATTAGTACTTGCCATAGATTTTTAAAGTCATAAGTGATCACCTACCTTTGTGTAGTATAGACAGTGAATGCTCTACCTTGAGGAAACATTCGGCAATTTTGGAGAGTATTTGAGAATCTGGTTTTTGATTTTGAGTAAACCAAATTGGGAAGGAAAAATTTTGCAAGTCCAGATCTAAGGCTCTTAGAATTACAGAATTCTTGGCTTTCTATACTTCTGGTACATCACAGCTAGAGGGAAACCAGTTTAATTCACTAAGCAAGCATTGTCTGAGCTGAAAGTTATGGAACTTGGGACTGAACCTTTCAGCCTCCATGCTTATAGCAAGAAGTTCAGATACCCTGACAATTTTAAGAAGAATGATCATTCTGAGGACTACCTGTCTGCAAGGGAAGAAAATGCTGAACTACCTCCCCACGAGGGAGCAAAAAATCACCATTTGTCTTGCAAAGGGACCCAAAGCTCTGGATCCCTCGCTGCTGGAAGCCCTGAGGGAGCCCTTATGGTAGCTATGTGAGCATATCTTGAGACAGGGAGAGCAGCGGTGACTGTGAAACTTTTGGAAGCTTAGTCTCAGCTAACTCTATGAAGGGATTCATAGCCTCAAATCTATGTACTGTAAAAACCTGAATTCTCCAACGGGTTATTGGGAAAGCAAACAGAAAAGCAGATGAGGGCTCGATGAAAACTTGCCCTTTATTGTTAGAAGTTACTGACCGTATCTGAATACCTCAGTGTTTTCCTGGAAAATTAATACAGCCTTAAAGGTTTTGCAGCTATGGATCATGTTCTGCCCTTCAGCTACAGCAGCGCAGAAATCCCTTATGCTCATCTGGCTGCCCAGGTCCTCCTGGCTGATATTGCCTTACCAATGATGAGCTTTGGTCTTTCATGGATGGCCTACATTCTTTGTTCATAGGTACAGGACCTTGGCACTGTCATGTTTTTCAGATGAGTCAAATCTGCCAAATGACTCAGGCCAGTATATGTAACTGGTCTGTCTCTCCAGCATAGTTTACCCCTCTTTAATTTCTGTGTTACCTGCATATTTCAGCAGTGTATAATCTTCCAAAGTACTGGTGAAAATACTGAATATTATAGGGCTAAAACATATGCCTGTGGGATTATAGCAGAAAGGCTCATATTAAATATATATATTTTAATTTTTACAAGTATTTTTGTAAAGATAGTAATTTGTATACATAATGTGTTTTTCTGCAGAAATATTCATCAACCATTATAAATATGCTGATATTATGAAGTGATTATATTATTGTCTGAACATTCACTATGAGAAAGCAAAATGTTTAGAAGGTGTCTAAGTATGCTATATCCTAACATAGCTACCTTTATCAAGGAATTTTGAAGTATTATAAACAAGCAGTTTCAGGTGTTGTCAACTACAGATTTTCCATGATAAAGTACTGACTGGTACTAATTATGTCATCGTCTTGTAACCCTTATCAGCTTTTGTATGATGTTAACAAGGGTCAACATCAGGAAGATTAACTTAGTGCACCACACCATCCCCTCAGCACTTAGTAAAGGTTAACTTGAACAGTTACAAGAACCATTTTTTCAGATTTGTTTTTTCAGTTCTCCAGCATTTCGTAAGTGCTTAGGATTGTAACATATCAACAGCAATGTCTTGGAGGATGATCAGGCTATGTTAATTTGCGGGAGCTATATGTTGCCTGGGATTTGGATTTTAAAATAACTAATAGCTGCTTTTTTACTTTTTAAAAAAATTCTTCATGGTTATTGATACTAGCTATTAAATATCTCAAAGTAGTAGTAATAATAATAATAATCATCATCATCATCATCATCTTCTTCCAATTGTATGTAATTTCTTATTATTACCATGTTTCACATTTAACATTTGGTTTTCACTGATATTTTTAGTTCTTCTTATTGATAGTTCATGTTTTCTAGTAAACTGCCCTACATGTGTATACATGCATATGAATTATTTTTTAATCTTCATGAGCTATAAGGTGTTTTGTTAAGTTTCAAATTGCTGAGTTTTAACTTTTCTCTCTCTCTCTTTTTTTTTTAATTGCTGAATCCTTATGGTGTGATTATGCATTTTTAAAAATTCTTTTAATGAAGTATCTTTCAACTGCTCCTAATCATAGTAATTTTATGTTTAAAGACTCTCTTCTTAGTTTGGCTCATGTTTATTTGCAGCTTTCATTTACTAACACTTTTAAAGCACCTTGTGATTGTGTGTGCGTCTTTGGTTTAGTTATTGGGTTCAGATTCTGTACATTAAGAAATAACAAGTCTTAGTTGCCTGCATGCAGGTGACCACACAGGGCCTTTTTTCATTTTTACCCAGAAAAGGGAGATTTAGTATAGAATTTCATTTATCTGGTTAGGTAATTTTTTACACGAGAAATTTATCAGACATAATCATCCTAAACTTCAAGGATATTCCTGTGGTTATATCATTCATCTGCCGCTCCATAAGAATCCTTCACTGCAACACAGATTTATTTCCTTTCCATTTTTTTCCAGTGAGAAGGAAACTACTCAACCTGTTTTCTCTCCTATTTGATTGTCTTTAACACACCTTCCAATATAAGAGACCTTCTCTTGTACCACATTTAGAGCACTGATCTCTAACTATCCAGGGTCTTGTTTCTGTGAATAACATTAATGCACATAGCGGTGATACAGAGTTGCAAGCTCTACCTCTCTCTGCCCGTCATCCCTAAGTACAGCATATCCAATACTTTGATTATTTTTAATTGTGACTTACCAGGTTTAATTTCTACTGAGACCTTTTTTCTTCCTTCTCAGAATTAAGAATTTAGACCTTTGCGTTTTCATCTCTAAAACTTCTCTTTGTAGCCATGTTAAGAATTTATTTTCTTCTTACTCCTGATGTGTCGCTCTTTGCTTTCATACATAATCTTTTAGGTGTCTCCTCTTAGATGCCAGGCTAAAACTAACTCTAGCCAGCCTGTTCTCATGGTCGATACATTCTCTTCTGGAACAGTGACTCAGTGTTCTGCAGAACTGTAATGTAAAGGTCGTGAATAAAGTAGGACTACTGAGGTGAACTCCTTATGAGTCAGTAAGGACCATGTTTCCATTTTCTGCATGTGAAAATGGGGAGGAAGTCCATGTTTGTGTGAGGTTAATGGCCTCAGGAGCAGAATTCTGTTCCTTCCCATGGAAATGTCAGGGGTGTGTGTGGGGATGCTGTGGTGGGCTGGCAGGTGACCCTCCTTTCACTGAACCAATGTGTGCCTCGTGTAGAACTTCAGGATATTGCTTCCTCCCAGCATCTAACATTGAACACCTAGAAGAATGAAGGCTGAAGGTTTGACGTGAAACATAAAATCTTGACAATCTGTGAGCGAGCATATAAATAAAGCAAGGTTCATTTGGCTTAACATAGTCACCTGCCATCATCTGCGGTGTCCTAGAGCATCCAAGATGTTTCCATGTACTACAGGGCATCTAGGTCACAGACTAAGGCAGGTAGATCCTTGTCTTTTCTGTAGAAGCAGCAGGCTATGTAGGATACACAACAAAATTTGAATTAACAGTGCAGCTTTTAAAATCATTCTTCACTTCTTTGACCTGCTTCTGAATCTGGATTGTATGGATCCTATGGGGGCTTTTCCAGCTTAGTGATTTCTTCTTAGACTGTCAGTGTAACTATAAGTGTACTCACAGCATTCTCTAAGTGCTTACCTTCATTTAGAAAGACAGGCAAATAATCTATTTTGTGTTATAGTTTGCCTCTTCTGAAATTACACAGACTATCATAACAACCTGGGCAACATTTCCAGGTTAAGATCGTAATAGTTCTTTCAGCAGATTTTTTGAGTGGTGACAAATGATGATAGATAATGTCTTCCAAACTTTTTAAAAAACATACTAAGCTGGAGATCAAATAACTCCACTTCTGGTCTCCTGTCAAGTCCTTTTGCATTGCAGGAGTTAGAGAATAGCACAATGTACTGTTTTCTTTTTAGTAAAGTGAAAAGAATATCATCATCTGGTGGGTAATTTCTTCCTCCTTAGTTACCTCCATCATTTGTGTTAAGGTGCTGACCAAAGAAAGCTAAGTGATTAAAGGGTTAACTGCAAGTCACTTGGACCTGTTTCTTTGTTTTGGGGTGAGATATGTGACACTCTTACCAGATATCAATCCAAGAATATTGCTATAAACCAATGACTGATTTTTTTATTTTCCCTCTGGGGGAACGGGAGCCCTGTGGTTGATTTCTCTGCTTCCTGACCTTTACAATATCATCTCTGTGTACGAAACCACTGCGGATCCATTTTGCCATCCCGTTCTTCCACATCCAGAGCAGCTGATTATACAAATACTGCACATATTTTCCCTGACACAGTCTCTCAGCATAGTTCAGTGCAATCGGCTTGTGTTGTACAAAATTGTAAACTTTAGCTGGTCTGTGCCATTTACCTTTGAAAGTCTGCTAACAATAGTACATGGAAGATCCAAAGAAACCGTGTGGCCTCATGGTAACTATTGTAGATCAGTGTTTATGATACTTTCTGAGGTCTAATCTGCAGCCCTGCCCCTGTCTGGTAAAGATTTAAGATTGCTGTGTATTTATTACTGCATAGAGAGCTATGTCAGATAGGCATGCTGTTTATAAAATGAAGGTAAAGGTTTAGCCATATGTAGCAAGTGAGTGCATTCCTGAAATGTGAAAAACACATCTAAACAATGAAACACATTGGCAAAGGTCATAATGGAATATTAAATAACATGAAATCTTTGCAGTTCTAATGATGACTCTTTATGTCCTTTTCAGCCATTATTCCTTTCTCCCTTTCCCACTGCAAAGTGTTCGGTTAGAAAGTGACCTATGGTGTGTGAGCACTTGACTTCAGTTTTAAATTGTATAGAAATCTGTTGAATCCTTTTTTCAAAATACATGGGAGTAATCAGGGCTTTATGTCAGAAATATCCCTTCAAAAAGAGGAACCAGTGGTTCGAAGCACACCATTTGCTATGAAAGCAGAGCATGCAAATAGACTGATTAAAGCAAAAATTACCTCATTTTCTGTTTTTAAATAAACATAGAGATCCTAAAAATCCCCTGTAAGGTGGACTTCACCTTACAGGATAAAATGGAATTAAAATACTGTCAATAAATTGTGTGAGAGACTGTATCAGTCTGTGCATTGATAGTCTGTGCATGCAGGATAAGAACATTGACTGCCTGCTAATCTATTCCCAGATGGAGGTGGATGCAGACGAGAAGCGCCATCGCACACGCTCCAAAGGTGTTCGAGGTACGTCTCTTGCTTCAGTAAATCACTCAAGGCCCCCGCTCAGGGTGACCTCCATCCTCCAGAATCTCTTTGCACGATGCATTCTGACCCTTGCTTTTACACAACCTTTCTGGTAATTTTCTGTAGAAGAGGGGTACTTGTAATAGATGATAAATTTTTATATATTTTCCATCTCTCTGCAGTTCCCGTGGAACCAGCCATACAAGAGCTGTTCAGGTTAGTGCTCTGAGTGTAAAATGTATCCCCATTAGCAATTTAGAAAATTCAAGCCTTTTAATGGGTATAATGCACTTTCAAGTTCATTGGTGGTTTGCTCATGCCCTGCTGCACTGATGAAATTAATTCCCTCGAGACTTGCTAATAAAAAGCATCCCCTCTTTTTTTTCCCTTCAGTTATTTGATTTCTCTTTCTGTCTTTGTTGCCCTCCATCTCTGTAATACCTACTGCCTGCTTTTAGTATAATCTTTCTACAGCACACCGGCACCTATTTAATTAATTCTCTCTCTTTCACAGCTGTCCCACGCCTGGCTGTGATGGCAGTGGTCATGTCAGTGGCAAATATGCAAGGCACAGAAGGTAATACATGTAATTTTTCATAATTTAGTGAAGAGATTTGGTAAACAAGTTATTTGGCATGACCTTGATAAACCAAACAATGATAGAAATTAACAATTAGACATTCTAGAAGCCATTTGGATTCACTTTATTTTTTTCTTTCTGAATGTCACATAAAATCTAACTGCCATTTTTTGCTGAGGAAGCTCGTTCTCATTGTCAGTCTTCTCTCTATTTTTGCATACATTTCTCTTGGTCATGTCTTGCAAATTAAAATTTGGCCCTGCTGACATGTTGGTGCCAGTGTGACTTCCATTATTTAATGTATTTTATAAATGAATGGAAACAAGCTTCTGAACATTTAAGTTTGATGATCACGTTAGATTCAAAGGTCAGAGCCTAAGACAAATGAATCATAATAAGAATTCATGGTTCATATGTTATATTGTAGTTATAAATATCTTCAGTTTTGAAACCATGCTATGTGGGGGCATCTCCTTTAAGAAAATGTTTTTAGCTGTTTATTGTTAATTATATATTAAGATAGCATGTGTTACACATGCTACATGTGCTTCAAATTAATTTAGAGCTCAATCTTTACATTTCTGTGACTGCAATGTCAATAGCATTGTACGTCTGGATAAACAGCATTCCTTTCCTGAATCATTTGTCTATTAATTTCTTGTGCAATGTTTTGAAAATTTAATAGCTCTAGAATACATCATTTTTTTTCACATGCTATGCATTTCTTTCAACATACTTTGTACAGCAGCCCCTTGTAGGAGATAAAATGGCTGTTGTTCTGAATAGAAAGAGATGTTCAAACCAGTGTTAAATTCTCCTTGAACTGTTAAGATGTTTTTCATTGTTGACTTTCTCTGGTTTTAAAGCACTTGTGATGTTTATAAGAACACATATTTCACACCAATTCTGATAACTGGTTTGTAATGACGGCATATATTTTTTAATGAATTAAATTGAAATTATATGTTTGTGGTTAAGGCATTTATTTGAAACAGGAAAAGATACCAAACAGTGACATTCAGTCCACTCAGTGCCACTCAGTCCACTCATCTGCCTTTTTTCTTATGAGTGAATGAAACTCAGGGTCAAATCCAGAAAATACCTTCAAAATTAAAGCAAGGTGATATGCCTGGTATTCAAATGCTTTTAAATTACATTTGTGGTTATGTGAAGGATCTGGTTAGGTTGGAACACTGGTTTAGGAGAAGTAGCCAAAATCATTTGCCTTAAATTCTTTTTGAATTCACTTGTGAGTTTTCATTTCAAACCATGGATTTCTATTGTCCATTTTTCTTCACGTAAATACAAGCATCACCAGTAATTAATGAATGACACCGGATCCTTCTTTTCCCTTAGTAATTTCACAAGCAGTCAACAGTTAAATGACATGATTATAATGTCCTTTCTAGTTACAAGACTGTAACTAGGTACATTTCTTCACACTTCATGAGATTTCATGCAAATTCAAAAACAGAAGTCTTGAAAGATACAGAATGAAACACTTCAGCTTAAAAAAGAATCCAACTTTTCTTCTGAGTTGCTCTAAAATGGCTCTGAATTGTCTGTGTTTGTGTAGAATCACCCTTTTTGGGGCAATGGAAGGAATAGATGTGAGGTATGGAAAGATTACATGTTGTTTTGAGACATTAATTCCACATTTTGCTTTCTTGACATGATTCTGGTATGTCAGTACACGAACAGACTGAATCTGAGAACTGTTAATTAAATGAAATTTTGGGTGGATGCACAAAGAATAAAAATTGGAAATACACCAAATTTTTTTTTTTTTTTTTGTCTCCTGGCTAAATATTTTGTGGGGTTTTTATGTTTTCTTGCCATCCTAATTGCCAGTCCACTAATCAAAATATATTTAACCAATGTATGTCTTAGTGTAAAAGCACAAAGTTCTTTGTTGAGGTTTGCAACATACATATTTACTTTCTAAAAGAGAATTATTTTTTAATGTAATCCAACCAACACATGTTAAATTTAAGTTTATGAAAGAACCTGAAGGAATTTATCTTTTTCTCTTTCCTGTTTTGCCATTTGAGTGGGAAAGACCCTCAAACATTTCTTCCAAGGAAATCAGACTGTCTTAAAAATTTAATGTGTTCAGGGAATTGCATATCTCAGCTGATGCCTAACTCAATTCCGTTAAGACCTAGAGAGCATTTTAATGAGGTTAAGACCTTTCCATTCACAATACCAGACTGGCTCGTTATTAGGAATGAAATGTATTTGCTTCCACTAGATGTAGTCAGAGCTCTCCAGAATTTTATTTTTTCTATAACATCTTGAAGTCTCTGGAATTTCAGGGCTTTTTTTTTTCATTATAATGTTGTGATTGTGATAGCAATGTGACAGTGAAAACCGTGTTCAGATACTACATTAAACTTGCAGTGAAATAAACAGATCCTTTAAAATTCTCAGAGAGATTCAGGGGATGAAATGTTCTTGTGCTGATAAAATATCAGGTAGCAGTTAAAGGAGACCTTTATCATATATTTTGTACTGCAATTGTATTTTTAATTACGGGAGGGCTGCAGTGTTAGGGTTAGCTGGGGAAACCAGCAGGCCTTACGTGTCACTGGTGTTTCCTTTGAGGCGTATCAGAGCACAAGGCTGGTACTGGTTGGGTAATGGTGGTAATGGTAACAGCTTGTTGATCATTTCCACATTTATGACTTTTTCTTTGTGTCATATCTTAGTTTGAAGTGAAACCTTGCGTGACTTAGTTGGTACTTTGCTCTCAGCTCTTAGGTTTGATGCTTAATTTTAGCTTGCTGGTTGGTCACGCTACAAGACAGCTGAGATGGACAGGCTGCTCTGCAGGGCACTTCAGGCCAGGGTGCCAGGATCTCTAAAATTAACTCAGCAAAAGTTCCTCTCTTCAGTGACTGCACAGAAAGTTGGGGAAAGATTAGCAGCGCAGTGCGCACACTGAACGTGCGTGCCCAAAGTTAGGTGGTGCGCCCGCCTTCTTCAGAGCAGACTCGGCTCTTTCTTTTTGTGTTTTAGTATTACCTAGAAACATAAAGCTATCGTGAACCCTCTAGCACTGTTGATGTTGCACAGCAGGAGGCAGTGCCTAGACCTTAGAGTTTACACAGGTAGGACTTCAGTACTACTTGTTTATGTTTCCAGGCACCTGCAGCCAGCTGAACTACTCACAGAGTGTGCAGTTAAAGAAACACATGGATCTTTGCAGCACCAGGTCCTAAAAAATAAAAAGACAAAGCTTGTGAAAGTTATGAAAACAAAACCAAAACCAAAAAATAAGCCATAAACACATTCAGATAGTGTTGGAGAGGATGAAAGAATTCAAACCTCGACGTGAAAACCAGACCCTCTCCCTGGACCATACTCCTGATGCTGTTTATTTGGTATAGTTGGTAGCTCTTCACATCCACTCCGGATAGCAGCCTAATAATGAATGTTCAGACCTGTGAATTAATTTTGAACAATAAGCTTGGTCCAGATCCCTGAATACTTTTCGCTGTGAACAATCCATCTGGGTATGTAGCAGTTACTCAAACCACACCAGGAGAGTGTTCCCAGAACTGTGTTTTCAGGATGTCTGTCTGCTAAATATCTGAAGAGAAACATAGATTGAGTGTTGTTTCATTACTATTAGTAGGAACTTTGCCAGTTTCATTCATCAGCTTTAAAGACAGCAGGATTCATGTTCTATGTATGCAAATGTAAAAGCAAGTCCAGTTTCTGGTCTAGGTTTTGCAGGAACAAATTCCACAGTTACACAGTAGTTACTCTGGAGTCACAATGCAAACTGGCCTGTGTTATTTACTGAGTAGATGTGAGTGATGGTTTTAGAATTATTACAATCTACTGTGTTGCTCTGCGTTTAGCATTTTTTTAAACACATCATATACCAAATAGATGCCTATGCTTTGCCATGTAAGTAGGTGTGTAGACACATTACAAAAGCTTCTTCACATTATAGTGTTTTGTTTTTTTTTCTCAAGTAACAAAAGCAATTAGATTCTGTAATGGATTAATCACTTTCCAAATGCCACATGCTTCAGAATGAAACACATTCTAACAAATAGGAGCCCCAAAAAGAATCTTAAGCTGATGGCATGACACTATGTATATTAATTCACGATTCTTTTAATGCATATATCAGTGCATATCTGAAAGCAAATAAAGCCATTGTATAGAAATTAAAGCAAAGCACCGTCTTAGTCTGAAACAATATGCATCAAATTTCAGTGAAGGATGAATTGTTAAGGCCAAATTATAAACATTTCAGATCTCAAATGGAAATAGTGATACAATTTCATTGCTGAAAATAAGAGTTCAGATAAAAAACAACTTAGCAAGGAATTCTGCATGCCTTTTCTTCAGTTCATATTGCGTTTGTAAGGGATTTATTTTTCATTGATCACTGATACAGTGTCTTGCAAAAAGAAGCCAGTCTCAAAAATGAAGAGGGATCATAAAATAATGTTTGGATCTATAATGTGTGAATTATCCCTAACCTTCTAAAATATATTGCATTTTAATTTTCCATCAAATTTCTCGATATCAGCCAGTGCTTTGTTGCTTTACTAGACTGTTTCTGTTTCTATTATATTATACAGATAGAATTGTTTTGACCATCTTTTGATTTTTAAGTATGAGATTTATCACTTCATACAACAGATTTATTTGAATTTGTAAATACCTTAGAATTTAACATTGCTGTTTTGATTAGGAAAAGCCCCACATACGCTTGTATTGCCTTGACATTATATACTGTAGTTTAGTTGTCTATATTTTAGAACAGAATGAGTGAAATAATTCAGGCTCCCAAACTTCAAAATTAAAAGACTCAAATGTCTCTCTCTTATTAGAAAATTATTGGATTTCTGTGGCTTGTTGTGCCATATTTCTTATTCAAATTTTTTCATTTCATATACCTTTTCACCCACCAGTTTGATTGCCATGGCTGCAGCCGTGGGTGAATAATTGCCTGTCTTCACAGGAGCATGTTCTGGAGCTAAAGTCGAGTGCTTGCTTCCTGATGTATGCCTCATTTGGATTCTGCCGACAGCCTAGGGGCTGTATTATTCATGCCTTGACAGATAGCACTCACTAAAAGCATTGGAACAGGGCCAGGTACTGGCAGAGAGATAGTGGAGCATTGCAACTTGCAACTGAGAGGAGCATCTATAATACAAAAAAGAGAAATCCTCATACCTCCCTTTTACTGGTCTCACTTTGATGGAAAATTCATTTGCATCAAAATAAAATACCCTAAAAATAAATACATTTTTTTCTAAACCACGCTTGAAAGTTTAACACAATTTTCCACATTTAATTGCAAAGCTGATTTTAATTAGTGAGGCCCTGCATGTGAAAAATGAAGATTCACTTGGGTGAGTGTAACACATTGCAGTGTCTGCTGAATGCTCTAATTAATGTATGGCTGCTGTACAACAGGGTGCACTGTGGGATATTTATGAAAAATTCTGTGCACGCAGCCAGTCTATCTGTATTTTGGTTCTTGAATCCACAAGAATAAATAACTTTTCCCCCTTTATTCTTTATGAGACATCATTGTGCATGCCATCACTCCATCCATAAACTTTAGTGCATGCCTGTCCTTTTTACTATTTATCAAAGATATTATAAATCAGAAGCCAGGACATACAAATTTTAACATTAAGTTGATAGCAGAGCATGGTTACACGCTGCGCAGGACCCAAGGTCCGCTGATGCATTTGTGTTCAAGCCTCACCACAGAACAGTGTGGTCCTTATTGTTGCTTGCTTTTATGATACTGTGACAAATGCCACTGAGTGCTGGAAGTATAGACAAATGTATATTCATTTCTCTCTAAGCTGGTAGTCAGCCTTCATTATAGTGTTAAATAAAGGTAAAATGATTCACTGGATATTTAGCAGATGAAAAACCATACTCTGATACTGCCTATGCAATATAATACTATTTAATTTAATGGCATATTTGCTAAAGATTTTGGCAAGTTGTGGTAAATACCGAGAATAATATTATAAATGTATTTTATGTTAAGTAATCCAGCATTCAGGGTTTGTGAAAAAATGTTAATAAATGAATCTGCACTGCTTTGTTAAATCCAGCTAAAGAAAAATAAGTAAATAAATAAATAAAGTGAAAGAGCGCAGGGATTTTCAAACAGAACACTGCAAACAATAAATAAATGTGCTGACAGAGAATCTATAATGTATTAGAGGTCTGTATTGGCTGCTGTCTGGGTTCAGCAATATATCCTTTGTCTGATTGTTGATTAATGATTAGAAGGGTGCAAAGTTGGGTCTGAAACGTCAACCAAATATACACCAGCAATTGGCATGTGGCTCTGCATGCTGGTGGCCATTGTATAGAGGTGACTACACAAAGGAACCGCAGTTCAATTCCTCCTCCCACCATCTGGATTGGGAATAGCAATTTCAGTGGCAGCAAGTTGTGGGATCTGCGTGTGCCAGGAGTACTTGCCTAATAAAGAGTGGGGGGAAATAAAATCAGAGGCAGGCGCATGGAAAGTGCCGACCCAACTGTGCAGCAGCAACAAACAGCAGATTTGGGATGCGCTTTCTGCAGCGGGTCCCCAGGCTTGTGTGTTGCTGAAATGATATGCTCATTTCCTTTCACATGGCAGGTGCTGGGCATATTTCTCATGCAGCAGCCCACTTACAGCCACAGTGTTTGCTGTGGAAGAACCTGTCTGGAGATGTTGCCATCAGCCACAAAATAAATGAAGACCATGCAGAAAGTATGGGAAAGAAAATTAAAAAAAAAAAAAGAACAGAACATCCAGTAATACTGGGCAGATGATTTCCCCAGCAAGATACTGGAAGGAGCTATACACATTTTTCCTTTGCCTATGGGAAATTTATTTGGTTGGCCTAGTAGCTTTGCTGAGAACATTGTGTTCTCTTATCAGAGAAATAAATCATTTGAGGTTGAATAATTTGTGCTTTTCATAACGCAAAAGAGGATCTACAGGGTTGATTCACACGATGGGCAAGACATTTCATCTCCTTATGCCTCTGTTTCCCCACTTGTAAACAGAAAGAGAATTTCAGGCATCTTAAGATGTAAAGACAGAAGCAAATATGTGGGATTATTGCAAACACAGGGCCCAAACCTCTGTCTCCAATATTTATGTGATATTTAAATAAAGACCTGTTAAATGACTGTTGATGTCAGAGAAATCTAACCTTATGTTTTAGTGCCTTTTGGATCAAAACATTTTTCTGGAGGATAGAACACAATTACCTGAGTTGTGATGATGAGACAACTTTACATTTAGTGTCAACTTCAGTTTCCCTGTTTCGTATTTTGTGAATTATTTCTATGACATTTTTCTGAAAATATTGATTCTGAAATTTAAAAAGGTGGGAGTTTTTAAGACATCTGTTTATTAATGTGCATTTGGCTGGCCCCAAAGAGTTGTGGTGAATGGAGCCAAATCCTGTTGGTGGCCAGTCACAAGTGGTGTTCCCCAGGGCTCCGTATTGGGGCCAGTTCTGTTATATCTATTTATCAATGATCTGGATGAGGGGATCGAGTGCACCCTCAGTAAGTTTGCAGACAACACCACATTGGGTGGGAGTGTTGATCTGCTGGAGGGCAGGAAGGCCATACAGAGGGATCTGGACAATCTGTATTGTTGGGCTGAGGCCAGCTGTATGAGGTTTAACAAGGCCAAGTGCCGGGTCCCGCAGTTGGGTCACAACAACCCCAGGCAGCGCTACAGGCTCAGAGAGGAGGGGCTGGAAAACTGCCTGGTGGAAAAGGACCTGAGGGTGTTGATTGACAGCCAGCTGAACATGAGCCAGCAGTGTGCCCAGGTGGCCAAAAAGGCCAACAGCATCCTTGCTTGTATCAGGAATAGTGTGGCCAGCAGGACCAGAGAAGTGATTGTGCCACTGTGCTCGGCACTGGTGAGGCCCCACCTTGAATCCTGTGTTCAGTTTTGGGCCCCTCATCATAAGAAAAACATTGAGGTGCTGGAGAGAGCTGGTGAGGGGTCTGGAGCAGCTGAGGGAACTGGGGCTGTTTAGCCTGGAGAACAGGAGGCTGAGGGGAGACCTTATCACTGTCTACAACTACCTGAAAGAAGGTTGTAGCATGGAGGGTGTTGGCCTCTTCTCCCAAGTAGCAAGTGATAGGACAAGAGGAAATGGCCTCAAGTTGTGCCAGGGAAGGTTTAGTTTGGATATTAGGAAAAAAAATCTTAATGGAAAGGGTTGTCAGGCATTGGAACAGGCTGCCCAGGGAAGTGGTGGAATCACCCTCCCTGGAGGTGTTTAAAAGATGTGTAGATGAGGGAGGTTCTCAGGGACATGGTTTAGTGCTAGATTTAGGTTGATCTTGAGGGTCTCTTCCAACCTAAATGATTTTATGATTCTATAATGAGTGTAGTCATGGTCATTAGCCTTACACTAAACCAGAAAAGCCGTGAGCAGCATTGTGCACTGGATTTAGAGTATGAGGGAGCTGCCTGCATCCTCCTACCAACAGTTCTGAGCAGCAGCATAGCTACTGTGTGCAGCTGAGAAATGGCCTGTGGAATGGAGCATCCCACGTCAGGGCTTTGGAGACAGAATTTACTGGTGAACACTGGCAGCTAGAGAGACAGTGAACCCCATGTTATTCCTTGCTCCAGTGTCCATGCCAACATAAATAACATAGATGACTTTTTTAAAGTTTTATCCATAGATGACACCCATGCTATCAGAGAACAGCATTGCCCTGCACCTTACTTGCCACCTTAGTGAAAATTATCTGAACTCTGATAGCATCATCCAAAAAAGGGGCAGGGGAAATCACATAAAAATAAATATTGTTATAGTTATCCTTTTCTTTCAGATATTCATATTTTATTAGATCAGGCACCCGAGTATTGCCTTGGGTAGCAAAGGAATACAAAGAAATGAAGAAAGCAACTGAAATATGAAGGAACTGGAAACCAAGGTCCATCTACGTCTTCTTGTTCTAAATCATTAGACCATGCTAGCACAAAAATCCACATAGATTTATATGTAGAAATAGGAGGAAAATGAGGCACAAGAAGTAGTCAGAAAACAAAAACAAGTTTGTAAGAAAAAAGAGAAAAAATAATAGTTTTGTGGATTTCACACACCCTTCCCTCCCCCGCCTAAAAATATACTAGAATGTGTCTTTAAAGACTTATATTGAAGTTTTTCAATAAGTTGAGACAGCCCTTCCAAAGACATCACTTCTTATTAGTGGTTGATATGAAGTACTGCTTCTAGTGGTGTCAGCTCAGGACAGGGAAAGGAGAGATAGTCCTGAGCCACCTTTGATGGCAATAATACATCTAAATAAATACATCTACAGTACAAAATCAAATGCCCAGGGGACAGATAGCTCGTGAAGACATCCTCAGCACTATACAGCTTAGGACACTGTAAATGGTGGTAACTTCAACCAGATGAGTGGACCCACCAAGTTACTTTCTTGGCTACTCCCCTGAATCACCTTCCCAAGAAAATCTTGAAGCGTATTCATTACCTGAAGAGGGATTTCAGAACCTAATATCCTTTTGCTATTTGCAAGAACCAGCTGTGCCACCCTGTAAGTATGCCTGGAAGAGTAGAGAAGGGGTATAGAGCCCAAGAGAAAACATTCCTGTGCCTGAAATTAGGTCTGTGTCTTAAATCTATGATTTATGATGAAATGTGTGATACTGTAAAGCTGAATGAGACAGGGCAGGGTATGATTGGTTTCAATGCCAATACCAGCCATTTAAAACAGCTTTTTAAATTTCAGTTCCCTGGGGCTGGGACAGATTTGTCTACCATCATTTTTTTTAACTCAGTGTAATGAACCGGTCACTAAATTGAATGAACAAATAGTGAATGAATTATTTCTGTCCAACTGATACTCATGAAAGAAATTCACCAACGATACAAACCTGCTACTGCTTTCTTACCCTCTTAATGGCTCCATGAGAAAATCTTACTTGTACTTTGTGAACAGGGAATAGATGTTCAGAAATAAGCTAGAGATAAAAACTGGAATGCGTTCCATTTCTGCTTTAAGTCACCCAGGCCAAAATGTGGGCTCTCCCTTAACTTCTATCTAACTCAGATGTCAAATTACAGCTGTACTTTTAACATCAAACTTGTCAAAGTTTTTAGTCTTCTGCCAGGAAACATTTATTTGGACACCTTGTTACCTATGTCATACTAAGTGGCATAGTTAGTACATCTCTAATCTCATATCTGCTTATTTCAGCACAGCACGTGTTTTCAAAGTCCTCCAATTTGCGTTCTCTACAAACATGGCATGCGCACGCTATTTTGTTCTCTGTCAATAATAGGAGGTAGGACATTTCTCCCATTGTCTGGGAAATTGCATTGACTATGAAGAAGTTAAGATGGCAGGATGTCTGTATTCTCTTTTCTTGATCTTTTTTATTTTATGGACAGTAGTATATCCAAAAGGAAAAGGAAGGATATAATTTTGTAATTTTGAGAAGTCACTTGGAGAGAGAAGAGCCTTGTTTCCATTCCCAGCATTGGCACTTCCTATAGAAGACAAACACTTATTTTAGAGAGGAATGGAATGAATCTTTCACCAGTAGCAAAGAACAAAGTAAATGTTTTCTTTTGCATGAAGTATTAGAGAAGTGGGCACTCTCAACCCAGATTACTGTCAAACCTCATGAGCAAGCAGTCTTCTGAGAGGTGCAAAATGAAGCTTCAGTTACCCCTGGCAAAGAGGATATTAAATACTAATTTCTCACACGTTTCTGTATGTTCTAGATTAGATAACGGCTAAGACTGGGATCGTGATTCCTCCTCTGACCACCTCCTAGTCAAAAGACTGAGTTCATCTCTGTTTCTGTAAGAAAAAGGAGGCTTAAGGTGATTAATTCCTGGAGTGGAAATCCCCCGCTGCAGAAAATATCTTCCTCCCGTTTGAATTACAGCATCTAAATTCTGCTGTGTGTTAAGTGCCTACATGTCCCTAGGTATTAGAAGAGGAGCAGACATACCTCACTTGGATGTTAGAATTTCACTGTGCAGCTAAGCATAGAAACTGTGAGCTGTAATGCGTTCGCTCCCTTGGTAAACTTGCAGTTCGTGACTCTCTGCTACCACACAAGGAATTTGCGTCACAGCCAGAAGTTGAGTCATGCCTCTGAATTCTACTCCAGTGCCTTTTGCTTTAGACCATCCTTCCTATATTGGAAGTTCATTTGTACCAAGATGAGCAAATGATTTCTTGCTATTGAGTGTTTGTGGGGACAATAAGAATAATGCACTAGAATTACTGATAGATTTTAATATAGATCTAGCTTGGGCACTGTTTCTTCTGTGGTGATCAAAGAGGATTAATGATTTGTTGGTTCTTAGTAATCATAAGGACTACTTCAGGAGACAGGGATAAGCAAACAGTCATCTCAAACAAGAGGATATGTCATATATCATGACATATATGATCAGTATTCTCTGACATGAGTCTTGCAGATGTTTGCATGTTGCTAGTCACCAAATTAAAAAAAAAAAAGAAGGTTTTTAATCCTGTTTCTCAGAGAATTCTCTGGATATCCCATCCTTTGCGAAAGGAAGTAGAAGCAGCCAGGTCCCAACTAGATGGGTAGCTGCTCTGTATCCAATTTACTACGATAACTGTATTTTATGTTCATAAAGCTTTTTCAGCTGTTAGTATCAAAACATTTCACAAATGTTAACCCCATAGCCTCAGTGCATTTTCTGTTGTGAAGTATTTTATTTCAAATCACACTAAAGGTCATGTTGCTTATGATTTGTAATATATTCACATTGACTTATGAGACTGGTCATAGCGACTTTTTACCAGCACACATTTAGGAGTTTGGAATGGAAACTGAGAGAAGAAAAAGATTGTTTATCTGTCTGAAAATGTAGGAATAATTCTGGCAGAATGTCATTGCATGATTTTATTTTGAGCAGGGCTTTGAAATGAAACATTTCTTGTTCTTAAAACACAGACACTTAGCTCTTCTTTTTAATTCCATGTGACATAAGGAATTACCCGCTTTACAGTCTTCTGTCCCTTGCACAACGGCGAGCTAAGAATTTGTTTCAGTGGTGGGGGCAGGGACAGTGTACTGATTTCTGAGTCATGGCACTGTCTCTGCAGCACCCGTGTGCTCCTGGGAAATACTGACACACTCAGAACTGGCGCGGCCTGGTCGTGCTAAGCTTGTGAGACCTAAAGAGATCACAGGGAAAGACGGATTCAGAAACGAAGTCAGTTACAAAACAAATATCATTTAAGAAAGAAGACAAAGAAATTCTGACTGCTGTGTTAAGTTCATATCTTAGCAGTCAAGCTTGCTGCTTCCAGTTATGTTATTAAAAGGATGTAGGAGGGAGGACTGAACAGTTAAAATGGCGTTGACTAGAGGAGGAACCACTTCTTTAAAATGTCAACATTTAAGCAAAACTATAAAACAGAGACAACATTTAGCTTTTTCTATCTACTATAATTCTCATTGTTAATTGAAAATTATAGCAGTCAGATTTAGAAATCAGAGTCTAATAGCTTGGGTAGAACCACAACAGAACTATCACAGTTATTTCAGATTTGCTAGCAGCATTTTTTTTTCTTTTTTTTTTTTTTTTTTAACTTTTTATGTATACTAAGAATTAAACTGATCTCTTGTGTAAGCAGGAATAGAATTTCATTACTCTTACACCAGGGTAGTTTGTAATTATGTTGCTCTAAAAGCCTGTAAAAAAAAGAACTTCCCAGGAAGAGAAAAGTTCTGAAAAACAGAAATTATACCAAACTGCCTAATTTTTAATATGTAAAGAAATTTAGAATCATCTAGTGCAGATGTCAGGAAAAATTTAACTGCTGGCTACATTACGATATAACTTTACGTGATGTCACATACTTTGAACTGACATCATACCTGTGCAGCTTGTCATCCCTACCTTCAAAACCCTCCAGTTATTATGGACACTAAATGGACAGTGATACCTGGCCCGCCTTCTGGTTAATACATGTTAATTAGACAATGAGAGAAAAAAGTTTTTTACCATTAAACTTGTGCATCTGCGGTTTTCACAAAAAGCATTTAGTCACCTGAACCAGAATACAAGCGCAAGCTTCCAGAGCACAAGTTAAATAGAGCTTATGTGCTGAACTCCAAGAGAAGGATCCACAAAAATCCTGAGCCTGTAGTTGACCCAACTTGTAATAGAAAACCCACAGATGTGTGCCTAGAGGTGCTGCCAGCTCAGGCTAAGCTGTGCTACTGGGTGCTTCCTACACACCACAGCGCTGGAGATTTGCAGATCACCTGAACCTGCACCAGTGTCCTCTGACCCAGTAGGCACAGCGGGTGTTCTCTCCCTCTGCTCACACTGACATGCAGAGACAGCACAGATTTCTGTGGTCAGCATAGCAGCCACATCCCCTTTCACTGAAAAGTTTAGTGATAGTTGTACATCCTGGACCAGCAATGAGAGTGCTACCTCAGGAAGCAACACACTGCTTCCGTTTCTCCATCAGCCTGATAAGGCCCAAGCACATTAAAGGAATACTCTGGAGAAACCAGATCTGGAGCCGTAGCAGGTTGGGTGGGTGGGTTCCAATTGACAATTGTTTCAACCCGAATTGTTAAAAAAAAAAAGGCAGGAAACAGTACCAGACTGCCTGTATCAAAAGAGAGAGCAATAAAGTAGCCATCCACACTACAGGCATGATTTTTGTACCTGCATGGGAAAGTGTCTTTTTGGATTATGAGTCATATTTTCAAGATGATGCTTAGGTCAGGTGTGCAAGTAGATGCAGACGTCAATGAGAGACAACATTTGTTTCATGGTACTTCGTATTTCTTAGCGTAGATATAACACATTCAACATGCTTGCTATAGTGACTCTCAGGATTATATACCTATATATTATTACAATTGGGGAATTTATGCACTAAGGAACTTAGTCATCTAAACTGAAGTACTTTAAAGTGAAGTGTGCTGACATTTAATTTTGCCACAACTATTCCTGTTATAGATCTGTGCCCCAAATAGGGACCATTTTTAAAAGTGACTAACACGTTGCTAACTTTCTTTCAATGAGACATAAGTGTTAAGCATCGAATGCCTCAAACTATTCAAAATATTAAAAGTAGACTTTGAGGTGGCATACACTTTCTAAAAAGTTGCCTTTCATCTTATACAACTAAGGAATCCATTCCTTTTCTTACCATCTTCCTGTTACACGCTTGGACTTCCAGCCGTATTCCAATTTAGGCTTTGGTCCTTGGACAGTGCATCATTCTGGACTTTCTCTATTCAGTCTTGGACTGTTGCTGCCTTTCCTGTCTGTGCATCTTTAAAACTGAGCAGCTGAACTTCAGAGAGGGATAACTGCCACATTTCCCTGTGAAATCAAGCCATAGGAGGTATATTGGCAGCAGATTTTCAATGGAAACCGCCATTTCCACCCACAACCCAGCTGCCACATTTAAATCATGCTGTGTGGGGCTTCCACTCCCTTGGGAGGCTATTTTCATTTTCTGTCAGAGATTCTTCTACAGTCTAATAGAGCTCACTGTCAGCTATAAAAAGGAACATATACTGTAGTATTTTTTTTTTAATCATGACATGAGTCAAGTTGGAGCCTCACTATTCTGGACTAGAATGTGATGGAATTCAGTTAGTGGTTTGTGGTTTTGTCTTTTTTGGAGTTTTTTTTTTTGGTTATTTTTTCTTGAACAGGCATCCTCCTTTCATCAGAAATATCAAAAGAGGCCAGAATAAGGCAATGCCATTGAGGCCCAGTTCTAGACATGTGGCTTTTGGAGTCATGTGCTTAAGCCGGTAGGTAAGCTTTCATTTTTAGAGCAGAGCTTTTCTAATCCTTCTGATAATGGGAAATAATTAAAAAAATAATTAAAAAAAATAATAAAGTAAAAAAAAAAAAAGGAACTTAAAAAAGAACTTAGCATAAAAGGTGCAGTTTTGCCCTTTGAGTCTGCCAAGGGCTTGAACCAACTTCTTTGACATAAGTGAGCTTGTATCTTAGTTGAACTCCCACCCGCAAGACTCCCTGATATTACAACAAAGCAACTTGTGTGTGCTGCAGGAGGAGACTAGTTTGGTAGATTATTAGCACATGCAAATATGTGTTTTTCAGGGTGTAAGTCACAAGGTGGGAGGCAGCGTGTGTGGCAGCATCTTCTCAGAGGTGAAAATAATAATCGACAATACCTGCCTCATGCTTGCATGGGGTGGAAAAACCAGTGCCATTGTATTTGTGTCTCTTGAAGGATGTGCCCTATTACTGCCACACTGAGCAAAAGTTAGGGCAGGAGAATTGTGTGGGTCTAGAAACCCAGATTGCTGTAACGTGTCTCTGATCAGAACTGCTAACAGGGACTCTAGTGACTGTTGAAAATTACATAATACTAAAATAGCTCTGTCCATCTAGAGCAAAGACCATAAAGTCTTGGTTATAAGTTTGTACTTACGCAGTAGCAAACTGCCACGCACAACAGCTGGTATCAAAAGTTGGTCCTAGAAATTAGTCTCAAGGAGGTATAATGATAAAGGTGTTTTAGAAATCCTCTTTACCTCACATAGATTTTTATGGTAGCTTTTTTTGGGTGTAGAGCCCACTAAGAAGGCAAGCACTGTTAAAAATTAATACGGAGGATAAGCTTTCAGTTCCTTTGTAATAATGTTTGCTAATGTGTATTAATAATGATTAACATTTTTACCAAGAGTCCAATTCTAGCTGCAGCTCCATAATGCAATAAAATAAGGCAGAATGCTGTCATTTCTATTCTGTTTTAGAATAATCATGTATTCTTCATGTTATAGAAAGGCACAATCTTTTTACTTTTTTTTTCCAAAAATAACAAAATTCAAACATCTCAATCCTCTAAAAACCAGGATTTAGAATATTTCACACTTGAATGACTCCTAACCAACTGTGCAAGACAAAGAACAGTACCGTGTAGATTATGCTGGAGGTGAGAATCCAGTACATAAATACTGAAGTGGTTGCAGCTTGTATCACTTTGATTTTGTCATTTTTTTTCTGTAATTTTCTGTAATTTCAGATATTTACTGATGACACTCCCATTCTTGTGTTAGAAGGCTGCTCCCCACAGTATTATTCCCTTCCATTGGTTATATTCTGTAGCCATTAGCTTTTTAGTTCAAGTAAGATACTTACTGCTATAGTTGCAGGAAAATCGGTGTATTGTATTACATTTCTTAATTCAATGCCATTTACCTTTCTTAGTTAAAATTAAGTTGGGAGCCAGTGCTATTGTGTATCTATGCAGAGATGATGGGAAGAGTACTTGTGATAAGAATCAGTAGTTGATCATCGTATTATAGTAGCCCAGTATTAGAGATGCGATAAAATGACAGCGTACTCTATTACTCAATACTTAAGTACATGTTAGAATGATAGTTTGACCTGCTGTGTTGTTGTTAAATATGATCTATTGAGTCTGTGTCTAAGGGTGTTGATTCTACTAATACATGCCTAGCCGTGCTGGTAAATGATTGACAGTATAACTACATGGATCACCTTTGATTTCCAGCAGTTTATTTCCCTTGATTTTTGAATGCTTGAACTTAGCATATTGAATTGCTTCAAAGCAATTATGTTTAAAATACTGGAAGAGAAAGATTTCATATCATGTCCAAGGCTCAAACATTGTGACTATGAAAAGATCTTTGTAACACAGATGTGCTCTTGTAGCGTATCTTAACCCTTTCACATTGATGAATAATTCATTATGAACTTTTCCCTTTTCATCATATCATGTTATCATGAAAAAGAAATAAATTGGAACCTGCCCTGCCCTTTACCTGTAAACAGAGTTGTCATTACCACTGCGTCTGAAAATACAGGATCCACGCAAAGCTGGACATCTTTGTGTACCTGGCAGCTCCAGGTACCACTTTGATTTAGCTCAGTGTAGCCAACTTAGTTTTTGTCTGTGTGTAGAAAAATAGAGGGTTTTCTTTCCCAATGTTTTTCTTCCAGTTTAGATGTCTGAAGTAAATGTGGACTTCAGGATTTTGAGTTAGTGCAGAAGTGGTCACTGGATTTGCATGTTCCCATTTTCATGTGTCTGGGTTACACGTAAATCAACATTGAAGTGTACAGAATCAATAGCCTCTTAGCAAAACTTGATTATATGCATTTCATCTAATGAATCAATATGAGTCATTAAACCTGTACTCTTTGCACTGTCCTGGTTTCTTTGATCAGTCCCTGCATTCAAGGATCTGGCAACAAGACGTAATCAATTGTGGCTTCCGGCTCTTGAACACACAGTTAAGTTGGGTATTTGCCATTCTAAGAGTACAGTGCAACTGCAGCATTTGTCTGACATTGGATCATGCAGGGAGTCTTGAAAAGACAGCTAAAATATAGGGAGGAGAATTATTTGTGTTAAGTGATACAGCATCTGTGGAAAGGAAAGAAGCAGGGGTTTGGTTTTCTCTTTATAAAAGTGTTGTGGTACCTGGGTTTGAAATCTGCTAGGTACTGGCTTTGTTGGGAATGGACATACAGTATATTAAAAAAAGAGAAAAAGAGTTGGATTTCTCTCGTTTTTGACAGATTCCTAAGTGATAGAAATATAAGTTGATCACCATTAACTCCCTTTATTGTCAGTGGAGAGATAGGCAGACTGTCTAAGAAAGGTGAGATAAATTGCCTCCCAGGAGGTCCCAGTTTCTCTGCATTGACTTATGAAGGGAGCTTAACTTGACATGTATAGACTTAGTTTTTAGAAGCCTAGGGGTAGGTGAGAGATGAACCCCATACGTGACATCATAAGTCATGGGGCAATCAAATATTATATTGATTTATTTATATAAATAATTTTGAATGATCTACAACTGCAGGGCTTGTACTTTGCTAACCTGTGCAGCCACATAAGTTTTTAGTCTCATGATTTGTTACATTTATTTTTTTACATCTTGTTTTAAATGAGCTCTCCAGGGCTGAGGTTTTTCCTGTTTATTTGAACAACACCTAGCAGTACATTACTGTGCCTCATTTTTCTCCATTGAACAGCTATTGAATTCAACCAATTAAATAAACTTACTGTTTAAATGGGTTAATTCTTGCAAAACTTAAAGTTTCCTTCCACTTGTCATGTCCTAAGAGCAGAGTTTGGCAATGGGTGAAATAGTTTTGCCAGCCAGAGGGCAGATGAGCCAGTAAATTTGCCACCGTTCATCACAGGGTTCAGATCTGCCAGTTTGGAGTCTCAGTGAATGGGGGTGAGGAGCCGCTTGACATGGGAGATGTATAGGATCCAATTAAATAAAAGATCTTCATTTTGACTTAAGTTACTGTGACTGTATTCACTTCATCAAAGCGAGTCCACTTCATTTTGTTTAAAAATACATATTTCAATATTTGAATTTCTAAAAAGAAAATACGTAAGTTTTGAGCTGCATTATTTACTTTCAGCACATCATTCTGTTCTCACGAGTTTTTTACTCCTAACTCCTTTTCCAATACTTTTTAAAAAATATACTAATTTTTCTATAGGGCTTACTTGGTTAAACAACGCTATACACCTGAGTAGATCAGTGCTATGTTTTTAGCTATTTGTGTGTTTAAAACAGCTCTGAAGTGCAAAAGGACTGAGTTGGCTTTTAAAGCTCTGTGAAGAAGACATCACAGCTTCTGCCTTTACCTTTTCAGATCCAGCATGCTTCTGGTCACTACTGACATTTTTTTTAGTGTTCCATAATGCACTACACAAATATTTGAAACACAAACAAGAAGGAAAAAAGGGGTAGAATGCTCTACATTGCATTCATTCCTATGAGGCCAACTTGTACCTGTTCAGGTAAATTAATAGTTTTCACTGAACTGAGATACTATTGTACCTAATCTGAAAAGTCAACAAACTTCTATTTGGTACAAATAAGTGAAGTAAAGATGATGCGTTTTGACACTGCACATATAAAAGCATTTCCTGCTTATAATAATCTGATTTATTGAACTAGAAGCAGAAGTTAGTAGGAAAATCTGAAATACAATGTAACTGCGGAGATTACTTTATTGTATTTTTGAAGATATTGTTAGTTTTAATTATAGTTTAAATAGATAACAACATAGTAATTTAGGCCACTTTTATGAAAATGTTTAAGCATGTAAAATGTGGATGGCAACACAGATTTTCCAAAGCACTGACTCTGGATTGGTGCCTGTTTCCAGCTGAGAAGACAGGAGTGAGGGCAGTGATTCTGTAAGTGGCCTTAGATGCTGTGGTGCTTGGCAGCGCGATGGTTGCAGGAAGCATGCCTGTTCTGGAACGGTATTCAAGGCTCTGGCTCACTTGCCAGCAGGTTTCTGGAAAGCAGATTTGGATAAATGAGTCTGCTAGATTGGGATTCATAGCAGGCAGGACGCTAGCACAGACAATTTTAATCCAGGTTGTTGGAACCACCAAAACGCGTGTATGCTAGCTCTTTCTTGTAGGCTGCACTTAGCCATCTCTGTGAAATGGAAGCTCAAAAACCTCCGTGTCCTTCTTGAACTTTAGCTTGTTGCTCTTCCCATTTTCTCTTCTATAGTGTAGTGATTAGAATACTCAGCAAAGTTCTTTACCGTTCACAGCCTGGAAAAGCGCAGCTCAGTATCTCCCATATTCCAGGACAGTATGCAGACATTACATGGGACTTCCACAGGGTACAAAAGATTCCTGACCAGGTGGCTTAGAGATCAAAAATAATTTCCCACAAATGATTTGACTCTACTGCCACAGAGTTATTACTGTCCACTAGGTTTGCTGCTTGTTCCTGTAGTAACTTGGCATACTTTAAGCAATGATTTAAATAAGAGTGAAAAATCATCCTCAGCTAAAGGAGTTTATTCTTGCAATTGAGTAGGCAAATCACTAGACTGTGTTCAGTCTCTTTTGCTGAATTTATTATGATTCTTTCATTCCTGTCAATTCAATGGTCCAGCTTCAACAGGAGTGCTACCAACTTTTCTCCTAGTAGTGCATAGTCTGCTGGGAACAGCATCCTTCTGGAGTGCAGGGAGTTCAACCTGTAGGGTTTGGTGGCATCCAAATATTTATTTTCTGCTCAAATGCTACCAATTGATAGTATCAGCCCTTTAATGCTGAAAGTAGTCACTGCTTTGAGAGTGATTTAATAGGATGCAGTGTTATGCAAATTAATTAGGTTTGCTTATTCTTTGAAGATTGGATTTGACAGAGGACTTATCTGCAAAATGACTGTTTTTGCAGTATCCTAAAAGTCTTCATGTGAAGATACGGACTTGGAAGTTATCTAGTCCAAACCAAAAATAATATGGTATCCAGTGGGACAAGTGTAAATGCCTTGGGAACTTTCTGCCTGAAGCCTTACGCAGAAGTTTGCTTCCAAGCAGAGTCTTCCTAATTTATTATCCTTGACTGTATATGATAAAATACCATCTCAGTGCCACTTCAGATACTTAAGTGCTTTTTGATAACCTCACTTGGCATCTATGCAGTAAATTTTTAGATTCTATTACGTGCCAAATGTTTTCGTTTATGTTAAATTAAATTCTCACATGAAAAAAAAAAGAAAGAATGAGAGCATAGTTGCTGGGGACACTTTTTAGGTTGGAAAACACTTCATAAGATTTTTCAAGTACTAATGAGAAAAAAAAAAAAAAAAAAGCAATCCTCCAAGAAAAGATATTTAGATTTTAGATTTAAGGCATAAATTGCCATAATCTTATTTTTCTTGACTTAGATTTTACAGCCTGAGGCTTCTGAAATAATAGATTCAATAGGAAAGAGATACAAATGAAAAAAAAAGGGCTGATAGTATTTAAAGTTGACTGAACCTTATTAGTCACATGAGCTCCCTCTGTAATTCAGGTGAGGCAGTAAGACACTCTAAGAGGAAAGTTCTCCAGACATAGGTGTCATGTCCCACCATTTCATGTGTGAGTTGGCATATAATGGCGAGGAGAATATTAATCAATAATCTCGTTTAGAAAATCCCTTTGAACTCTCTGGTCCTATACTATATATGTTTCAAGAGATATGTTTAATTGTTATAACTTAGAAATGATAACCATAGTAATTATGCTGAAAATGATACTAAAATAGTAATAAAGTATATACTAATCAATAAGTTTAGCTCTGGGAAAGAAATATGTATTTCCTGAAGAAAGGTCCTACTGAATGTATCAATGAGTAGTGTCATAAGTTTTTATTGAATAAAAATTGCGTGAGAGTTAAATAATACTATAAATCATCTTCTAAATAAGGAGTAGAAATTCATATATTATTTCTTACATTTCTTCAATTATTAATGTCTATATGTCCTCTTGGAGCTTATTGCTATAAAATTCAACAGTGTTCTTTCCACAAGAATTATTCATGACAGGTTCCAAAAACCGGAGATGACTGAGACACACAGCAAAGCAGTGTGGAATATTTAAAAGTGTGTTTCAGGAAGCCCACATATATATTCTGCTGAAAGCCAAGAGAGCTGAAGCGTGAGGAGAAAATAAGACAAACCCAGCTGACCAGGGAAATACAGTGAGCAATAAAAGGACGGATAAAGGCATACAAGACAGATAAATCAATGGGGTCATTGCTTGTAGCAGGGATAAACAAGTCTAAAAAATAAGCAAATAAGGGGATGATCAGAAAAGCCAAAACTGGAAATGGAAAGAAAATTGCAGAAGCTGTAAGGACAAACAGGAGTAGATTTCACTAATATACGAGGAACAAGAGGTCAGTGGAGAGACTCTCGTCTCCATGTGTGGTCGGAAGGGGAGGTTGGGGGCAGAGGCTGCTGGGAAGCCAGCGCCACCTTCCCCTCGGTGCGTTCACCGGAGACACCGCAGGGAACGTGCCGGAATCACAGAGAAGTGTCCTGGAGGCAGAATCTGAAAAATTAATGAAACGGAGGATGGGAGAAGAACAGGTTAAGAAAGAAAAAAGAAGAAAATAGGGCAGCTAAGCAGGAGGCACCACGTCTGCTGACCTCTTTCCCGAGTTTCTGAGAGACATGGATTTTTTTTTAACTTTCCTGGACTATGAAGTCTGTAGTACGTGAGGCGTCTGTGAGCTATATGAGGTACATAGTCAAAGAGCAGAAGGGAGCCAGTGCAAGACAGTATTTTAAAGGTTTTATAAGAGAAACCCATGCAATGGTAGGTTTATAAACCACAAATCCAAGCACAGGCAAAACCAAATTCAGGGTTGTAGGGGAAATGGGCAGCACTTTGGTACAAGCTAATCAGGAAAAATTCACAAAAGCTGAGTCAGAGTTAACTAACATAACTGATATCCTTGGAAAAGTGACATCTTCCCAAGTCCGTAGTGCCGGACCCAACCCTTAAAATATACAAGTGTTTCATTCTGTTAGTTGCTGCTGTGTCCTCAATTTTATTCTATGAGCAGAGGCACTGAGAATAGATAAATAAAATGAAAAACTAAGGTCAAGTTCACAACTGGAATAGCTGAGTTGCAAATAGTTACTTAATGAGATTTATAAAAGCATCAAAGCTGATGCGGCAGCTAACTGGCATTGATTTCCATTGCTGGTAGTGCACTTTCCAGGGTGGCCTGAATCCCAAGTAACAGCTAAAATTCTCATAAACTTTATAAAATGTTGTATAGAAAAGCATAAAGCCATAAAAATAAATAAATAAATAAATAAATAAATATATATATATATATATATATATATATATATATGACCAGAAATGGCAATGACAACAATTTATTTCTACATTTGACCAATAACTTGTATCTAAAATGTCATACAATTACGTTTAGATGCCAAATAAAAAATTTAAACAGCAGTTCAAAACAAAATAGATGTATTTGTTATCCTAATGTGTTCTTCCCCAGTTCCTAGACTACTCTGAATTCCAAAGGGGATTCTTCGGGGCCATTGCTGGATGAAAACTTTTGCAAGTATTTAGTGTTTTTAACTGAACAAAGATTGTGGCAGCATAGGGTTAATGTTCTGTTTTCAACGTGACAAAATAAAGATGAGAGTTTCAAGAAAATATCATTTAATGACAATGGCATTGAAGAACCTGTAGTGAGGGCAATATGCATCACAAAGAGAAGGAACAGAAATCAAGAAAGCAAGACACACGCACCCAATAAATGTTATCCTGTCTGCTTAAATCCCATTGAACTGATATTCACGTTTCTAAAATCTGCCTGAGCCCCAGGCTGTGGCCCACTTGTGTTTTCCAGGCTGCAGCCTGTGTCAGGCACCTAAATGAAACAGGTTCCTCCCTAATTAGCCGGTCATTTCCCTGGGCACAACATACACTCTGAAATTCCAGCTCTGAGGAAAAATTCATTTGTGTTTTCTCAGAGCTCCATATGGGGAGTTTAAATAGACAGCTCCCGAACCCCCATAGCACCAGGGGAAGGACCCAAATAAACCTGCTGTGGTCAGAACTACAACAGACAGTGCTCTTCTTTTGCCCGAGGTTTCAGGCACTTTCCACACTGATGGAGATGGAATTTCTCTTTGTGCCTGACTGTGATGACATGGGATATTCTCCATGAAAACGTGTCCTGCCTTTCCTCTTGGTTCTGAGCAGCTGGGTCCTGGCGAAAAGAAGGACTCACAGCGTGAGAGAAGGACAGACATTTGGCAGTGAGCAAGAGTGGTTACCTACGGACAAAGATTTCCAATGTATTTATTGGTTTTACACTGAAGCATCTCAAATATACTCCAAAAATGCCAGAAGGTTAGCTTTCTCTTTTCCCAGCTTTAGGGTCCTCCAAATTAGGGAACATTTGTGCTTTTGCTGCTGTGTATCAGACCAAGTTTCTTGCAGCCAGGTGCACAGGGGCTCATCTTCTAGGAGTTGCTCTTCCCTAGGACATGTCATGCTACCTGCTGGGTGGAGCCTGGTCCTGGCATCTGGAGGATATGGGTGTATTCCCCCTCTAGCCTGCACTGTTTGACCTGAACTTTGATGGTGGTGCCTGGAAACATTGTCCCGTTAGCCCCATACCCGCTCCCAAATGAGGAGGATTGTAATCTGGCTAGGTGGAGGTACTTGAAGTTTACTCAGTATTTCTTGATAGTGTTATTGGAGGGACATGTTTAATGTAGATATGCTGGATTAGATTTTAAAGACACGTATAGTCCCTACACAGAGAGGTACCCATGTTACGCAGAGGTTTCCCTTAGGAGGTTTTCAGTGATGAATACCATCATTTGTGACTGTACACATTCTTCAGTTATGTGTGTGCCAGGCAGCCTGAGCCAGCCCTACTGTGAGCAAGTGCTTTAAAATTTAGGTAAGACAATGCCTAAATTAGAAACTTAAATAAAACCGTCAGGCACTTAAATAAAACGCTTGTTACCTAAGTAGCAGTTTAAGTAATTGGAATGCAGATCTGCTGGGGTGAAATTAAATCAGGCCAAGATCAGGACCATGTAGACACCACAAAGAGTACATCTGTACTACTAAATGAGGTGAAACCCCCTATTTTCCAGTGGTCTGTCAATAGAAAATGAGGCATTATTAGTGTGGAAGAAAATGATAAAGATCCTCAGTGTATTGTAATGGAGATAAAAGGAACAAAAATATAATGTAGAAGAGGAAGTTATAGGTAGATATGCGGTAAGGGCTGGAAAGAACAGTTTAAATGTCCCAAAACTAGTTAGTCACAGGAAGAAGACTAAAACCCAGTGTAGCTTGAGTAGCATTCATAATTACAGAATGAAAAAGTTCAAAGAGGAAGTTCGTTAAACAAAAAATAGTTTGTGTGTGCAGTCACTCTGGGTAGGAGGTTATACGGGTTACACAAGGGTGATCACTTTCAACAAGCACAAATTATATGACCTTTGAGAAACCTGTGGCCACTCTGGTAGAAGATCAGATGATCAGGGAGGAAGTGGTACTCAGCTTTGAAAAGTTGTACTTCAGTGTACTTCAGTGAGAAATTATTTTGTTTATTGCTTGGTTGGTGTTTTTTGGTTTGGTTTGGTTTGGTTTGGGGTTTGTTGGTTGGTTGGTTTTATTTATTTTTTCAATGTGAGAACACTTCCAACACTGGCTATGAAAACTGGTTGGGTTGTGTTGAGGAGCTTGCTTTCCCATTAACCCAGAGTTGGAGTTTATAATGGAGCACTGTAGTGGAGAATTCAAGAGCAATTTGTCACTAGTGATAGTAACAACAAAAAAGCATTAAGAATGTGGTTGTATTTTCATTATTTAAATAGCATTGAAACATATCTTAATTTTACACAATCAAAACCTTACTGAATGTTACAAAATTATGAAGCATTGATTTATTCCTGATTGTTGTACTAATAGCTAACAGATAGGATCACATTGCTGTTTTTTCAACTATATTCATCTGCCTTAGAAAAGAGTGTAACATGCATAAGAGAGAAAAGAATGAGAAGGAAAAACACACATTTGTATCAGTTCTGTAACTGTTATGCTGGCATGTACATGTGACACACTCAGGCAAATAACAGTTTTTTGTGATTTCACAGGTTTTGTAAGTGTCCTCCCCCTTGGTCATTCTTACCAAAGTTGCATTTTAATTTGAAGACATGTATTTTGAGAACAGCAACTAAGCATGCTGTAAATTCAGAATATATGACTAAATGACATGAGTTATACAATCTAACCTACAGAAATCTGCAATATAGTGTAACAATTTGCATCTTTTCTTTTTGCACAGTGTTTATGGCTGTCCTTTGGCAAAAAAGCGAAAAACACAAGACAAGCAACCCCAAGAACCAGCCCCCAAAAGAAAGCCCTTTGTGGTTAAAGCAGACAACTCTTCAGTAGATGAGTGCTATGAAACTGATGGAACAGAGGAGATGGATGAGAAGGAAGAGGAAGAAGAGGAAGAGGATGAAGAAGAAGAGGAATATTCTGATGATAATGAGGAGCAAGGTGACGAGGAGGAGGATGATGAGGAGATAGATCGAGAAGAAGAAGAGGAGATTGAAGAAGAAGAAGAGGAGGATGAAGAGGAAGGTGAAGACGTGGAGGATGAAGAGGAGGAGGAGGAAGAAGAGGAGGAGGAAGAAGAGGAGGAGGAGGAAGAACGTGGTAATAATCAGAGTATTAGTAAAAAGTAAACAATGTGTGTTTTCTGGGTTAATCTTCTAGTGTGGTGTGTGAGGATTTAGCTGTGTGATTCTCATTAAAGCTAATGGAAGTCATGCAGTTAAATCTCTCTGCTCCACACTGAAAATATACCCCACTGTGTTCTCTTAACATTTATTTTAATAAGTCTGTCTTCCAAATATTTTTTAATACACCAGCACTCACATTTCAAACAAGGAGGGTGGAAGTGTGCTTGTGCTAAAAATGCTTGCACAAAATATAATCCTAGTAATGGATTAATACAGGCAGTTACCAGGAGAATATTCACGAAGGTACAAACAAAGCAGCAACTACAGCTGGGTGCCTGTACTGATCATTTGCAAGTGTATTTGCTGGATCTGCTTATATAATGTCAATGGTTGCCCACATAAATGCTGTTACAAGTTTGAAGATAATATTTGTGAGCAAAAACGGGCTTCTTCCCTTTGGAAATTTTGGCCCATACTCTCCCCTACCCCAAGAAACTATTCAGAATGAACTATTACAATATACTTTGGTTCTCTGAGATTTGAATGCGTGTACTTTAGTTGATTCTATTGAAAAAACAGAGAGTGAGAGGTTTACATAGATAAAGTCCTTCTAAAATTCATAGATTTTGTTTATCATACCATGGCATAAATGCCATTTAGACATAGAGGTCACTGGTAGTAACCAAATTAATATAGTAGCAATATGATTAACTTATTCACCTTTGGGATATTGGACTCTATATAATCAGTATTTTCAAAATATGTAATAAGTGTCCATTTACGAGTCCATATGCTGATGACAGACATCATAATGCACTGGGGTGAAATGAAAGAATCGTGCAAAAATTAATGAGCTATCTAAAAAGTATTTTGTTCCCATTTCCAGGGAACACGTTTTTGGTTGGGTAGATTCACCTTTCTAACCAATAAAAATATAAGAAAAGCTTTCAGCACTCCTCAGTTGGATTCCTCTTAGGAACCAGGTATGAAAGTTGTGTGACTTTTGTTTCAGCATTCTGTAAGGTCAGATCTTAAATCTCATAGAAAGACTTTGGAAGTATTCTTTCCATTTGGGCAAGATGGTGGCCAGCTGGGTGGCTATAACATTTTCTCAGATATCTGAACCTGTAGCATTTCCTCAATTGCTTAAATTTGCCAGCAAAATCGGTAGAGCATAAATGGCCAATCTTAAAAGGTACATGAGTTTGATGTACCAGGGAAGCTGTGTCCTTTGACAGGGAACTCTGCTGTTTCAGACCCTGGAAGAGAAGCTGTGTTAGATGAGGCTGATGTGCAACTGCTGTTGCTGTCCTGATGGGCAAGCACAGGATGTCTAGCAGTTTCTTCAGGAGATAATGGTGACTGAGCTTCTTGGTGCTTAGGTTATGGTGCGACTTCTGCTGTGATTTCAGCTGACATTAAAAACTTCGAATCTACACTATCAAAAATGATAAAAAGAAAACAAAATAAGCAAAGCTCAAGAAAATTGCTTCTGGCAAGCCAGCAGGCTTGATATTCACTTTTCTTTTACTATCATAATGATACACAGTGGTTTAATTATTCCAACAAAGTTACAGATGCAATTAGTAGTCCTAATCAATCTACAGAGGCTGACATTGCTTTTTGACTGCTTTCCTTCCATATATAGTAGGCTGTGGTTAAGAACTGCAAAAACTCTACAGAAGTACCTGTATTAGCTGCTCTGCATATTACATGGAATTAAAACTCACACAGGTCGAGTTTTTCTTAGGATCCCATGTTATTCCATCCACGATGCATATGTACATGAATAAATATATATATGTTCTATGTAAAATCTTAGTCATTAAGAAAATAACCTCATAAAATGGGAAAACTGATAATAGAATTTCTTAAGAAAAATATTTTGAGATAATATGAGAATAAACACAGTAAACACTATGCAACAATCCCAGGTAGAGTACAGGTGATTTACAAGAAAGAGTTGTAGTAATTAATGAGCAGTTCCTTATGTATATACCGAGGAGTGGAGAGTGGTAATAGTTTGTTCTTGCTGAGGTTTAGAAGCTGGTCAATAAATCAGACTTTTTTTAGATAGTTTACTTCCTATTGATTATGATAGAGGTCCTGGCATTTCACTTTGTTCCGCTCATCACGTAAGCAGCTTTGGTGGAATTTGGACTGTTGATTTTCCAGGGAAACAAAGTGCAATCAAAGTCAGTGGTTCTAAAACTACATGGTCTGAATATGGCACTTGCCTTTATCTATTGACCATATGGGAAAATTAAGTCTGTCAGTTCTGAATTTACTTGTCTCAATTGCTTGCTCACTACAATGCAGATTTTGTAGTAAAACACCATCCACCTTTTAAGGCACCTTAGCAGGAAGCCTGAATGTGTCTTAGTGTTCCTGTCCTTCGCAATGAAATGCAGAATTATCCACTGAACACGAGGATGCCTGCACAGTTCTCATAAAAGTTTCTGTCATCTGTGCTGTAGATAATAGCAGTTCAGAAAATTTCCATGAATAACTATAGTCTAGGTGTACAAAACAGCTAAAATCATAAGACAGAAGAATTCCAACAGGAAGTGTAGGACTATGGAGGCAGCAGTTGGTGGGGAAGGGGAGAGAGGAGACAGGTAATGTATTTTACTGTTTCTTAGCCCAAATTCATTTTTCTGTCAGAAAACACTACGTCCCGGGAAACTCAAGTACCTCACTGGCATCTCGTTGCCCATACTTTTTGTGGAAATAAAGTTAATTTTGTATGGAATTCTCAGAGGACAGGTAATATACAGGTAATATAAGTATACAGTTCTTACTGAAAATACTTGGACTTTCACTGAAATCATCTCAGCCTTTTTGAAAATCACACCTTTCTAGCCTTGTCATTGATAAACTAAAGGACTTGGAAAATACTGGTGTATCCTAAAGAAAAATTCTTAAAAGTCTCAAAATACCCATTTAAAATAATAAAACCCACCAAGCTTTTTTTAGATGAGTCCCCAATTGTGCACTCGTATTTCTGTATACAATACATTGAACCAAAATTAATGCTTAAAAATCCCCAGCAATGGGTGTCATATCCTCTTTAAATTTCCAGTAAATCTACTGAATCTCTCTGAAGAACAAATATCCATCCATCAGTCTATGAATAGACTTGAGAAGACCTTGTGTTCAGCACCACCACTAAAGAAAAGGTGGATCTTTCCAATTTCCCCTATATCCCAGAAAGAAAGAGAAGATAGATGATCTGTGTTACAATAACCTAACCTGTAAAATGCAATACAAATGGGAAGGAGTGATAGAAAAGGCTGCTTTTGGAGTGCCCCATCTCTTAGATGGCAACTGCCAAGAACCTTTGCATTGAAATCTGAAGGGTGCATTTGATTTGCAAGGCAAACTGAACTACTTTCTCCTGAGAAGGGCTTGCTTCAGGTAGTTGTGTCCCAAAGACTGTTTCACAAAGCTGTTCTGTTATAGAAAGCAAGCTCCATTGGAGGAGCTCCTGGAACAGCTCTTCTACAGCATCGTTTAGCCCATATCACATGAGGTCATTCAAGATGGCTTGTGCTCCGCCTGTTTCATAATCTGCCAGGGGCTGGAGGAGTCAGGCTGATTCTAGACCTGAGAAATTTGATACATCAATCAAATGCATTTCGCAAATGATGCTACAAAAATTATTGCTGTTTCCCAAGAGGTGAATTGTTAGCATGTATAAATATTTTAGACACTCCCTTACGTTCTCTAATAAACTCAGGGTAGTTGGCATATACAATATGCCAGAAGTGGTTCTGCACCTAATTTTTCATGTGGAATATACTGCAAAAATGATTGTAAAACATAGATAGCAGTGTATATTAAAAGGAGACATAATACAGTTTTTAAAAATAAATCTAGCACATAGGTGTAGAGATAGATGTTCTATCTGTTTTCAAATTTATTTTAATTGTTGGATTGTTTTAAAAAAAAAATGGTAATATGTTTGGGTTTTTCCTTCACCTGCATGAGCTCAACACAGACCCATGGGCCCTCACAATATGAAAACCACCTATGAGCTCTGTTAAGATTGTTAGTGCCCTCTGCTATCTTCCTGATCCCCTCACTGGGTTGCTTCTGAAGCAGTTCTGTCCTCTAAGCAAGAGGAGCCACAAACACCAATCTAATGATGAAAGAAGTGGACGTGTTGGGGAGATGGTGGTGGCACACAGCTTCCCAACTGTGCTTGCCTCTGAAGACACTCTACATCTTCATAAAATAAAGATGACAGATCTGTATTAGCAAGGTCACCTGTCCAGCCTAATGATCACAGTCATATTCATTTATTCAAACTATTAGCAGGGAAGTGGTCATCTATTTGGTGAACACAGTAAGTGTTCAGTATTAATAAGAGCAGAGAGCTAGATTTACATGTAACTTGCAGGCAAAACACCTACTAGAAGAAAAATAAAGCTTTAAATTAAGACGCCAGAAAGCATAATTTCACTGGTTAAGACAATGTATGTGGAGAAAAGTGCATTTTCCAGGGCCAAAGAAGACTAAATATATACCTGACAGCTTCATAAGGTGAAGCAGATCTCAACCCTTTGCTAGTAAACTCTCTCGCTGTATTGTTTCACCTCCTTCGTAAAAGAGATATCCTGTGCTTAGAGTATCTCACCAATAACAATATGAAAAATAGAATAAAGTAGAGTTGCAGCTGGAAGACATTTATCCTGGCCATTTTATTGATTTCCTCTGGATAAGAAAAGCTGCATTTCTGATCTAGTTACTAAATGCTCAACTCTGGGAGTGGTTGTGTCAAACCACAGCATCAGAACTTGTACTGATACCTTCTTTCTGCACTGAAGGCACAAGCATGGATTGCAGCACGTTCTGCTATTGAGCTTGTGATATTATTCTACATAGAGACATTCCAACTAAACATTTTCTCTGAAAATTTTTGTTAGAAATAATGTGATTAAAATATTTGGAACAAGTAGTTCAGAGTTGAAAACCTCAGGGTTGTGGAGTAGGATGGGGAAACGGCCAGCCAGGATATACCCTCTGGATACCTCTAGTTCTTGTGGAAAAAAAGTTCAGGTCTATTTATTATAGTTGTTACATGTTTGTGGTTTGATTTGTTGGTGGGTTGGTCAGACATGACTGTGGTGTTAGTTTGGTGTCCCATGCTTACGGTGTTTTCTGTTTGCTGCTCAGAGACAGTGTAATTTGTTAAAAGCATTATTTAAACATTATTTTTGAATTCTCTGAAGTGACATTGGGCCTGATACTGAGCTTGTTTAGATCAGGACAAATCAAGAGTAACTTTATGCCAATAGAATTACATTTACGTGCGGTGATGTTGCATGTGTCATACCTAACTTTTCCTCCCCTTGAAGAGCTATTTTAAAATACTTCTTTCTATGTTAATGTTAAATTCAGCGGCTCAGTAAACCTTGCAGTCTGCATGTAGAAACTTTGGTGTAATTTTAAGCAATTAGTAACCCTCTTCACTTTAACTTCTGTGTTTAAAGGTAGGAATGTATAATACTTGAGTATCCTTCTGATGTTGAGGTTTGCATATTTAGTTCCTTTCGTACAAATAGAAGGCCTTAAGTGATAATGTAAAATATCTGATCCTTCAAGAGCAAATGATTCAATTATAGTTTTATGCAGTGTAAATAAATTATTCTGATGAGACAGATTATAGTTCTCTGCCATATACAACTTCTGTTGACGTAAGCAGAAATTCTGTAGAGGACACTGAAACGCGTAAGGAGTTCCAGGTCTGACCTGGAGGCTTTAGTAAGAGCATCACAGAGCACATTCAGCACCACATCTGATTTTAATGCTACTTCATCCTGAATCTCTTTTACATAGTGTAGAGTTGCTTGCTTGTATTTTTAATTCACTAATCCTTTCCTTCAGTGTTAGCTGAACATGAGATTTTGGGGCCCATTGTAATAGCGAAACGTTTCAGGGCTTATGTGTGACTGAGTCTTTCTCTAGTCTTGCCAGAGCAGTAGGTCTGGAAAGGAACTGCATATCTCAGCAGTGCTGCTTTGGGTTCTTGCTGATTGTGGTCCTCAAGAAGAGGCTGCACAGAGGTTGCCTTTTCTGTGTTTCCATGGCATCCTTCTGTCTGTAGATAAATTCTGAGTGGATCCTTGATTTTGTCTCTTTCATTTGTTGTCTGGCAAGATCATATAGTAAAATTCATTCTTTCTGTAGTAACATAGAATGAGAAGATATTCAGAGCAAAAGTGCTGTAGCCTTAAAACTATGTTCACATTTTCACTCAGACTGTAAACAGTTAGTTCCCAATGTTCTGGCTTCGGCACAACTGTGCCAAGAAGCTGGTTACTTGTGTGTTATAGTGCTTTAAAGAACCAATAGTGAACTCAGTGATATAGCAGCTCTTTGCATCCTTATTTACAAACATAATGCTGATGTTGTTGTAGAAACTCTCACCTGGGATATGGCAGTTTTGGAAACATATTCACAGGTTGTGCAAAACTGAACTCTTCATGTTCTCTCTTTTAATTCCTTTACCTTTCACAGTGCTACTTCAAAGATTATGTTGTCCACACTGTACTGCAGCTTACACAGACACCACAAACTCTGTATGAATCCTTCTTGACACTATACATGTCATGATTCTTAAAAATGAGTTTTGCTTGGTCAGTGTTAGAAGTTTTTGGTTTTCCTCTTGTCTTTAGAGTACAGCTCTAAGGACAAATTCTGATCACCCTATTAATTAAAATTCCCCTCAGGCTTAATGTATTTGTCCTAAAGAATGAACACGAATAGCAGCTTTTCACCCTGAAAAACAGAGAACCTTATTTGGGAGCCGTAGGAGTTAATTTTCCACTGTTACAGTTCCTTCAGGAGATCATAAAATGAAATAAAATTCCAGACTGCATTGATTATTTCTTCTGATCCATATCTATCTTCATGAATCAAATTTGCAGTCCTGGCAAATGCCTCAAGTCACTGAAATTTTGTTTAACTGAAATATATAAACAACAACACTAACGAAGCATTCTTTTGAAACAAAAGCATTGATATATAATGAACATATATGTATATAGTAATTATATATATATATATAATTTTTATTGTGGAAGCATTTCCTCCTCATTTTACAGGTCTTGGAACAGTTCAGTTCTGTTCTTTTGTCACCTGTACTACACATGGAATAGTCCTTTTATACCATAGGAGATACTTTCCCATCTGTGAATTAATGTATTCTACAGGTATTTTTGGAGAGCAGACTGTGGGAGTGACAATTAGGAAGATGGACAGCAAGGAAGGCCACGTAATTTATTAGTTGACAAAGAGAACTAATGTTAGGAAAGAAACCTCCTCAAGGAGTTATGGACTCAAGCTGTTTTTGGTCGCTGTTGTTGAAATCCTCAGAATTATTTGACACAAAAAAGCTTCATGCAGAAAGTACTGAAAATAGTCAGTCACTAACGTTAAGCGTGTCAGGTATCCATAATACCACAGTTGGGATTTTTAGTGTTTTTTTTTTTCTGAGTAACCCATGGCAGATACATGGTCTGTATGGTAAACATTACTGTTTTAGCAAAAATTTGTGGTGGCTCTGTAGGAGAAGGTTTTGCAAGTTAACAAGATTGACAGCTCTAGACTTCATGGGAGTTTATTAGGTGAACTCATCAATATGATAGTTTTGTCATCCCAAAACTTAATTTTGCAGGCTATGCTATTACTAGGAAGAGTAAGTAATAGCATTGCTGTGACACTAAAGGGACTCCGCAGAAGAGCTGACTTCACAATTACAAAAGCAAACAAACAAGCCATTACTTTCTTCCTTGTGCTCCATAGATACGCATTACTGATGGTAAGAAGGAAAAGGTCTGTGTGACATGAATACTTCCAGTCATCAAATACAGGAGTGTTGACAAAGTTGCCCAGGCCCGTGTCAGGCTGGGGCTATGTCTTTGCATTTTCCAAAGCATACATGGTGAGATTCCTTACTTACCATGTACACTTTTAAGGCATGCTATGCAACTGTTTTTCTTCTGTTTTTTATTGTATCAAATCTATTCTTTCACCAACTGTGTCAGCTTATCATAGAAGTTCTATATAAACAACATGCATTTGCTAAACAGTTTCTTGAATACCCTGTAAAGCACTGGACTGAAGTCTCTACAGAAGATTGTCCTCTTATCATCTTCACTAATGAAGACATCGTTCAACTTTAAAGGCTGGCATGCAATGGAAAGTTAAAAATTCTTTATTTTTCTATTGCAATATGTTGAATAAAACTTTGCCCTTAGATCATTATGTGCAAAATATATTTTGAAAAGTAACAGTAGAAATACAAAATGACAGATAATTATTACCAGACCATTAAGAATAGGGCTGGAGTTGGACTTACGGAAAGTATACTAATGTTTATATTATAGTTTCCTTATTACCTAATGAGAGCAGTCTGTGGATGCCCTTCTCTGAAAATACAGCCAGAAAGGGCAACTTTTAACTGAATAGAAACTGAAACGCTTTCTTGGGAGCCAAGGATCCTCCTACATTTGATAGAGCAGGAGAAATGTTTCAGAATATAATGAAATGGAAATTCTGCCCCTATCTGTAACTCAGGTACCTGAGTTGAGTGTTAGAGGTGGTGCAGGAGTTTAATGCCACATTTCCTTCTTTCCTTACACAGAGGGTTAGTAGCTCGATTGGAGACTGCTTTGCATAAGCAATGCTCTTAGGCAGTCTGCTGAAGCTCTGTCACACCATAGGGAAAAACAATGAAGAACTGCAGTAGACCAAAGGGGGTCGTTCTTCTGGGAAAGTGGGACATGCTGGGTTCCTGTCTTTGCTCCAAGGATGCTCAAACCATCTTATGAATTGACTGCATAGTATTAGGTTACAAAATCAGTCAAGGGAGCAGGGATCAGACACTACTACTGCCCTTGTATAATATGTACAATAAAAGCAGTATATTTTTGCATGACCCAAATAGCATGAAAAAAATGTATAGATATATGCTACTCTTGTGTTTTCTGCTTCCTAGTGTAGCTTGTGTCCAGTCTAGTTTTTATTGTGGTGACTAGCAAACTTTTATGGGAGATGTGGTATTGAAACTACTCAAACTGGAAGAGTTTTTGCTCTCAGTCTTCCAATTCTTTAGCAAGTGACCTACTAAACAATGTATTTTACCTGGGAAATGGGCAGGTAGTGGTGAACAGGAGAGATGAAGAATGAAACAGGCAGTTCTTCTCTTGACTATTAATTAAAGCAAGACAGTCAAAGCAACAGTTTGTGGGAATCCATTTTCTTTCAGGCGTATATTAGAGCATACTTATTGGATTTGGTCTCTCTGGGAACTTATGTATGTAACCACCCATGTTGTTCACGTGGGATGCAGGAGAGAATCAGAAAGCAGAAGCTGGAAAACTTGTATGCTGAGATAAAGACAGTTTAAGAGGTAAAGCAAAGACTGCACACACAAGCAAAGCAGAACAAGGAATTCATTCACTGCTTCCCGTTGTCAGGCAGGTGTTCAGCCATCCCCAGGAAAGCAGGGCTCCATAATGTGTAATGGTGACTTGGGAAGACAAACACCATGACTCTGAACATCCTCCCCTTCCTTCTTCTTCCCCCAGCTTTATATACTGAGCATGATGTCCTATGGTATGGAATATTCCTTAGGTCAGTTGAGGTCAGCTGTCCCAGCTGTATCTCCTCCCAACCTTTTGTCCACTCCCCACCTTCTTGCTGGCCAGTATGAGCAGCTGAAAAGTCCTTGACTGCTTAGCAACAACTGAAGCATCACTGTGTTATCAACATCACTCTCCTCTTAAATCCAAAACAGAGCACTATATCAGCTACCAGGTGAGGAAACCAGATGTGGCAGAGGCACACCCAAGGGAGACATGCTGGCATCTGAGGGTAGTGCTAACAAAGCCCTTTGGTTTGCTGTCCCAGTGGAATCAATGGCTCAGCTGAAGTGCATCTATATGAATGTGCGCAGCGTGGACAACAAACTGGAGGAGCTGGAAGCCCTTGTGAGGCAGAAAAACTATTATTTAATTGCCATCACAGAAACATGGTGGGATGACTCCCATAACTGGAGCGCTGCAATGTATGGCTATAAACTCTTCAGAAGGGATAGGCAAGGAAGGAGGGGAGGTGGGGTAGCCATGTATGTTAGGGAGGGTTTTGATTGTCTGGAACTTGAGGAGGGTGATGATAAGGTCGAGTGTCTATGGGTGAGAATCAAGGGGATGGGCAACAAGGGGGGCATCCTGATGGGATTCTGTTACAGACCACCCAACCAGAATGAAGTGGCAGATGAAATGTTCTGCAGGCAGCCGGGATAAGTCTACCAGTCGCTAGCCCTTGTTCTTATGAGGGACTTCAACCTACCAGATGTCTGCTGGAAGCACAACACAGCAGAGAGGAAGCAGTCTAGGAGTCTCCTGCAATGCATGGAAGACAACTTCCTAACGCAGCTGGTCAGTGAGCCTACCAGGGAATAAGCCCCGCTGGATCTGTTGTTTGTAAATAGAGAAGGACTCGTGGGCAACGTGTTGGTTGGAGGTCACCTTGGGCATAGTGATCATGGCATGATGGAGTTTTCTACTCTTGGAGAAGTTAGAAGGGTGGTCAGCAGAACTGCTGCTTTGGACTTCCAAAGGGCAGACTTTGACCTGTTCAGAAGGTTGGTTGGCAGAGTCGTTTGGGAGACAGTCCTGAAGGACAGAAGAGGCCAGGAAGGCTGGTCTGCCTTCAAGAACATAATCTTAGAGGCACAGGCTGTCCCTGTGTGCTGGAAGGCGAGCCAACGGGGAAGAAGGCCGGCCTGGCTGAGTAGAGAGGTGCAGCTGGAATTTTGGAATAAAAAGAGAATTTATAACCTTTGGAAGGAGGGACAGGTCACTCAAGAGGAATACAAGAACTCTGTGAGGTTATGCAGGGAGAAAATCAGAAGGACCAAAGCCCAACTAGAGCTGAGTCTGGCCACCGCTGTGAAAGGCAACAAGAAATGTTTCTATAAACATATCAGCAACAAAAGGAGGACTAAGGAGAATTTCCATCCCCTGATGGATGAGGGCAGAAACATAGTGACAGAAGATGAGGGAAAGGCTGAGGTCCTAAATGCCTTCTTTGCCTCAGTCTTTAATAGTCAGAACAGTTATACTCTAGGCACCCAGGCCCCTGAGCCAGAAGACAGGGATGGGAAGCAGAATGAAGCCCCAATAATCCAAGGGGAAATGGTTAGCGACCTGCTACACCACTTGGACACTCACAAGTCTGTGGGGCCAGATGCAATACACCCAAGGGTGCTGAGGGAGGTGGCGGAGGTGATCACTAAATCACTTTCCATTATCTACCAGCAATCTTGGCTAACTGGGGATGTCCTGGTTGACTGGAAGTTGGCTAATGTGATGCCCATCTACAGGAAGGGTCAGAAGGACAATCTGGGGAACTACTGACCTGTCAGTTTAACCTCGGTGCTGGGCAAGGTCATGGAGCAGATGATCTTGAGTGACATCACACAGCACATACAAGAGAACCATATTATCAGGCCCAGTCAACATGGGTTTATGAAAGGCAAGTCTTGTTTGACCAAGCTGATCTCTTACTATGACAAGATGACCCAACTAGTAGATGAGGGAAAGGCTATGGATGTTGTGTACTTAGATTCAGGAAGGCCTTTGACACCATATCCCACAGCATTCTCCTGAAGAAGCTGGCAGCTCATGGCCTGGATGGGTGTACTCTGCAATGGATGAAGAACTGGCTGGAGGGCTGGGCCCAAGTAGTTGTGGTGAACAGAGCCAAATCCTGTTGGCAGCCGGTCACAAGTGGTGTTCCCCAGGGCTCAGTATTGGGGCCAGTTCTGTTAAATCTCTTCATCAACGATCTGGATGAGAGGATGGAGTGCATCTTTAGTGAGTTCACAGATGACATCAAATTGGGTGGGAGTGTTGATCTGCTGAAGGGCCAAACAGAGGGATCTGGACCAGCTGGATCGTTGGGCTGAGGCCAGTTGTATGAGGTTCAACAAGGCCAAGTGCTGAGTTCTGCACTTGAGTCACAACAACCCCAGGCAGTGCTGCAGACTTGGGGAAGAGTGGCTACCTGGCAGAGAGGGATCTAGGGGTGTTGATTGAGAGCTGGCTGAACATGAGCCAGCAGTGTGCCCAGGTGGCCAAAATGACCAACAGCATCCCGGCTTGTATCAGGAATGTTGTGGCCAGGAGGACTAGAGAAGTGATTGTGCCACTGTACTCAGCACTGGTGAAGCCCCACCTTGAATCCTGTGTTCAGTTTTGGGCCCCTCATCATAAGAAAGAAATTGAAATACCAGAGAAAGTTCAGAGAAGGGCAACAAAGTTGCTGAGGGACCTGGAGCACAAGTCTTATGAGGAGTGGTTGAGGGAACTGGGGTTGTTTAGCTTGGAGAACATGAGCCTGAGGAGAGACCTTATCGCTGTCTGCAACTACCTGAAAGGAGGTTGTAGCATGGAGGGTGTTGGCCTCTTCTCCCAAGTAGCAAGTGGTAGGTCAAGAGGAGATGGCCTCAAGATGTGCCAGGTGAGGTTTAGATTAGATATTAGGAAAAAAATTCTTCACGGAAAGGATTGTCAGGCTGCCCAGGGGAGTGGTGGAGTCACCACCCTTGGAGGTGTTTAAAAGATGTATAGACAAGGGTCTTAGGGACATGGTTTAGTTCTAGAGTTAGGTTAGGTTATGGTTGGACTCCATGATCCTGAGGTCTCTTCCAGCCAAAATGATTCTATGATTCTATGATTCTGTGATCCTATGATCCTATGATTCTATACTATGAAGAAAATTCACTTAATCTGAAACAAAACCAGGACAACCCCAGGCCTAGAATCTCTTGAGACTTACATGGCAGATAGGTGGAGAACTTCTTGAGGCTGGAGCTGTTTTGGTGCACATAGAAGCAGAGCCTTGAACAGTTGGTCATTGTTAGAGTTTAGACATCTCCCAGTTTTAAGCCACAAATGAGCATAGATGTAGTTGTATCACCAAGAGTAATAGAAATGTGACTGTTCCTTTCTGTACAACATGCCACATGAGAAACCCAATCTGAAAGTGATGTAGATATTGCTACTACTATTAATAAGATTTTGTTGAAGTGCTTCATATCAAAATGCCCACCAAAGATGAGTATGAGTTTTAGAACAAATTTGTCTTGATGGCCAGAGGGCCTTCTGACACAGAAATGGAAACAATTAAGTTCCAAGTGTAAAAGGGAGTACAGGATTTAAGCAGGAAAAAAAAAAAAAAAAAGAATGAAAGAATGTAGAAAGACATAAAGATGTGAAAGCTGCAGTCTAGAATCTGCATTATGCAGAATCTTTAAAATAACAGTAAAAAGGCATTAAGAAAGAAGGGTAATTTTGCAGTATTGCTGATGATCATGGCTAGAGAAAATATCCACACACACAGCTGATGCGACACAGTACATTTATTTTCTGTTGCTATATTTTTCCCTCCCTAATATGGGAGCACTTTCCTACACTTCATGATTTGATGTAACTTACTGTGTCTTTATACCATACTGATGGAATTTTGTATAATTGTCATTAGTAGAATCAGAACTATACAGATGCAGAGCACTTTTGAAAACCTCACCAGTAAGTGTTCACTCTCTGAATCTTTTTATAATATGGAAGACCAGGATTATTAAACCTGACATGATCTGTGGAGAAGATATGAGTGATGAGCCAAAATTACTATTTAGAAGTGCATAACTAAAAGTAATAGCAATGTGTTCATTAAAGGAATAATACAAATATTTGGCAAATGTGTGTTTTGCTTGAAATCTGCATATTGCACTTCGCTGAGAAGACAGGTAGCATGGAAATAATTTGCACAGTTTATCTGAGGTTTAGGAAAAGATTCGATGCAGTTCCATTTGATAAATTAATTTTGATGTCATAAAACACAAAACAGCACCAGGGAAAAGTTCATGTTGAATAGGTTAATTCCATTGCCTCTTAAGTAGCTCAGGTAATTCAGTGTGCAGAAACTTAAGTTAATGAGACTAGAGCCTCAAGTAATCATACAAAGTGCAATTGTAAGTGAACAATATTTTAGGATGATTTCGGTATGAATCACCTGATAAATACTTGAAGAAAAGAAATAAAAACAAAAATGATTTCAGGGAGAAGTAGGGGTACTGACTTTATCTCGTGTATATTACATTTGCCAGTGAACTGCGGCAAAACAAGTTCTGAGCTGAATCATCCTAAGACCAGACTGAGACTCAGGTTTTAGTTTTGTACAGTGTAAGATTATCTCTGTATCTATGTGTGTGCATGTATCTTGGAAAACTGACTTCTGTGGTTATTTGTTTGACTGATCCACTTTGTTGTTTCTCTGAGACAGAGTAAGAGTTTCAGCAGAGATGTAATGCACGGAGCTTGTGCTGCTATAGTCAATTTAGGTGCTGTGAGGGTGGCTACGAAGCCACTGTCACAATAGCTGACAGGTGTGTCTTCAGTTGGAAATACATACAAATGTGTATGTAAATATGTAGGTGGTTACCTTTGTCCAGCAAAAGTTTTCCTTTTATTAGATACAAGCTTTCATCCTCAGGACAGATGTCTCAGTGCAGATCTGAAAAGCACTGGGAAATCACTCATAGAAAGGAGGAGATGACAATTTCTAAAAAGGTGACACTGTGTGTTCTTTAGGTGGACAGGTAGTTGGAACAACCTCAGTGGAAATGCCTTTGCAGATGCCATAGTCACAGAAAAAGGTGGTTTACGTCTGTTACCATAGCTCTCTGGTACTCTAATCTCCATCTTAGACATTTCCAATCTCCTAGGCCTTGTACACGTAGTGTAGATGGCAAATAAACACAAGATAATAAAGAATCTTTCTAGCTAGCTAGGAGATAGCTGCACCACTGAGTCACCATTTTCTGTTTTTTGAGGTCCACTGTAAACGTGTTGTTGACTGACTGGAGTAGCATGGTTAAAAGAAGAGGTTCCCATTTGCCTTACTCATTTTTTTAAAGCTACTGTTAACAGAGTTCTTTCCATCAATCCAAACTTACAGTTTCTCGTGCCTGTTCCCCATCTCTTCAATCACAGAAATCAAAGACTGTATCCATGTGAGTGAATGAATCATGCTATTGTCCACCCATTTAATGTTGAATTCAACGGTTGCATGACTTGAGTCCATACAGCTGAGCTTTTGCCTTCCAAAATAGGACCATCACATTCAAACTCCTTCTTGGGAGTGGTCCCTCACCAGCACCTCTGCACCGTATCTGGACATTGTTGGAAGGATGACGAGTCACTCAAGTCAAAATCATGCCAGGGCTTTACTAAGCATTTAGCAGTGTGAATAATCACATGCCACTGCTTGGTCTGGTGTTTTGTCCCTCAGTAGCTTATACTATAATGGCTATAACCAGAGGCAAAGCACCCTTTGTATTTACTTTCTCATGAAAAGGTGGGAAATGAGGGAAATTCAGATGAAGAAGCTGGATGAGGAGATAAGAAAAATTATAATTAAAAGCTTTACATTTCAGATGAAAACTGGCAGTTGTGCACATTGAAGTCTTTGTCCTTCCAGACCCCTTGATGCAGAACTCTTTGATGGGGTAGAAGGAGAGACAAGAAGAAGAAATTTCATGGATATTATATTTAGCAGTTCTCTCATCCTCTAGAATGGCAGTGATGTCTGCCTCTGTCCCCTCGGCCAGCCAGGTCAGATTATTATCAAAGTACAAACAAGCTTCCTTTGATAATCGAACACAACCAAAAATAAGTAATTACACTTCTAATGGAGATCAGACTCATCCAATAAGCTATAACTCACTCCATGTAATGCATGCAATCACAAGCATCCATCACATTCAAAGCATCTACACTACCCCATCCACAACCATATTTCCCCATATAACTTTTGCTCTGTCTGCAACCTAAAGGTAACTCCCTTTGGGTAGCTCCTTCATTCCCTCTGGCCTATGATTCCTACTGTGTCATACTAAAGATATTGTTGAATTTCAGCAAGGAGCAATTTGAAAGTTCTGAGTAAAAGAAATTGGGATAGGGTTCATACCCTCAATATCACTTATAACCAATCAAGAGAAGTAGTCACTTTTAGGGAATAATTCAGCCAATCTACTTTAGATACCTATCTTGGGATGAGACAAGTCACATCCCAGGATGCATATTATTGTCCACTGCCTATAAATGCAGTCTAGATGTCTAGTTCATTTGGAGACATGTTCAATATGGGCATCTGCATTGAGTCAGAGATGTGAACTGAAACAAAACCAGTGAGAAAGGATTATGAATCCCTATAGCAACAGTTTCCAACCTGTCTTGTTCAGAGATTTGTATGTGAGAAAGAAAATGTTAGTTAATGAAGCAAAAATGTGTTCTTCAGGCTGCGTCCTTTGGACAGCAATGATCAAGAAGAAGAGTATAGGTAGGGGTCACTGTCTCCTGAACACCATTCGGAGTAGCCCCATGAGATGTGCTGTATCAAGAGCTGTCTGAGTGGGTGTTCTCCCATCACTGCAGCTGGTCCTGTGCTCCCCTGCTGTCTCCCTGCTGTATCTCCATATCTGGAGAACAGCTTTGCATTCCTCATTGCCTGCTGCCCTGCTGAGCTGTGGAAACCTGAGAGAAAGCAAGGAACTGCCATACTCCAGTGAGTCACTGTAAGGCTATGAGACAGAATATCTCCCCTCCCTCATGTAGACTTCCTGGGGAGAAAAAGTAGGATGAAATGAATACCCATCCTCAGCTAAAGCCATCTCATTATCTGCCCAGACAGAAGGAAGTCAGGTTAAAACACTTAAGGGCTGCCTGAGCCTAATTCTCCAGGAAGCATGGACCACATGGGGATGGCTGCCTAAACTGTACCGCCCTTGCAGACCCAGCATATCCACTGCTAATTACAGAAAATCTCAGCGAATTCTTTCTTAAACCTAAACATATGCCAAGTACTGCAGATACTACAAACCAAACAAGCTAGCTTCATACCAACCAGGACCTTATCTACTTGAAGGGATGCCTGCAGGTAACCGAAAAGTATTTTCTGCTCTCTCTGTGGTAGAAAAAAAATCCCCAGCATATTCATTACCTTTTGACTTTTTTGAAAGAATGTTTGTCTGTCAGGATGAAAAGAAGGGAGATTGTAACCAGAAGGCTGTGAAAAGTGATTATTCCTCTTTATTCAGCACTTACCCTATTGTATGTGGAGCACTAGATCCAGTTTGGGGCTCATCAGTAAAATAAAGCATTGAAATACTGGAGTCCAGTGGTGAATAACCAAGATGATTAAAGAGCTAGAGCACATGATGTACAAAGAGAGACTGGAAAAAAAAGGTTTTTTCTCTGTGAGGAGGAGAATGCTAAGGGGAGATCCTATTCCTGTCTTCAGCTATGTGTGTGGAGAGCAGAGAGAAAATGAAGGTGTTCAGTGACAGAGTAAGAGGCAACAGACACAAGTTGTAACAAGAGAAATACCATTTAGAAATGAGGATGGAATTTTTCACCTCAATGGTGGTCAAATGCTGGAACAGATTTCCCAGAGATGCTGTGGTATCTCCATCCTGGAAGATACTAAAAACTGGACTGACAGGACAGGGCCCTGAGAATCTGCTCTAAGCTGGCCCTTTTTTGAGCGAGGTTTTGACTAGATAGTCTCCAGAAGTCCCTTCCACCCTCAGCTACCCCGTGATTCCTTGGCAGGAGTGCAATGTAAGATGGCATGGGAGATGCTCTAAGATTAAAGAAAGCCAAGCAGCACCTTGAGGTGAAAAGACAAAATCTTAAATGGAGCATATTGGCCTGAGCCAGAATGTAGGTAATTTTTAAGCAGCTGTTTCAGTCTTGTCACTTGAAGCAAAATTACCACAGTCATGATCTTGCCAAAGGAGTTGTCAGATATCTTCAGATGCCTTTCCAAAACTGTACTGATACAGGTAGTTCATAGGGACTTAGGGTGCAAAAACATGGATGAATAACAAATGACCTAATTTTTTAAAATGCGTTGTTTCACCATTCTTCTGGATTATCTGTTGTGTTCTCTCTTTGTCCAAATTCCTGCCTGATTCTATAATGTTAATAGGAATAACCCAAGTAAGAACATCTATATTCTAGCAATATTTTATGTGAGTATTTGTAGATCATGTTGCTGTTCATACAAATCTGATGTAGGCAGAGGCATAATAACAGGTTGTAAGGATGGCATAAGCAAAGAAAAAAGAGTATTTCAGAGTATTGACTGTATACAAACACCTGTGCATTTAGATGAGAATACACCAATTTGTACATAAAAGTAAATCTTCAAAAATGCTATGACAAAATAATTTATTAATATTCATAGTTTCTATTTAAAATATTTTAATTGAAAAAAAAAAAAAAAAGAAAAAAAAGAAGGAATGCTTTACATGTCAGTAATCACTCCACAACAGGAAAGAAGTTCGGATCTGTTAGGATCGCTTTTAGTTCTTAGAGGGGGGAAAAAGCAAATTAGTACTTAATTTTCCAGTGAGCAAAACCAGATAAAAGGTTGAACCCATAGAAAATGAAAAGATCAGAATGTAACAGGGAAAAAAACATGGTAAGAAAAGACACAGCAAGCCAGCAAATTATGTACAACATTTTAAAGTCTGTATGGGTTTGCTCTGTGGTCCTCACTCCTACTTTATAATACTGAATCCTACTGTGAAGTGCCATGTTCTTTAGCTCAGACTTTCCTTGCCATGCTTAATGACTTCTACTCTTATTTTACTTTGAGCATTGGTTATTAGTTGAATACTGTAATTATTGTAGGAGACTCTAAACAGTAAATCCCAGTATTATAACTGTAATAAGTAGGTGTAGCAGGCTGAGGGGAAAGAGTGAAAAAAAAAATAGATATAATGGGATAATTAAAGTGCATCGAATAAATAGGTGAACAATTAACTTTTTCTTTTGGCTTTCATTAGGTAGTATAAGGTCTATAAACACTCGACTACTGTGAAGACAAACTGCTTGGGTCTTTACTTAGAGTGCTTGCAGTATAAAAGAACTCCAAGCACTTTGGCATGGATGAAGAAAGAAATGCACATGGTTAACTCCAGTGCATCCCTGAAATAGGCATATTTGAAGGCCTGGGCTCTGATCCAAATCCCATGTCAGCAGGAGTGTTATAGACTTTTAGAGACCTTGCTTAGGCCCTTGGAGAGGTACATGGGTGCTCCATTTCTTCATTGTGGACTGGAGAAGTTGTTGAGAGCCGATTTTTCCATCTCTTCAGTTTCCTCACTTGTAAGATTTTCCCAGAGTGGAAGGCAATGTACAAACAATCCCCTGCCCCATGCATTCCTCCAACTTTCTAAGATTTGGGATTCATTTTTGCCAACATTGTCTTGCTAAATATTTCTCATAGACCAGATTGTAATGTGGAGATGTATGCATGCACCTCCCTTTACAGTTTAGAAGGAGAAAAATGGTGATGCACTAGTATCACATGCTGAGCACTCAGGGACTGACAAGGGCAGTAGCAAGAGCAGTGAAGTGTTTTAAAACAGGCAATGCTGCCTGGATAATGAAACTATCCATCTGTATGACCACATATAGGTTTAGCGTGTTAGCCATAATGTTTTCCTGTGTTTGGGAGAAAGTGAGTGATTTGATACACAAACCACCGATTTTGAAAGTCTGAAGTCTTTGGCCTTTGGTAGGAATGTCACTGCAATCGCTGAAGTATCATTGCCTCTCTCTGCAGAATCTCTCAAACTAAATTCTGTGTATTTTCCTTTCCAAAAAGAAGGTGCTGTTTTGCATGACTCCCTACATGAAAAACGGCAAGCCATTTCTTGTGCCAAAAAATGTTTCAATATGGATGTGATAGGAACAAAGAGAGGAAACAATCAACGATGTAGAGGCTGTAGTCATTCGCCAGTGACTCCCGATATGACATGGCAAGAGTCACTCAACTTCTCTGTGTCTCAATTTCCCATCTGTAAAATGACATTAAAATACCTACCTCACAGGGGTGTTGTGAGGCTTTTTAAAACAATGTTTGTAAAGTGCTTTGAGATCCTTGGATGAAAGATACAATAAGAAATCAAATTATTCACTTTTTATAGTGCAATACAAGAATGCACTTCTGTTGAGATGGCTAAAAGCTTCCAGTTCTTTATAACTATTCCACATACTCTTCACAATAATTTCCCTCCTTTCATGTATTATATCTGCTGGGAGATAAAAAGAACAAAATTTGCGATCAAATGTCGTAGTATTGTGCAGATGAGGGCCAAAATAATCTGATATTCTTTCTAAACTGTGCTATGTATTCCTTGTCCATACAATTCTAAAGCTACCAGGAAAAGGATATATTCTAAGTTTGTCTGTTCTTCACCTAAAAAGGCTAACTTGTTTCTTTTGAGACAAACTCAGCCTCTTTGCCCAATAGAAAACTGTAATTTGGGTCAATGGTTACAAAATTTATGTAAGGGGTAAAGTAGGTGTTATAGTCCTGTACACTTTGCATTCATTTAACAGTCATTAAATGGCACAGTGAAGTTACCAAGTTAAAGATTAAATCTTAGCAATCATAGAAATGCAAAATGAAAGCAAGATTAGATTTTACAGAGGTGAATCAAAGAAAATGCACTTAGGTTCATGTAGAGCTACTAGGCTAACATACTTTCTAGAAGACCCTTAACACAAAGTAATTCAGTACGTAAAATTTCAGTTTAATTAACAGGTGACACAGGTGCTTCACCAGAGCAGGCTCAGAATCCAACAAGCTGTTATTGAGGAGATGACATGGTATACACAAATATCCCTTTCATTAAAATCAACTGGTGCATGGGGGTAAGAAATGGTTGTTAAAGAAAGGAGATGCAAGAAAAGGCTAAAAATTAAAAAAGGAGCAATTAAACTTGACTGAAGTATTTTGTTTTGCTGCCCCTCTCATCTAGGATTCATGCTTTACACTTTTTCTCCCCCACCACCTTTTTTTCTTCTTTTTAGGATTGAAGGAGCAGGAGAACTGAAAAGGATATAACCAAACAAACAGAATAAATAAATATTATAGTTACAGCTTTCACCCAGCTTCACCTACTCAAAAGGAATTTACATGTCTTCACTCACATAGTACGTGATTCATATTTTGACTTTTCACTGTAGTGCAGGCAAAGTATAACATATTCCTCCCATTGGTGATCATTTACATGATTCTCATTCGTATAAAAAGAAACACAAAACCTCTTTTTTCAAACCAAAGCCTTAAACTTTTCACATACAAAAGCTGACCCAAAATAGTCACTGACTACCTGGACAGTTCTCTGGATGGCTTGAGAAAATAGATTTTTTTTCCTACTCTTTATTTCAGTATCCTGTTAGAGCTAGATGTGGAGCAGTGTTTGTAGATATCTCATCCTAAACTTGAAGGAACTGGCAATCTTGGAGCTATAGCTCACTGCTTCTTTAATTACTCTGATGTTCCTTCTGCTACATCCGACTGCCCATCAGACATAGTTACAACAAGCACCCTATAAAGGCAGCAGTTTGTATTGAACAGTCTTCTTGGCATCAAGTTTTATCCTTAATATTTAAAGTGGGATTTGTTTGTATGTTTCACTTTAGAAAATTATTATTAGTGTATTTAAACATTTACTTTTTAAATAGTACAAACTAATTATCCTTCTTCTATGTAGTCATTCAAGATGGAAATTTTTCAAACAGGAACTGTAAATGGCATCCCTTAATTTTACACTGAAAATCTGATACTCTGGTGTTGAGGGACTGAAATTTAAATATGAATTATGATTGTCTTGAGAACAAGAGCAACTAAAATAAAACCACCTTTGATGATGAACAGGTAACCCACTATTGAATTGGAATATCTTGTCATGTAAAAATACCATACATCCTTCCCTATTAATCATCTTCACACTGTACCCAGGTAGATAATATATACTGTATACATGTTATGATTGAAACATTTTCTTTCCATAGATGTAGCCTAGTCATCTACCAGTTCTGCTGCTTAACTACAGCCTACTATCATCCCAGGATCCCTAACCACTGTGTAGAGGAATACTATCTTGTGGCTGAAATATTAATTATTGTGCTGTTGAGCTTTGTTTTTAAAACTCTGATTCACTATTTTGTCCATTGACGAAAAAAAATATTTTTATCAAAAATTATTTCTTGTGATCAAAATGTTAGTGTACAAGCCACCTACTACCAGAAATTTCGCGCTTTGTTTAAGCCAAAACATAGAAGTCACATTTTAGAAAGTGCTGCTTATTTAGGTGTACCAGTGTTGAAAGAACATCTGAGCTGAAAAGTTACTATTTGATGGACTAGCTCTTGAGCAGGTGTTAATTGTCCTAGCTCTACTGGTTTATTTCCATTTGCACCAGCTGAAAAACTGGCCTAGCATATCAATTTAATGACAGATTTAGGAACTTTCTTTTCCAGTTGTGATTCAAAACATGTAAATATTGCTTGAGTAGCCAATTACCAAAATATAATTTATGAGATGTTCATGAGTAAATAATGATGAATGTATGTCTGTTTTAAGAATGGGTCTAAGAATGACATAACTTCTGAGTCAACATGAGATATAAGAAGATGCTCTCTGGATGAAATTAATCTGACCAAATACAGATATCTTTAAAGTAGACATCTACTCTGAGTTCCTTTGTTGTCAATTAAGAGAAACAGGTACTTCTAGTAGTTATTAATTTTATTCTCAAGAATATATCTTAACTAGATCAGGTGGACTGTATCCTTAAAGTGTCTGCTTCTCTTACTGGCTAAGGGTGGGAACATCAAATATCTTACTCGGACATAGATGTCTGCCTTGTTCATGTCTAAAGTTAGGTAAGATGAATCTCATCCTCAGGGCCTCGTGTTGGCTCCATCTTATTCACTTATCCCTCTGTTACTCAACAGTAACTAAAACAAAGCTAAGTAAAATGTGGTAACTCTGCACCAGTATGTTACAATACACAGGACAGTAGATAAGAGCCCTATCCTACATCTACCACCATATAATTTGGGCTGGCCTATTTACTTAAAATTATATTGTGCATATAATTGCTTCTATCTTCCTTTGATGTAACAACTCTCTTGAAATTCTTACCTCTCCACAGTTTGCATAGTTAAACTGAGACATTTTGATTTCTGCTGATGAATCCACTAAGTAAAATGCCATTTTGATCTTTGCGTATAATTATTGGTTATCTAGTGTTAATGGTGTGTATGATGCTAAAAAAGTGACATTTTTCTGCTTGGTGTGTATTCTTTCTCTTTTGGTGAATGACATTCATCAGTAAGAGAATAAATCCAGTAGCACTCACTCCTTTGCCACCTACCATATCTACAGGAGTGAGAAAAGTTGGAAACCACAGCAATTATGTCATATCAGTAATAAGATTGTAATAAACCACATAAAACTGTAAATATAGAAGTGAAAAGAGAAACATAAGTATTTATGCCATAATATTTAGCAGTAGAACTAATTAGCATTTTGATTACCTTTTTCTTATCAGTGCTGGGAAAGAAATTCATCTGAATAACAAATAAACAGAAATAGCCTTATGGACTAAAGAGAAATTCACTTCACATGGGCCTTAGTGTTATAGAATTACTGTATGATTAACAATATTTGACATGCAGTTTATTTTCTGTCCGTGTGATTGCAACAACAGTTCCAATTGTAGCCACTTTTTTCTTTTCTTTTCCTTTTTCTTTCTTTCTTTGTTTCTTTGTTTCTGTTTTTTATGCAGAAGACCATCAAATGAATTGTCACAATACTCGAATAATGCAAGACACAGAAAAAGACGATAACAATAATGATGAGTATGATAATTACGATGAACTGGTGGCCAAGTCATTGTTAAATCTTGGCAAAATTGCAGAGGATGCAGCATACAGAGCCAGGACAGAATCAGAAATGAACAGCAATACATCTAATAGTCTGGAAGATGATAGTGACAAAAATGAAAATATTGGTCGGAAAAGTGAGCTGAGTTTAGATTTAGACAGTGATGTTGTTAGGGAAACAGTGGACTCCCTTAAGTTATTAGCACAAGGACATGGTGTAGTGCTTTCAGAAAACATTAATGACAGAAATTATGCAGACAATACTTCACAGCAAGATAATAGGAATATGAACTTTGTAATGCTAGGGAAGCCTGTGAACAATGGACTTACGGAAAAAATGGTGGAGGAGAGTGATGAAGAGGTGTGTCTCAGCAGTTTGGAGTGCTTAAGGAACCAGTGTTTTGATCTGGCTAGGAAACTCAGTGAGACAAACCCACAGGAAAGAAATCAACAGCAAAACATGAACACTCGCCAGCATGTCAGGCAAGAAGATGACTTCCAAGGAAGAACACCAGACCGGAATTACTCTGATATGATGAACCTAATGAGGCTTGAAGAGCAGTTGAGCCCCAGATCTAGGACTTTTTCTAGCTGTGCAAAGGAGGATGGTTGTCATGAAAGAGACGATGATACCACCTCTATTACTTCAGATAGGTCTGAAGAAGTGTTTGATATGACAAAAGGTAACTTAACCCTGCTTGAGAAAGCAATTGCTTTGGAAACTGAGAGAGCAAAAGCCATGAGAGAAAAAATGGCAGTGGAAGCTGGAAGGAGGGATAATATGAGATCATATGAGGAACAGTCTCCAAGACACCTTTCTGGAGATGACAGGAAGCCTAAACCCAGTGACGGCCATGTCAAAAAGCCATATTATGGTAAAGGTAATATTTCTATATACCGTATGTTATGTCATGAGAAAGTGTGAGCTGATATGTTAAGTTTTGCATAGATTTCGGAAATGAAGTTACAAATTCCACAAAATGGGGACTTTATTTGCATTGTTGTACTGTGGCATGATTGCAAGATAGCATCATGCTGCGATTATAAAATAAAATAAAATCATTCATTCTGCAGTCTTAGAAATATGTACAGTATTTCAGTGAATATCATTTGGCTAAGTTAAAATATAACTTTTCAGGGAAACAAAACATTTAAATAAGAGATCATGTTGAAAGAGGCAAAGATTTTTCTCAAGTTTTTAATATATTTCATAGTAATAATTAAAAAACAATAAAGGGAATTGCATTGCAAACTATATTGGAGATTGGGGTTTTATGTAGTAGGTAGTCAATCAGCTATGAAGTGCATATTTTACACATTGGATTGGGTAGGTAGCATCATGATTTATAAAATTATCATCAAATGACAGTTATTGATGAAGCCTCTTCCATCTAAAATGTAGAATTGCATGATAGAAATTGAACAGTATCAGAATGACCAATAACATAAGATAGGGGCAGTGACTGCACATTAATTTTCTTAAGATAGTAAGGTAATGGAAACCATTTGCTATGCAAGGCATGGTATGGCCTGGGCTGAGATCAATAGCAATTTCTTTCTTATGTGCATTCCACTTCACTGGTCTCATTCCATTGTGGAAACAGTTAAGGTGCTGCCTTGACCATAATTCAATACAAAAGAAAAAAAAAATAAAAAAAGAACAGACCAAAGGTTACCTTTAGATGCCTTTTAATTTATGGGATTATCATGGTGATGGTGTGTTTATATTACCACACCCCTGTTCAACGTGTCTACATCTGTACGTGTAGGGCCATGTTGTATGAAGTGTTCAATACCTCCTGAGACTCATTGAACACCCCTGATTCCCATTGACTTTAGTGGAATTTGAGGACATGGTATTTATTGGGAGATGCTAAGCAAGGACTGGGCTCATCTTATATTTGCTGAAAAACCGTTTGGTCTCTTTTCTACAACTGAGATGGTGGGCATTTTTCTCCTTTTTGTAAACCCCTGTTTTGAAAGAGTAATACCCTACCATCTGCCTGCAACAGTCAGGTAGGCAGACAACATCTTGGTCCAAGAAAAGTTTTGATCTCTTTTTACAATCCTTAAAGTAATGACCAATCTTTCAGAAAAACATGGAAATTACTGATGTCAAACATTCTTCTGCAATGTAGTTTAGTGAAATCTTGTTTATTTTAAAAACAAATGTATGGTCCAGTGAGAGCTGTAGTAACTTTGGGTATTTGAGGTAGACAACTTTATTTAGTTAGTGTATTACTGCATAGCCATGTGGATGTTGTGCTAAATGTTCACATATGACCTTTTTAGGTACATTTCCTTTTGAATATATGTCTCTATTAAAACCACAGAAAACATGGCAAACCAATATTAATTTTTGAATAGTTTCTTAACTCTAGTGTTGTCCAGCCTTTCCAGGCTATGTATGTCTGGAAAATCATTTGTGCAAATAGATCTGGTGTCCCCAAAAAGACTACGTAATTTCTGACAGTCACAACAATAGGGACTTCTGTTTCAGTAAATTCTAGAGCTTCTTTGCACCATCCTATCTCTTTGGAGCTGCAGGCTGAATTGATCATAGGTCCAAACCCCAGCCAGGGATTAAATATTGTGGTAGTTTAGACCAAGACCCTTTGTGGACTGGATCATTCTACACTTTTTTAATGGAGGAAGAATGAAAAAATACTCCTTCCTAACTTTAAAAAACATAGGAAACATTCTGATAGTTTTTGAGAAATGATGCTTTAAGTAAGACAACTGCTTGTATCATTTGTTCTCAACTCAGACATTATCTTCCAAATACATCTGGAAGAGATACCCATAGAGATGTGTGATACGACTAAGTGGAACCTTTTTGGGTATACAAGTTTGCAGTGAGAACTGTCTCCTGGCTTCAGGAGTTCTGCTTTCAGAGGTTGCTGAAACAACTGTTAAGGGACCACTAACCATTTTTTTCCCTTCCATTTAAAGCCTTCTAAACAGACTTTCTTCTGAAATTTATGAATTTTAAAGCCTTTTGAGTCCTCTGACAACCTTCACTCAGGCAATGTTCACATTGTGGCAAGAAGGCAGAAAATGTTAGAGAATTAAAACTGTGCAATATTTCTCCCAATTAGCAGAAGAGGATTTGCAAAAGATTATCCAGTGTTTTGTATAAAGTTGTGGAAAGTTTAGTTAAATGTCTTCCATTAAAAGCAATGGGAAATTGTGCAAGTATGATTTTATGCAAGTTTTGAAATCATTAAGAATAGTATACAGCATCTTTTCTGACTCATTAGACCATAAAGGCTCTTAAGGATCTGATACGTGCTGTAACTTTACAGCATAGACTTGAATACAGAGGAGGATTTGCTTGACACTTTAGAAGGCAAGTGTCCAGATCCTCAGTTGCTCTAAATTAGAATACCTGCATTGACTTCAGCAGAGTTCTGACAATGTGGAGTAGCTAAAGTTCCTCTAGTTGAAAGTCTCTAAAAAGCCATTATGGTCTATTTACCATCTACATTTTTTGCAGTCCTTGAATATTGTTATATTTACATTATTTATATTTCATTTACATTACTTATGCACTTATGTAATACTTTTACACATCCCAAAGTACTTGACATGAAGAGTTGCTTAGAGTTGTGTATGTATGTAGCTGTGGACTTGCTGTTCTAGTGGTCTCAGCACAGGCCTATCTGGCAGGAATTCAGATCCCTCCTCTGACATTTGCTCCTTCTGTGGCCTTGGGTTTCACTTCTTTATCTCTTTGTTTCAATTTCCTGTCGTATAAGATGATGGTATTTTCAGGAGTGTTGTGATAACTCTATAGCACTTTGGAGACAGATTCATGTGTGTATTTATCGTTAAAGAACATGAAACAAAGAACTGCGTTCTACAGTCAACGTGAAGGTTAAATAAAAGAAAACTTTAATGATTAGAGATTCAATTTACTAAAGACAAGGTTTCAATATAATCTTAAAATTTAGGGAATGGATTAAATACCTGGAGAGTCACTACAATGAGTTAAATAATTTCTTTAAAATGAATGTGTTTTGGAAGAACTTGGAATGCAAAAGCATATATATATATATATAAATATAGATAGATAGATAGATATAAGCTACCAGAGAGAAATCAAAGAAAAATAAGTCCACAGTTGAATGTGAACTCTGGATTGTATTGATTCATGCTGAAAAAAAAATGGGGTTTATGTGAAGTTCTGCAAGTACTAAAATTTCCATTGATTGTACTAATGGTTGCATATGTGGAAGCTGGGATGGAATTTAATGTAAGAAGGACTTAAAGGAAAACAAGTAGCAAAATGTTATTTTCCAGAGATTAAAGCAGAAAGACTGAAGCAGAGTAATGACAAGAGCAGCATAAAATACTTAAATGAGGGTAGCTCTGACTGGGTATTGAAAGGAGGATGGGCAAAAAAATGGAAGGGAGATGTTGGTTGAACTTGAGCCAAAATTCAGGCAGTTAGAGAATCCTGGATTTTATTCCTTAAATCGTAATATGAAAATCAGCAATAGTCTGCAAAACCTGGCAACTGTGGTCGAGATGGATAAGTTGTAATTTGAATCATGTGCCGGGCTGGAAGACTAGGGATGTTATTTTTCAGATGTTCTGTTCAAGGAAACAAAATGATGAAGTATGTGAGAAAGTTCTAGTTCAGGATTAATCTCACCAGCATTTCCACTACATTATTGGAGAAAACCTTATTTTGTTGAAAAAATATGTCTTTTTAGACTTTTCATTGATTTGTAGGCAGAAGCTTCTACAACATTCTAAAAGATTGTTAACCTTTTAAGCATATGAATATTCAAGCATTATATGTGCACGTTTGTAATGGCCCAAATTTACACAACAAGAGATACTTTCAGTAGCTCTGATTACAATGTTTACCCCACCATAACTGATCAAAGAGAAAGGAACATTTGTACAATTTCTACCATTTCATAAGGAATTTAAAGAAAACAAGAGCTGTCTCTTCCATGAGCCTTGGAAAAGGGATTTATTTGTGCTGAATCGTTGAATCATTATGCTAAGGAGCTAGTTTTTCTACTCTCAGGACACTGAACTTCTGTGACAGTACATTTGCAGACCTTCATACATCAGGAAAAAAAAAAGAATGTAAAGAAAGGAAACTCCAACCAAACAGTTTCCAAATGACCTTACACCCTTGAGCTGATGCTTGCCAGAAGAACATTGATTGACAGTGGTATGGCTTTGCTGTATAAAGGTCACTTTCCAATCACTGCGAATGGATATTGCTGTGAACATAGGAGCCTGCAGTCTGAAAATAAGATAACGGGATAAAAGTGACAGAACTGTGTTAAGAAATTTTGGGGTTTTTTTTCTTCTAGTTTTCATAAGTACATTTACCAAAGAGTAAATGACATGATTAAATGAACCTTCTTACAGAAATGTGAAAAGCATCATTCACTTGACACATTTGTTGTAAATTATAGATCCCTCAAGAACAGAAAAGAAAGAGAGCAAATGTCCTACCCCTGGGTGTGATGGAACTGGCCATGTAACGGGGCTTTACCCCCATCACCGCAGTTTGTCAGGATGCCCACACAAAGATAGGGTCCCTCCAGAAAGTAAGTTCACATTGTTTCATGGAAACCGGGGATAAAACTACAAAGATTTTTCTGGCATGCTTTTTAAACCTTTTATTTTAAAAAATACTTTCATTTCTCAGTATGATTTGTCTCAACTTAGTCAACTGTTCTGTGTTATATTTTTTTCCTTTATTCCATCATTTCCATTTTCTACTAACTTTTACACTAAAAGAACAACTTTTAAAGCTGTATTCTTTGATTTTAAGAATGCTAGGCTATTTTTAAATAGATGCATTCAGTCAACAGAGAAAGAGGTTTCCAGAAGATGTGCACTGCTTTTACTTCTGCGTGCTGATGTCACATGAACTGTCGCTGTTGTCTTGTACAGGAAGAGTTGTACTTGAAAAACTTTCAACCCTTTTCCTGTGTTGTTGTGGTGTGTTAAACATAGTTTATATTTAACTTATATTATTAAAAATAACAATTTGGCTGTTTACTTAGTTATAGAACTCAGGATTTTGAGTAATATTTCCCTGTCAGTCACATGGGTGGAATTTCCTGCCATGTCAGCGGATTCTTTGCAAACAAGCTTCACCCATATGGGTTCATGGATGTTCACCTGAAGGCACAGGGCTCTGTTTCTGGAAATCACCTCCTTGGCTGGTGGAATCGGCAGAGTTCTAGCGAAGCTGATTGCTCTATGCTGATTTACACCAGGCAAGCATCCAGCTAAGATCCAGTTCTCTTTCATACCAGTTTTGAAATGGACTTATTACATTGAAGCCTGTGGACCTAAAATCCCCACTGTCCATCAGCACTTACAGCCCTAACCTCAGTGGATTTACAACAGCCTAAAGGAAATGTTATAAAGACAGTCAGGGTTAAAAATGGCCCCAGTTTCCAAAGGAAAGTAGATTCTGAAGAACAGGAAAACAGAAGTAGATTAACACACCAAGAACGGCAGACATAAAAAGTCTCCTCTTTCATGGTACAGTGGCTTCTTCCAGAAGTAAAATAATGGGGAAGTGCTTTAGGAAACTTTGCTGTGGCTTGGTTGATCTCTGAATATGGTAGAACCAATAGAGTAATTTCTCTGCTTTGCAAAACCCTCTAATTTTCTGGAACGCAAATATTTATTCAGTTGCTCAAAGTTCTCTCATTTTTAAAAATGGTAAATAAAAGGCTCTTTAGAAGACTTTGTAAATCAAAGAAGAATATAGCTTTAAACTGTTTGCATGCTCCTGTACCTACTAAAATGAAAAAGGTGAGCTCATCTTTTTATTTTTTTCCTGTGATGTTGGCCTTGTGAAGCATGTTTCAAGAACAGCTTTGAATAGTAGGAATTTTGGCATAAAGCTTTTGCATCTACACATGTTTTAGTACACTGATGATGGGGTGATGATGATGATGATGATCTTTTAATCAGTATACATGGTTAAAGTCTCAAGTCTCTGAACAGTGTTTATTCAGTTCTTAACTCAGTCAAGGGATTCACTGATTTTATTAGATCTCTTTTCACTAAGAACTAAATAGAGTCTTCTAGACTAGCTCTTGTATGAGCAAACCAGAACTTTGCAAGGGTTGGATGGCTTTTTTCCATAGAGTGAAGTACTGCCATGCAGCTCTGAGACGTGGTTTCAGATACGTCTCACACCATGCAGAAGTCTTTAGTACTACCAAAAGTTTCTTGATAAATTGGCACTTCATAGCATGACCTTTATGATTCAGAGGAGTACTGCTCTGAGCAGCCTTGGCAGTTAGTTTTCCATCCAGCTTGCAATGGATGCAGACGTAAATGAGTTTACTCGCTTAAGCCTGTACCACTTATTTCTTTTTTACACAGTTTTATTTCTTCTTTTTTTCCCCACCATCCTTCAACTTTTAAGTGCTTATTTTTAGTTTTTAATATTTTCAAAAACTTTCTATGTATTGCAGTTTTCACATCTGTACAGAATACGAGTAAAAATTAAAGGACCAATTCTGCTCGTCACATAAATAATGGTATATCTGTGTCGAAGTGGGCAGAACTGGCCCCTAGCTCAATTGGGCTGTCTTATAGTTAGAGCTAAATTCTCTTCAGGGTTGTATTAAGGTGTATTTCAAATAATTCAGTGTTCTACCAGTATAAATTGAGAGCCTATTTTCAGCTCTTGAGTTTGATACTGTGTGTATAAAGCTATGCATTATGAATGCATAGATTTCCTGAAAGAATTTTTCTAGTCCGTAATTTTGTGTTGGACCGTTGCTAGCTCACACTTCACTGTTGAGCTGATCTTTGCTCAGTGTTTTTGTATGAAGAAGATATTGGAAGTCTTCTGCTTCACTGTTGCATCAGAGATGCCTTTGCTTATAGGTTCTGTAATCTTCATAACTTTCACCGTTGCCCTGTGTTAATGAGCATAGGGTCACAACACTTACTTCCCTCATCAGGCTTTATTGGCTATGTGTGTCATGTGTATTTTGAGGAATGCTGGTTGTTAATGAATCCTGCTTTGTTTTAAAATGGTTTCATATATACTGGGATTTGATTTTTTTTTTCTTGTTTTCATACTCTGCTGTTTTCTCTTACTCTCCTTGTCAAGTTCTTGCCATGCATGAAAATGTTCTTAAGTGTCCTACACCAGGCTGCACAGGCCGGGGCCACGTAAATAGCAACAGGAATTCCCACCGAAGGTAAGGATGCCGTCGCTGGACGCCAGTCTAGAGGGAACGGTGCCTCTGAACTGCGGCCCTTCTGGCAGTCCATTGGCGGGGGGTGTGAGTGTGTGTTTCGTTGTTTTGTTCTTACGATTGACAGATGGTGCTTCGTGTGCTTTATCCATTTTAAAGAGTAACATTTATTCATGTGTTTTTTGAGGAGGACGAGTGTGCGTTTGCTTCAATATGGGTGAATTGATCCACAGAGGACCTGTTAAGCATCCTTTAGTTTTTTGGGTGGATTTTTTTTCTTCTTGTTTAGATATTAGCTGAACAGCAGTGGTATGAAATAAATGGTACGACTCCTTATGGGTATGTTGCAGGGAAAAGGAAAAGTTTGCCAAAATCAGCAGGACTAGGGCAGAGATCTTGTTCTCACACTTCACTCTCTTCAGGGATTATTTCATAGCACATGAAAAAATTCACTCTACTCCTAAAAATGATTTTTTCAATACATGAGAAGTGGCGTTTTAAGTAAGCAGACATTATAAGAGTTAGCTTTCCTGCTGACCACAGTGTCAATCCCAAAGTCCTTATCCAGCTAAAACTGAGTGAAAATTTTCCTTATTTAAGAAACATTATGAAAATGTCTCATTAAATATAAAAATGAGAAGCCAGAAATGTTCATTGTAAATACTCCGACAAAACAAAACAAGTTCAAGAAAAAAGCTACACTTATATAGTTCGCTAAGATCACAGAATCACAGAATGGTTGGTGTTGGAGTGACCTCTGGAGATCATCTAGTCCAACCCATCTGCTAAAGCAGGTTCACCAGAGCAGATTGCACAGGAATGTGTCCAGGCAGGTTTTGAATGTCTCCAGAGAAGGAGACTCCACGACCTCTCTGGGCAGCCTGTTCCAGTGCTCTGGCACACTAAAAGTCAAAAGGTTTCTCCTCATATTCAGATGGAACTTCCAGTGTTTCAGGCTGTGCTCGTTGCCCCTCATCCTGTCATTGGGCACCACTGAAAGGAGTCTGGTCCCATCCTCTTGACACCCACCCCTGAGATATTTGTAAACACTGGATAAGATCGCCTCTCAGCCTTCTCTTCTCTAGGCTGAACAGACCCAGCTCTCTCAGTCTCTCCTCATAAGAAAGATGCTTCAGACCCCTAATCATCTTTGTAGCCTGCCACTGGACTCCATCCAGTAATTCCTTCTCCTTCTTAAACTGGAGAGCCCAGAACTGGACACAATACTCCAGATGTGACCTCACCAGGGCAGAGCGGGAGGAGAACCTCCCTCGACCTGCTGGTTGAAGAATCTGCAAGTAATAGATTCTTACAAAAAGGATACTATTGCCTATTAAATTCTGTCAAACAAATAACAAAATTATCAAAATGTTACTATAATTTTTAGTACGTGTCATAATTTCCCCTCAGAACAACAAGATCTTGCTTATTTCTTTACAATTTTAAAACATCCAGGAAGTGTGAGTTAGGGGGTAAAAGGAACTATGCAACCTTCCTATTATTGAATTCCTTTTTTACTGCTAATTGTAGCATGAAGGCTTAAGGGACTACACAGGTACTGGAAGTTCAGTCCTATAAAGCTCTGGGTTACTAGAGCTCCTCATATTAACTGCCTGTCTCATGGAAGGCTCTTGTGGATACAAGCCCATTTGCAATAAGCTCTGGTACCCATTTCTTCTCTGCAGTGATGCTGCCAGTAGATGCAGGAAAAGCCTCTGAGAAGGCTTTACAGGAATTGCTGCTTGAAGCAGCATTCACTTCTGGATGAATATCTGCTAGAATATTTGACGTGTCTGAAGAAGAGCATGTCAGTGGAGCACAGCTGCCCTCTGGCATGACTGCAAACCCGCGCAGAGCCCCGTCACCCCTCTGCAGAACTAGGCCAGCAAGGCAGGGGTGTGGGGAGCAGTCTGCACTCTATGCTCACCTCTTTCTGCAGCTTTTGGGGCATTTTGCTCTGCTTCTTTTTTTTTACTCTTCCTTTTTTTTTTTTCCCCCCCTTATTTCCTGTAGAGCAGGGAACATCTGGGAATGCACTGATGTGTCTTTCATTTTAATTTCTTTTCCTGTGGAGAACACAGAGAGCTGCGGTCTCATAAGCACGCAATAGACTATGACAAGGGAAGGACCCCCTCCATTGTTAGGTCACAGGTTTTTACAGCTTCACTAAGAGCACCATCTGCTGGCATCAACATATTTATTTTTCCCTGTTCTAAATCTTTTCCAGAAGAATCAGGCTTATTTTTGTCACTTCAATCATAGTTCAGCATTTGCAAAATTAATTGAATTTCGAGTGCAGAAGTTCTTTTCATGTTACATCATCAGCTATTAGAAAACATACTTCAGTGGCTGAAACTGATGAACAAACACGAAATGTAACATAGTTGAGGTGTAGATTTAGAGACCCAAGGCCTAATTTTGCACTCATTTATATGCCTAGCAAAAATATTGGAGTTAATGGAGCTGAATGAGGTGTGAAGCAGCACAAGATTTGGCCTATATGGTGGTGTCATTTAATCATCTTCAGGAGCCATTTCACTGGCAACGTTTGTAGATGCATAAAGGTCACAAGTCTGCTAGCAGAGCTGCACAGTAGATTCCATTTTATATTCTTCTCTCCTACTGGTATTTTCACTGGCTGACATCCATGAATAATCTACCCATGTGCAGTCAGGGAAGAAGAGCAGATGTAAGATCTACCATGCAACTTTGAAAGCAGAAGAAAGTCTATTCTAGAGAAAATACATATGACCAGAAAGCTTTTGGAAACTCTTTTCCTTCAGATTCTTCCTGATGCTGGCTAAGGAGGAGAAGGAGTAATTGGGTCAGTGCTATAATGTGAAACTACGCAGGACAAGACAATTAAATTTCCTTTCTGTAATTGCAGCCTCTCTGGATGTCCTATTGCTGCAGCAGAGAAACTGGCTAAAGCTCAAGAGAAGCATCAGAACTGTGATGTGTCAAAATCAAACCAGGCATCAGATCGGGTTTTAAGGTATTAGAAATCACTATAATACTTATTATTATGCAGAATTCATCACACATTCACTTAACCTGAGAATTTATATTTATATACGTTGTATATACATATATATCTCCTTTAAAGAACAGTTAGAATTAGGGCTTCTGGATCAAATTCTCACAGTGTGTATTTCCCACTCAATTTACATGGGGGAGGGTTGGTAATTATTTTGGCAAGTACATGTAAAGCTGAAAAGCTCATTTTTGTCTTAGGCATTGTTTGGTGTAAAGATGACTGCTGGAGTGCAAAGTCTAAGAACAATGTGAAAAAAAGTTGGTATCTTTTGGGAATAAACTAATATTTACCGGTAAGTCTTGGTTTTTTCAGCAGGCTTTTACTAGTAAATATCAGTTTAAATTAAACCAGAAGCCCTATTTGCATTACCAAACTGGTAGTACACCTTTTGGCAGGACACTTGGAAAAATGGCAGGCATAGCTTAGATTCCAAAATAAGGTCAAGCTACGTTCTTTATCTCTCTTCCCCAAATCACTGCCAGGAAGGATAGAAAAAGAGAAAAATTTTCCTAAATTTTCATACGGGGGAGCCTTGAACCAGTTTGACATACTTATACCCCTTGTCTTCATCCATATAGGATTCTGCATTTATCTAAAGCTATATCCAGCTTTGTGCTATTGTCTCCTCTTTAGAGATATGTGGGTGGGAAAAGGAGCTGAAGTATGAAGGATACATGTGAAGGAATTAGACTTCTGCATGATTGTACCAGCCTTATGCTGATGGTGCCCCAAGAGCTGCAGAATTTCTCCATGGATACTGTGATATCTGTGGGCTGGGATAGGTACATCCCTCCCAGCTGCCTTGAAGAGCGTGGAGGAAGTGCCGCAGCTTTAGTTCTCAGAATTTCATACTTATTCCATAGGTTTCTCAGTACTTAGCTCTCTTCTAGCTTTAAAATATGATAGAGCTGCTTAAAATGAATATTTTCTACCATATTATCAACATAATTCTTTGAATATTCTCTTAAAACTTCATCTAATCTTGATGGTCTTTTCAAAAACCAGTATTTCTATAGAGCTAAGAAAGAAGGTTCACATTTACAGAAGATCTTTTGTCATGACTGTTGATTCCATTTTCCTTCTTTGGATTGTTTTTGATGGCCTTTGTCTTAACCGTCCCTAATTCAGATTGTACAATTTTTAATACAGCATCCCAGGCACTTTTCTTGTAGAAGGGTTTTTCAAAACGTCTTAATAAAAACAGCCTTTGAGGGAACAGCACAGTTTCTAACTTGATGGCAAAAGACAGATCAAAAATGCAGTGGCTTTTGCCACTGCTCATTGGAGGGACACCGCTGAAGGCAGATGCCAGACAAAGAAGGCAACTGCTCAAAACCAGCATCCGATTTCCTGGCAAACTCCCTTGGAAGTTGCTCTGCAATCTTAACTTTGCTTGTGTGCCTGCCTTGTGTTTCAGATTTTACAGACAACTCAAATAATGCTTTCATCCTGTCTTCTGCTTCCCTTTAACCTTTGAGTCATTGAAGTATTTACAATGAAGAAGTTAGGAGCTATTTATAATATTTGCATGCAGGCAACTGATGGGCAGACAATGACGTTCTAAGAGTAAATCTTGAATATTTGTCTTCATCCCAGTTTCCATCCCACCTGCACTTAAAATTTGTTACTTAAAAGGAAATCAAGTTCATAGGACTTCTGTTCCACAGAAATTTTGAATTTGCATTGAATGTACAGGACCTGAATTGCATTTTTTTTGTTAAATATAGATTACCTTGAGACAGGATCAAAATATTATTTGTATCAGCTCATTGTATAATGAGCCCACTGTATTTTGTGACAAAGTGTCTAAAGGAACAAGCATATATAAATCAAAGTGAATAGTATGACTAATATGATTTCTTGGGTGATCTTTACATAAATATCCTGTCTAAATTATATGAAAATGAATTCATTCAGAAAAACATAATATTCAAAATCTGTTTCTTTCTATTTATCACATTCCATTTTGTGAGTCAGCATGATGATAGTTCTGGTCTTGACTGAATTTATGTTCCTATGAATGTTCCTTCCATTTCATCTGGCTACAAATGAAGAAAAAAAAGAAAAAGAAAAAAAGAGAAAAAAGAAAAAATAAAAATAATTAAAAAAAAGAAAAAGAAAAAGAAAAAGAAAAAGAAAAAGAAAAAGAAAAAGAAAAAGAAAAAGAAAAAGAAAAAGAAAAAAGAGAAGAAAGAAAAGCAGAAGCACCTCAGGTGTGCTGTTCATCATCTTTACCTCCTGCTAGACACCACAGGTAGACAAGCAGCACTGTGTAGCATTTGCTCCCTATCACCCAGTCATACTTCCTTATATAGGTAAGGTTTGCAGGATCTGACCTTCTTTTGCCTGCTGTGAGAGCTGGTGACTTCTGTGTCCACATGCAGAAGAGCATGACAGTGGAGGAGTTCACTACAGCGTTCTTTCACTGAGATGTCACAAGTTTCTACAATGACCGAATGAGCTCAGTCAGGGCTTCTCTTGACTATCCTCCCTGATCCGAAATGAAAGAAAAATTCAGCCAATACAGTTTTATTCTGTATTCATTTGCAGAACCTTCCTTGAGGTGTGTATCTGTGTATCAGGAGTATCAGGTCCTGCCAGAACTTTGGATTTAAGGGTTACCAGGATCTGTGAGGCCACATGCCAAAGTCAACAGAAATTGTGAGGGTCTCTTATGTATTCCTCAAGATGAACATGGATTTATATATTGAGGGATGAAACAGAACTAACTCCTTTGGAAAGCATATAGGAAAGCAGCATGCAGCTCTGCTGAAAGAAATTCAGAGGAAACTCCATTAATTAAGTGGAGCTTCCAGTGCTATTTTTTTCTTTTTGACATTTAAAGGAATTTATCCAAACTTCTTCTGTCAGTCTGCTTGCCCTTCTTTAATTCACCTCCCCAAACAGAAAATGTTTGCTATGTGATGCAATTACATGGGGAAAGGGAAACCCTGAAGTATTTTAAAACAGAATTTTAAAATACTTTTAGATGCAGGATACTTTTAGTAGTATTAGAATTAATTTTGTCTAGGCTTTGTTCAAGAAAATATATATTGTTTGTCTGCTGAAAATAACCAAACTAAGCAAATGCCATGACATATTGCTCTTTTGAGTACAAAAAATAACTAAGATTTTCTAATCTGAAATATAAATTATGCACAGACACAGTGAACTGAACTGCATCTAACAAACTTTACATATCTTTAATTTCTAGGCCCATGTGCTTTGTTAAGCAATTGGAGATCCCTCAGTATGGCTACAGAAACAATGTCCCCACCACCACACCCCGCTCCAACTTGGCCAAGGAACTAGAGAAATACTCTAAGACTACGTTTGAATATAACAGTTATGACAACCATGCCTATGGCAAGAGAGCCATAGCTCCCAAGGTGCAATCCAGGGATATATCCCCCAAAGGATATGATGGTAGGAGGTGCACACTCTTATACATGAGAGACAAGTTTGCAGTTAATCATGTTGTTGTATATGTAAACATCATACAAATAAGACATGTTTTCATGTTCATGTAGTATTATGAGGAATGCTGTCATGTGTAAATTATTTTAAAGGCCTTTTCAAAAAGCGATGTTTTATATGGTGCTTGCTTCAGGGTTGTTGCATTGGCAAAAGAACATCTCCAGCTATTAAGCTCCTGGGATGTGTTGAGATGGCAATAAAAGCTAAGTAACAGAGCGAGTCCTTATGTTGCTGTCTGGGAGACCTGACCTCGAGAGTCACATTAGGATTCTTGCTTCTGTAGAGTAGTTCAGGTAACCCATAAAGATAACACACTTGCTCTGTGGGGATATGGAAGTAGAAAATCTGGATCTCATTGCACTTCAGAAATCACTGCTACTTACTTAATGAGGCATTTCTGCTCATTTTGTCCTCATGAATACATCTGTTGAATTCTCTGGAAAACCTGACATAAGTAACATCTTTAGGAGTAGGCTGAAAGTGGCTTCAGTTCAGGAGAAGACAATGGATGGGGTCTGTCAGGCAAGAGGAATTCATTAGGGGAGAAAAATGAACTGCAGGATAAAGAATGAGAATTTGAGTTGTAGCTTTTGAGGACTTCAGGAATTTTTCAGAGCAATACAGTTGTATGTATATATATTATGTGTGTGTGTATATCTATATCTATATATATATAGATATATATATAACCAAATGGTGCCTTTATAGTTTCTTTTTTTTTTTTTTACTCTTTTTTTAACATTAACAGTTTATTTTTTGGTTAAAATATTTGATACTACTCACTGACTACCATAGGAAATTTCAGGCAGGTGTCAGTTTTTTGTTTAGGAAAACAGAAATAAATATACTAGATAGAAAAATTTATGCTGTTGCCTGAACACAGATTCTGACATTCAAAAGCAGGTAAGTGGAGTAAGGGAAAATTGCTACAGCTCTTGTCTTCATATTTCTGATATTTTGGATATTTTGTTTTCTCATAAAATCAACAGGCATTTTCTTGCACTATAGCAGAAAGGAGAAGGGTTGTGAAAGACAACATATTTTTGAGTAAAAGTGCCCTTTTTTTTTTCTCTCATACTCTTGTCTTCTTTGCCTGTATGAGAAGGGCTTGAACATTATTAAAGGTAAAGAACTAACTCTAACTGTAGTTAGTAAGCTAATAACTGTACATTAATATAAAGTAAAAGAAATATTGACTGTTCTGTGTATGCTCAGTCTACTCTTGTAGAGAGGAAGGAATCAGAGTACTGCTGGGTATACTGTGGACATCCGTATTTTCCGATCAAATTACTGATGCCTAAGCAACTGGTATTTATTTTTCTCATTTAAGATCCCGTTTCAGCAGATAATACCAAACTGCACTTTTTTTCTCCAAATCATCAGAACATGAAAATACAGGTAACATCAAACACAAGTTTAACAACGGCCTTAAATAATGACAGGCTAGGGTGGTACAGGCACACTCATCTTCCTTTGATGTAAACAGGAATTTTATTGGGAGATAAGACTGGGACTAGTTTGCTTCACTGCTCAGTAACGTGAGCCAGAGAGGCCTGAGGGACACTGTATACATGTGGTTCCTGCTGGTACAGCAAGTATACCTGGTTCTTGTGTACTCAGAACAGATGAAACCCATTGCAGCTGGAGCTGCTTATTTGCCAAAAGAAGGCAGATTCCCTATGGATTTGTTCCACACCCTGGGCTCTGCAGCACATGCTGTACCTGGTTCTAAGTGCTGTGTGTGCTGTTTGACCAGACAGACATGCCAACACAGTCCTAGAGATAAGACCTAATTTGAGTTTTTCTTTGCACCTTTTCAGTGATTGTCATGAAACCTTTGGGATTCACATACCGTTGGTATTCCATAAGCACTCCATTGTGTTTGGCTTAAATTGGCAATTTAAAGTTCCTCAGGAAAATCAGCTAAATTCAGAGGATGATGGAGTGAAATCCTGGGCACACTGAAATCAGTCAGTTTTGGCACTGACTTTCAACAGGACAAGGATTTTGCTGACAGTTATTGTAAATAACTGAATATAAAGAGATTTCAGGAAGAGGCTCTTCACTGAAGAGAGCCACTTTTCCTCAAGAAACTTTGTAGTATTTCTGGGTGATTTCTTATTTGTGTGTAAAAAAAAATGAATTATTGCTACTAAAGCCATTACAGAGGCACAGAGTGCATGCCAATTATGTATGTCAGCAAACACATTTTTATAAGAGCGTATGTAGTTCTGAAAAGTCATACTGAAAAACCTGAAAGTAAGCCTAAGGTTTTGGGGGAACTTGCAAGTAAACAGCACTTTAATTTTTCTGGTTATGTAAGGTGAGACAAATAGTCTAAGGACCAGAAAATCAGTAACTTCATGTCTCAATCCTTTTTTAATTGTAAACTAGCACTGTAGTTTCATCATCAGAGAAAGGGATTATATGTTCAGTAATTGTATGGTTGTGAGTGACATGAACATAAATAGCTCCTTTGTATTGTTTTCTTGATTTTTTTTTTTCCAGTAAGCTTTAATAAAAAACAAACATGGATATTTTGTATTGTGAGACAAAATGCTCTGATGGTTCTTGATAAATCTTGTGTTTGTGGGCTTGCTTTTCCTTTGAAAGCAGTTTCATAGTGGTTTGGATGTTGAGCTTATAGTATGCAGCAGCAGATACAGGAGCATCTGGACACAACAGGCAGAGGAGGTGTCAACACTTTCAGTTGCTGAGGTGATGGGAGGAGCTCCTCACATCCTACCAGTAGGGCTGGCTCCTTCCATCAGATCACTGAGAATATGTTAGGAGTGGGATTCATCTGACCATATCTAGACTTTCTTATTGTCAACACCTACATCTGAGCTCGTCACCCCTTTTGGATCCAAGGAGGAAGACAGACACCTCCCTGATGCACTTCATCTCCTCCTGGAGTATGTATTTAAAACCGGTCAGGTGAATCATCGACTGAAAGTTCCTATTTTTTTTCCACTGCCTGTATAGGAAACCTGTAATGACTAGGTCAGATATCTGAAGTTAGGTGAGAAGAATCTCTTACTGTGTGGGTCAGAAAATGCGTTGAAACTGTAATTAATTTACGTAACATATTCATTGTTCAGGCAATACAAGGGATGAGGGTACCTAGGCAGAATTAATTCCACTCCAGATACCTTAGTTGGGTCCTTCATGTTGTTGGCATCTCTCAGATTTCCCCATTATTAATTAGCAAGAGGAACCTGTAGACTTAGAGAGGTTCTTTGCAATGAGCCCCAGGCATGTCTGACAGGAGGCCAATGTGGGTATGCAGCTGGTTAGATCCACGTCTATTATTTAATGGAAAAGTTGTTCTCCACATTTGGTTTCAATCTGGATGACGAAGTGTAGGGGGAACTGCAGAGTTTCCCATACCTGGTGTCACAGAGTTGGGTGACATATCAAGCAGAATTATCTGGTATTGAAAAAAATGCATATTTCCCTTCATTAAAGTTCTACTTGATTTAGTTCATTATAAATTGGTGATCTTTGTTTCTCCTGAAAAACTAATGTGAAATGAACAGTCTGGGTTATGTGACTCATCTTAAAATGTACAGCTACAGTAAAGTTAAAATAATCATGGCCATTTCTGTCAGAGTTTTAAGTTATTTAAATTATTGGTAATCTAAAAGCTAATAATTGCGTAGCATGCTTCTAGCACTTCACATCTTCAAAGTGTTTTGCAAGTGAATCACAACACAACTAAATTTTAGAAGCAACTTTCTATTTATAGGGAAAATGAATTCGAGGGATAATGTAGTTTGACCAAGGCCACAGAGGAGTCCATATCAGAGCCTGCATGAGTTTCTGATGGTTAGTCCTATGTACAAAGCTGCCTCTTTCCCTCCCTTTCTTTAGCACACATTCTCATATATATAATTTCCCATGTAGCTTGTCGCTTATGTCTGTCTAAATGTGACCTGCTATAACAAGGCTAACGTTTTCTGCAAGTGACAGAAGTCCTATTCGTTAATATGAATTTTGAAAGATACTTCTAATTTGACAAGTTCAGCGGTGCAGGGGGCTTGCTGTGTTAACACAGTAGAAACTGGATTATTCAATAATTTCCTTCCTTAAGTATAGCAAAATTCTTGTGTGCTTTGGATACAGTTACAAAGTAACAATAGATAAATGCTGAATTTTTAATGAGCACCACTGACTACTATATTAATAATGAAACTCTTGAGAAATAGTTCACAGGTTTATTACTAGTGGATACCCTGCTGAAGTAGTGATACTATGTGTTCAAAACAAAGAAATGTGATGAATGTTTAGCATTCACTTCACTTAAAAAAAAATCACACCCTGTGCATTATGTGGCTTTCCTGAGAAAACTCCATCTGTCATGAATTAAGCGAACCACTATTTCTTTTACAGTAAAAGTAATGCCATGATTTTTTCCAGTTTTTTAGGTAAAGGAAGATGACATAAGCTCTAGCAGAGAAATTTTGCTTTCAGATTCTTTTTTTGAACCCTGCCTGCCTACCAAAGCAGCCTGTGGTGCACAAATAGGCTGTGCTCATGGGAGCAGATTATTATATGTATGTCTGCTCAGACAAATACACCTGAAGAGTCTGGCATTTAAATGGAGCCCATCACGGAAGAGCTCTAGCTAGGCCCTGACCTTTTTTTGTCTAGCTCTCTAATCAGCATGCTTGTTGGTTATTGTTACACTGTGCTATATGGTATGATCTCTGCAGTATACATTTCCATCTTAACGGGAAGTAGGCGCTCTAATATGCATGCACGTATCCTCTGACTTTCATTTTTTAATGAAAATACATAAACTTTTAGATTTAGGACATGAGCTGATACTTTATTGCATTTTATGTAAACACTCAAACCAATTAATTTGGGAAGAGGGCTGGAGAAATAAGTGGGCTAATTGGGCTGTTTTCCACTATTACTCCAATACTTTCGACTGCAAGGAGTGTTTCTTAAAAGCAGCAACAGCGCTGCACTGTATTGAGACAGGCTGGACGTGAGATTTGTCCACCCCTGAGCTCTTCTGTGACCTCTCACAGCCTCTGTCAGTCAGAGTACGGCTGAGTGCTGCTGTCCTGGGTGTGAGCAGGACAGGGTGTCTCTAGTACTTACTGTTTTTATGGGGAGTTGTAGGTGCTGTGGTTGTTTGAAGGTGGGGGGCATTTCACTCATGTCTGTATCCATTTATACAGCCACTGCTTCTGCTTTTGTGCAAGCCATGGTAGAGCTCACGTGTGACTACCACCTTTCTTCTTCCACCGCGTTCCCCTCCTTTCTGATGGCCAGTGTCGTAGCATTTGCCTGTGATGTAGGAAGCAGAAACCTTTTAGGAAGCAGAGGGTGTCTGAGGACGTGTGGGTGGCACTGTGGCCCAGAGCCCAAGCCTGTCAGCCTTGCAGCGGCCTTGAGCTCAGGGGATTCCAGGCCTCAAATTAACAGTTTGCTCATGTAAATATGAAAAGGTCCGGGAGTATTTTGTTGCCCCTCATTAATAAACATGAATGAGCTGAGCAGATCCTGCCTTCTATCTGACTATATATGTGGGGTAAAAGCAGTGTTTCTGTGTTTTTATTGTTTTCTAAATCCAGCCTGTTTGTCAGAATGATTCATGATCATGTCATGCAGATTTTTACAGGAGGTTATTTCATACAAACTCACATATGTAGCATATAAAAGTCACAGACAGAAATCAAGAAATACAGCCATCATTCTTATTGCCAGCTTTTTTTTTCCCCCCCCATCAGTTGCTGTTGCTCATTATAAATTTCACCGCCAGCAGTTTGTTTTTCTCTTCACTTATGCAGAATGCTCGTTCTTTTGACTCATCCTTGTCATATTTCTTCCCACAGCTAAACGCTACTGTAAGAATTCCAGTCCAACCAGCAGCACAACGAGCAGTTATGCCCCCAGCAGCAGCAGCAACATGAGTTGTGGTGGAGGCAGCAGTGCCAGCAGCACCTGCAGCAAGAGCAGCTTTGACTACACTCATGACATGGAGGCAGCGCACATGGCTGCCACTGCTATTCTCAATCTCTCCACTCGCTGCAGGGAGATGCCTCAGAACCTCTCCACTAAGCCTCAGGATCTTTGTGCAAGGGTAAAAATCAGTAATTCTGTTTGTTGATGAAGATTTCTTTTTACTTCAGTTGCTCTGTGGCCCTGATAGAAGAATAGCTTTAATTCATTTTGGTTACTTTGTTGTTTTTTTTTTTTCTTTTTCGCAAGATTAGAATAATCTGGTGGCTCTACTAAAGCAGCGAGAAAAAGAAAAAAAAAAGATGCAAGTTGCTTACAAATACCTCAGGAAAGCCTGATTGGTATATAAACTGGTGATACTAATATAAACCGGTGATACTAATAGCATGTACTCCTTTCTTTTTTAATTTGTCTCATACTAGTGAGACCTATAATTAATAAAAGGTGTTTGGATTGCTCAAGGCATATTAATTGCACTACTGATTTTTTTTGCTAAACACAGTCTGATTCATACATTTTGTGCAAGAATTAAGATTTAACGATGTATTTTCATTTAAAAGTCACAAATGGGACCTAAGGTTGTAAGATCTAGCACGAAGAAATCTATGCTACTTGTATGTTATAATTTCTTGCCTGTGATATCATAGTTCACAGTTCTTAAGTCACTGCATAATACATTTGAAATGAACAAATCCACCAATACAGGTGACTTTAAATGTGCTTAGCAGTAGTGCAGGGTCACTAATGTTCTGTATGTTCATAGAGACTCAGTGTGTTATGAAATGCCTATATACATACAAATTAAAGCTTTTGTTATGGAGCTTTATATTTTAAGAAATACAATCCAGTATTAACATTCATTAAATATTTACCCAGAGATATTTCTTTCATTATAAACATTTAGTTTTGACTGATAGCTGTTAAGAAATGAGTATTTAACATGCACCAGCTGACAGTATGCTGCTTCCTGTAGGAGACCACTAGATGGCTGAGCAGACAGATGTAGTGCAGAGGAAACATTTTTATTGTGCTTATAGAAGATCTTTTGAGCTGGCAGACATCTTCTGTTCTTCTATATATAGACAAAGGTTTTCTTCCTGTCATTGTGTAAAGCCCCTTGATCATTCATAAGAAGCCCATAGCAGTAGGTATTAGTAACAATAATGATTTGAGCCAGAATGGCTGGTGACTTTGTTTTCAAATGCTGCATTTTATATTAATTTATTTAATACTATTAAAGAGGGAAACCTCTTTCTGGCATGTAAATAAATGTGCTTGTTCTCTATATCAACACAACAGAAAAAGCTGGAATACAGTGCTAAAAATCTTCTGTGTCAAAACCAAAAGGGGCCTCTTTCCTAATGTGTCACCCTATGTTGAGACTGAAGGAAGGAATCTGAAAAGACAAGCAAGTAATTTCTAGATTAAATTATCAGGATAGCAGAAATTACATATATACTCTGACAAAAGGCAGGAATTCAGAATGACAGATTTGCACACACGGTGCTTTTCTGCAGCTCTGTTGTTACTCCAGAGGAAAGAAAGTCGTCAGACCTACGCGGAGTCAGTCGCATTCACATTAGTTTTGAAACCAAATTTCTTGTGGAGCATTACATTTTTGAAAGGATGAGGGGTTCTCTGTGAGCATTTTTATTTCTGTCCTTACTTTTAAAAAATTTGTCTTCATTTTAAGATATCTTATTTCTCCACACCTAATGTAATAGACAACCCTGTTTTGTTTCTATCGAAGAAACACCCTATTCTTCACAGTACCTCAATCACCACAGAAACTGGTACAATGTTGCAACTATTCTTCTGCCTAAATTTATTGATTACAAAGAGAGGCATATGAAATGTTAATATATGTACATCTGCGGGGAAGGAGCTGTGAAATTTGAAGGTATTTCCTCATTGGCAAATGGTGTCCAAAAGGACTTGCTTTGATACCCTACTTCTCTGTTTAATTTTCTGACATTATCTATGAGAGTATTGTTAAATAAACAAATATTATTTGATGCTAGCTGGTGTTTGTTACTCTAATCATCCAGGCAGGTGTCAGGACTGGAAACAAGAATTATACAGATGTTACCTCATAGATACCTGTCACAGAATAAATCAAGAGCATAAAGAAAACAACAAGAAAGTACCTTTAGAGATTTCTACTTTTCATTGCAAATTTTGTACCTGTGTGCTGGCTGGCAGGAGGAGTAATGAAGACTCTCCCCTCTTCCTCCAAACATCAGATCAGGAAGAAATCTACTTTAACAGCATTAATGTTGTGTAACAGCATCATGCTATGTGTGGGAGGGGGCTCAATGCTTACAATCTATACAGGAATGGAAAAGCATTTTGTCATTCTGCTAGGCAATCAGATTGAAGAACACAGAGAGGTAACTGTTTGCTAGGGTGAAGCCAAATTAACAATATTTTTCTTATTTTGACAGAATCCTGACATGGAAGTCGACGAAAATGGGACATTGGATCTGAGCATGAACAAGCAGAGGCAGCGAGATGGTTGCTGTACCATTTTGACACCACTGGAGCCAATGTCCCCACAACGGCAAGCCGTGATGAACAACCGGTGTTACCAGCTGAACGAGGGTGACTGCTGGGACTTGCCAGTGGACTACACTAAAATGAAGCCCAGTAGGATAGATGAAGATGATTCTAAAGAGATTAATGTATGTCTTTTTCATCTATTAGTTCTCATTGCAGTCTGATTTTGGTAATTCATTAAATTTCTGAAATTTGGAGGGGAGGAGGAAACAAAATTAATATATGCTAAAAATAGTAGTTTTCTACAAAAAAGGCTTTCTGATGGTTAATCTTTAGGACTATATCATGCTGGCACACATCTGATCTGTGACTAAGTTCCATGAGACATTTGAACCATGAATGTGAATCATGTTTTCTAACAGCATTGTCATGTTAACAAATATTTTCTGCAGCAAAGATGTTTCACTATATCCAGATTATGTTACTCTGTATAGGCAAGTTGGCATAACTGTGCAATAGTGGGATAATCAGCTCTCAAGACAAGATACTCTTCTGAATTTGAAAACCATAAATGATGTGCTGAGTATTTGAAAGCATGTATTACTTAGAAATCAATTTAAACAAAAGCAGCAGAGTATAATGTAAGCTTTCCACTATTTCAGCTAATCTTCTTCTAGACTACTTACACACTCCTGATAACTCTGTGTGTGCAAGGGCCTGCTTTAATGAAATACTTTGTTTCAAGAATACAAAGAAGGGATATTAGAAATATGTATTACTTTTCAATTCATAATACCAAGACAAAAGCAAAGCCCTTTAAATGGAGGAGGCAAATAAAGAAAATATGTTAGTGAATTTATTTTAGCTTTCAAAACTTAGAACAACCAGGACACTGAAGAGGTCTGCTGGCAAGTTTTAAGGTCAGTGCTCTTGTCCATTAGGTTTCAGCCTTATCCACTATGTAGCTGATGCTTCACTCAACACAATTGAGCCATTTTGAGACTTCTAGAGATTGCTCTCTGTTTTTTCTTGGTTTATAACAGAAAATTATGCTAATCCTGTGGGTGTGGCATGTCTCCTGCCCATGTTAATTAAAACATATAACTATTTTCAGTAACTTTGAAACATATAACGGAGTGGCATTTTCACTAGATGCACTGAATGCATTCTAGCTCTGGTGTTAATTACAATTTTGCTATTAATTTCACTGAAGTTAGGAGGAAATCTGTCACTATCAAGGCAACGTGAGATAGACAGTAAAGTGTGTTTTTTTCAGAGCAAGCAGAACTCCCTGTTTCTACTGTGGTGTTTATAGCACCATCTGCAGGAATCGCTGTATCAATGCACTCGGCCTCTTCATTCCTGAAATAGATGATTTTGAATTTCTGAATGCATTACTGAAGTTAATTACAAATTATCTAATTCTGTTGTGCCAGGCAGATCCACTGAGGTTTTCCCCGAATTTAGATTTGGTGTTTAGATGTTAAGATTGCTCTTATTTCATCTTTGAGATGTTCTAAACTCTTAAAAATGCTATTTAAGGTGGCTTTTTGATGCGTAAGATACTGTATTTTGTTATCTTTTTTTTCCCTTGCGTTTGTTTTGTGGTGGCTTAAGGAAAAAAATGTGATTCTTTTAAAGCAAAATAATATGACAGCCATAGAGAAAAAGCTGTGTTTTGCCCTTCGCTTTTCTTTTCTAGTTAAATGAACTATGTATTTCATATATTGTTGGGCCTTCATGGAAATACCCAAATATTGTTGAAAGGTTTAACAGATGAAGGAATATAAATTAATTTCATTAATTTTCTCTGGCAGAATAACATAAAGAAGGAGATAACGTCTGATGACTCTGCTTTGTATTATTTTGCATAAGTTGCAACCTCACCTAGCTGAAACTAATGCATGTATATTTGCCTGTAGCCAGAAGATTTGGATCCTTTCCAAGAGGCACTTGAAGAAAGAAGGTATCCTGGTGAAGTTACAATCCCAAGTCCTAAACCCAAATACCCTCAATGCAAAGAGAGCAAAAAGGATTTAATAACGTAAGCATAATGTGAGGTGAAATTATTTTTTCCTTTTAACCTTTTCTCTCTTTGTCTTATTTTAAACAAACGAGTACATATACGCCTTGCAGTATGAGCATGCAACATTTGCAGCATATAAATGTTTCAAACTGCCAGTTAAGTAAAGTGATAAGCTAACGTGTATTTGCTTGTTCTTAATGATGCTATATTGTATTGAGACGCCATTTTCATTTAAACCTGTTCATTTTGCAGCTTTTCGATTAGGATGCTTAAAACCCCTTGCAGTCATTGCAGCTAAACTGGAAACAATGAAACTTTTAAAAGTTTTTTTTTAAACATACTTACTATTTTGGCTGTTTTTGTTTTTGTTTGGTGGCAGATGTCCAACACCAGGGTGTGATGGGAGTGGTCATGTGACTGGTAATTACGCCTCACATAGAAGGTGTGACTTCATTTTTTTCATGGTGGATTCTGTCTTTTCAATTTATTGTTTTCAGCTTACCTCAACAATGCTGTCAAAGTAAAACGTTGAACTATGTGTTAACCCTTTGAGTAATATATGTTGATCTTAAAAGCATGCTAATTTGTGTGTTGTATAAGCGTCTTTTATTTTTAAATAGATTACTAAAATTTCCAAAGTATTCTTACACATTTAAGTAGTTAACCCAGGAATCTCAAATATTCTTTGTTGCATTTTATTAGCTCATAGAGAAACAAACAAACAAACAAGAACATTTACAGTATGTAATTTTGGAAGTAAAGTTGATACCTAAATATATTCAGAGGGTTAACTATATTACAAAATTCAATATTACAGCACTTGCCCCATCGCTTTTCTGCATTACAAACTTTTACTTTTTAATTTTTATGTCGTGTTTGTTTGGGAATGTTCAGTTAATAAAAAGATTAACTTACTTGTATGTCCTGCCATGTCTTACAGTTTATCTGGCTGTCCCTTGGCTGACAAAAGCATTCGAAGTATGCTGGCCACAAGCTCACAAGAACTCAAGTAAGATATAAAGAACAAATATTTTCTTTATAAACATTTATTTGACCACAAATTGTGTATAATTGTATCAGAAATTAGAAAGGCTATCCAGACACCTGCTGCAGAAGGGGCTGATCTTGCTTGGAACATGTGCTGAAGTCTCTAGAAATTTCATGCAGGCTGGCTCTATATATAAGTCTCTTGACATAGTATTTAGTTTTGTGTATTCAATAGGTGATAGGGATGGACAAAAGTCACATATTCTGGATTTTCATCTAAAATTTTAAATTCCTATTCATTTTTTTTTGTGAACACTTGAGTTTGCTAGTTAGAGCAGAAAACTCTCATGCGATTAGGCTGATGAAATGCTTCTGATTATACCACCAGTAAAGTGCTGTAGTTTCTCAGACATAGATTGGAGGGAACTAAAAACAATTTGTTTATCCCTAATGCTTGCATAATTTTCCCCAGGTTTGTATCACTGTTACCAGCTTAATGCATTTTCTCATTTGACTGTGTTTTTTTAGTGTTTACGTAGTTATTCCCCTACTTAAAATGCATTCTTTACAATTCCTTTAAGTTCTTTGGAGTGGAAATTGTGAGCAATGAAAGTTAGAGAATCATGAGATTTATCTTTGATCTGTCTTCCTGCCTGACTGAAACTCTGCATGTGGAAGAACTGTAAAGCATTTGTTAGAGCTATGAGATACTGGTACTCCAGTGTTGGTACTTTGGTTAACATAGAAAGATGTTCATAAGGAAGAGGAAAAATTGGGTAGGGAAAGTATGACTGGGTGGCTTATGCTGCCATGCTAAGCAGTATTCTGTCTTTATCATCCATGAATGCCTTAAATAGCATTTCTTGAGTTCAGTACATACCTTGATGAAAAGAAATAACTGTAAAGCATGGGAAAGATAAGAAAGCAAACATGACAAACCTGCTAAAGTAAGACTGCTCTCTAGTCTTAGCTAATCTAGTAACTAGATACAAACAACAGGTACAAAATTTACAATTGATTTCCCACCCAGTCAAAATCAACTTTTTGAAACTATCAGTTTAGATCATGCTGGTGTCTGCTGCTAGAAGGCCACGTGATATGCAAGGTGAAGTGACGTAAGTGAGATCAGGGAAAACATGTAAGTATAAGCAGAGTAAGACATGGGCATATAATCCCAGAGAAACTCAGATTTGGACCTGGCTATTGGGTTGTGAAGGCTCAAGTAGTAGACGTTCGAGGAAATGTAATTACCTAAAACACAGACAAGACTCTTGGGGCAGCATGAATAATAATTTAAGCACATACTTTGCTGCGCTAATCCATTATAAAGTTTCTACTTATGTTAGGAAAGTGTTCCTGAAGTATGCCATCTCCTCTGCCTTTCTCAAGGATCTGCAGTCAAGCCTACCTAATACAGACCAGGAAGAAAAAAAATGTCTCTTGAACTTGAGAACCTACTACGATCTCATGGTGTTCTATCTACCGATTTCAAGTTTTGCTTAAGCAGAGAGAACAAGATTAAGTCATATTTAAAATTATATTTTTAGGTTTAGCATCTATTATTTATTTAGCATAAATTATTTATTTATCAGTCATCATAATACCTATTGAACACATAAAAATTCTGTTAAGTGAACTCAAAAATTAGGAAATACCAGAATTATAAGCAGACTCTCTTTTGTGTTGTCATTACAAGGCAATCCTTCATTTTCTGTCCACATATTTTTTCACAGTATAACAAAGTAATTTTTTGCACAGAGCAGACAGTAATCACTGCACAAGCAACTAATAAATTTCTTCTGTTTTCCTCATTATCCCATGTGTGGCCCTGTCTCCTGTCCACTGCACTTTTGTCAGACTGTACTTTCAGGATGTAACTACTAATTCACTCACATATTTTCACTGCCATGGCATTGGAGTGTTTCCTAATGAATTTTTCATGGTTATAAAGGAATTAATTTATTTTCACCTGCAATTATACACTGAAGTAGGTCAGGGTTAGTATTATCCTAATTTTATAGCCAGAAATCTTAAGCATGTAATTTTGATTGTTCAGTTTGAGACTTCTAGGACTAAACTGGTCAGAGTTCTTGTTGTAGAGAGCTGTATACACACAAAGTACCCACTGAATTCACTTCGGCAGTTTTACACAAGGAGTGATTGACCCTTTGTGAAAAGGGATGAACTCCACAGAAAAAGCAGGATAGAGTCCAGTGTTCCAGAACAGCAATGAAACTGTCCGGTCACCTTCCCCAAAACTCTGATCACTTCCAGCTTCCACTTGGTCCGTTCACTCTGTCCTGTTTTCCTTCATAGTTTTTTCTACATTGCTCCCTGTCTCAAGCTTCTTGCCTAATCAGCCCATCTCCTGCCATCGCTTTTATATCTTTATTATTCTCTACCTCTTAGCCACCCTGCTGAAGTTGGTGCAGAGAGAAATATAGCATCTGCGCATTTCTCACATGTCTTTGAAAGCAGGGAAGTAGGAGTCCTATGCGTGGCAGCACCCTTTATACAGCTCTCATTTATGCTCTTGTTCTCTGCCTAAGATGGAAGAAGATGTGATCATGTATATGATAATGCATATGCACAAAACAGCTAAACGAAAGCTACACAAGTGATTCTGGTTTTGAAATTTTTTAAGCTGTGAAGAACTCCATTTACATCTGTTATACTTCTTTGTGTGAGGTTTGGGGGTATGATTTCCTTGCTTTTAAAATGAGCAAGCTGAAAAGAAGCAGAAATTCCATAATGTGGGATTCTACTGGCTCTCTATCAGGCTACCAGCCACCACAGGAACTTTTCATATCTGATGGTAGGTCACCTGAACTTCTGTGGCAGCAAACAGCAGTAGAAGGTATAATGCTCTGCATGGACTGGCACCAGAAGGAGGTGGGGAACGTTGCTGGTGTTTTTTGTGCATATTTGCTGGCAGCGGAAGAGTGGTGAGAATCAGTAACCTTGGCTCCTGCCCCAGGCTGTAGGGAGAAATGTATACACATTTTTTTGCCTATATCCCAAGCTGAGATCCCTTCTGTCCTGTCCCTGACAATCTGTACTGTTCCCATCTCTTCTTCATCTTTTATTCCTTGTTACAGTTTTCAATGTAGTTGTTTCCAGTCATCCATAAAGACCTCAATCTTTGTAAAATTTCTGGAAAATAGTTTGCTAATGTATGGAGTATAAAGAAAAACTGACAGTGTGGTAGAATTGATAGTGCAGCATAGGGATTGTATTTCTGGACTGCATAGTTTGGAAAGATTTCATACTTTCATGGCTTTGCCATGCATAGCTTGTGCAGCAAATATTGCATTTGAGCTAGTAAAGCCTTTATATCACATTTTACCAATACAAGATATCCTTCTGTGCATTGTATAACACAAACACGTTACGAATAATGCAGCTTCCTAATTGGAATTTTGCTAACACTCTAATTCTTTTTAAGCCCCAGCTACAATAAAATAAAGAGTAGCAGACACTTCAAATAATATCTATGAATAACATCATCCACATAATATTCATAATCAAAATAAAATTAGAATCTGAAAAGGTTAGCGAAAAGTTTATTTCACGTAACAGTTCTGCTCAGTGTATTGCATTTTGGTAGATAAGGCTCCGTAAATTCCATTGCCCACCTTCCCTGGCTCCTAGAACAATAATGTTGCAGCTTTCAATTAAATGATTCCATGGTCGGCCTCATCGTTCCTTACCATTCATGCTTCTCATCTGTAAGGCTTCTTGCTCAGGTTTACTGGGCAGATTGTACAATTCTCCACTTTCACCCAAAGCCCAAGTGGAAACATGAGAGTCTTTGTGCAGAGTTTATCAGCAGACCAAAGCACTTACACAGCCTGGTCAATGATCTCCAAATAACAGAAGAATTTCTTTAGCTTTCATTCTCAGTTACTGCTGCTGGCAAAAAACGAGGTCAACAGCTTTAAGGGTCTCTGAAGAAATTAATATCTGGCAAGAACCCAAGCTTTTCCAGCATGAAGATTTGGGTTATAGTGCTTGTGAAAAGCAACTAATTTTTAAAGGACCTAGGGACAGTATATTGATGAGTAAACTCAACTGTGATGGGAAAGCAATTAACAGCCCACCCAGTGACAGCTACCAATATTAAAATATTCACAAGTTAAATCCAGTTTAATCTTACCCAAGGGCCTTTTTTTATCAGTTTTCCTTATTTACTCCTTATCATAGGAGGTTTTTCTAACAGTTACAATTTCTTCAAAAGTTTAATCCCATTGTAGCATTATAAATACTATAAAAAAGGCAACATTTTGAAGCACTTTTAATCTTATTCAAAATTTAAAAAAAAAAAAAAACACAACAGAAAACAAACACTAAAATTAATTATTGCTTTTAGAAGGACACATTTTGATCATCAGTAAATCAATCTCAGCCAAAATGCAGCACACTGACTGAGAACATTTCTACTTGGTGTACTTCCAGCCTGGGAACCAGAGAAGTTGGGCACCAGAGACTACCAGAAAATTACAAACTTAGTTCTACTTAGTGCTGCATTGATGTAGAAATAATCATACTTTGTCAAAGGCTGTAGGTAACTAAGTATTAGCTTGGTCTACCATGGAACTGATGATCAAATTGTCAACATTTATCCTTGTTTCTTTGGTCAGTTTTCTGCCAGAAAAATCCCATTAGTGCTTATATTAGAAAATCTGAAACTCTGAAAGATTTGTAGTTCAACCAGGTGCCTACAAGTTTGGATACTTACCTGATACTGTTGTAGTGTGCCCCATCCTTCATTCCCAGAGCACCTGTGTCTCTGTGTAGATTTTGCGTGTCATTGTTTTCTGTGGTGGACATCTTTTGGTATTCCCCTGTGGAACTTACAGAGATGAGTACAGTCTCATTTGCCTCTCTACAATTAAGCCTAAGCTCTTTTATTTTCCACAACTCTTCCTAACTCAAATTGAGGAGCTCAGTCTGTTTTTGCACATTGTCCATGATGAAGAGTTGGTATTTCTGTTCCTCCTTCTTTCTAGGTCACTCTGCCCTGTTTTCTACATTATTGGTGGTCATCTTCTAGTCTTTCTCTTATCTTCCTTTTATCCTTGTCTCCCTGTTTCCAGATGTGTCATCCTAGTAGTGTTTTCCATTCATTTCAGATGGAAAGGTGAGCTTCTCTGAAGTTTTCCCTGTTAACCACAACTCTTCTAGGAAGAGCAGCTCCATGCAGTACATTGTTTTTCTGGATAGAAAGGATATCCTTAGCGCATGCTTCTAGGGATGTTCTTCCATGTCAGCATAATACCTAATATTCAGTTTTTATTGGTGTACTTTTACTGCAATTCCGTCAGCAAGAAGTAGCAGCTGGGAAGAAGGGATGTCCTCCCAGAAATGGAGAAGCCTGCATTGTGTTTATTCTTATGAATATGTAAAATAAAATATTACTAAAAAAGTAACATTTTCTTCCTCGCTATAGTGATCTTGCAAAAAATAGCCCTTCTTCAAATACAAAATTAAAATGCAGAAACAGAAATGAATGTGATAGATTAGTAAAACATCACAGAAATATTCCCCTCTTTAGACAGGTAACTGGATTATTCTTGGGCCTTGATTGGTATATATACTCTTAAAACCTTGATAGCTCTCCCAATATGCAACCACTTTTTGTACTCAGACTGGTTATTTCTGCAGAGATCTGTTTAGCCGCTGAAGTGATTTCTCCATCTACATCCTGTGTTTGCCACGTGAGGTGTTTCCAGTGTTCAGTGCCTGGGTGTACATTTGTTGCCTCATCTGCACAGGACTATTACCCCTTGCCTTGCCTTCCCTTCCCTCTTCCTGCTGAGATTACATCTGTCCTATAAGAACTCAGTAAGACTATGACCCATTATATAATTTTCACTCATTTTTCTCATAGAAAATTACCTTTTATTACCAGAAGAATAACCATTTCCATTCTTTTTATCCCTTTTTTACCTCTGTTGTTTATGTACTCTCTGTGTTTTTCTACATGGGAAACTTAATAGAAGTTGTCATTACATTTTTCTTGAATACTGAGGTTGTTGAGCCTAGTAAGTAATCTTGTCGTATAAAGAAATACTCCTTTGATGCTAAATACATATCCTTTGAATCTGCAGATAATTTTTAAGTTCCTTGGTGTTTTAGCTAACTTTTATGTAGAAAATGTGACTGCAAGGACCAGATGAGATGTGTTTGGAGTAATGTTAAAAATTAGTAGAGTCATTTGTAAATGATAGTGTTTTATTAACTTATCTGCAATGTTATGCTAAAACAAACTGGGTTTTAATGTGCTATTAAATTGCAAGTTAGCGTGCAAGTCTCATTTAAATTATTAAAACCAATACCAAGGAACATAGATCCCCAATAATATTTCACCTCTAAGGAATAATCTTTCCCATTTTGTTCAACTAGATCCTTGGGCCAAGTGAAATTAGGAATCTCATGTGGTTTCAGTGGGTTTTTTTTGCATTTTTGTTTCCTGTATTTATTGCAGATTTCCACTTGGATACCTTATCTTTGATGGCAGCATGCATGCCTGGCCAGAACAGAACACCTTGGGCTCTGTTCCTGCACTTCTCAATACTCAAATGGGCACTGTAGGTTATACCGAGCATTTCCAACCTCATGTTGTGTGGTGTTATTATAATGTCCTTTGTATAGAAACCCATCATCTGCAGCAACCTCATCTCTGTAGTCGCAATAAGTTTTACATATGGAAGTGGCTGGGCTTTTTTTCTGTTAGAAAATACTTCAGTTCTGTTTACATAAGACCCTTCATCATTTTTTTCATTACTGAGAGGTAGTCTTAAAAGCATGTACTCTCTAAAGTCTTCTTAAAAGCCATCTGCATATCAGTACCTCTGATCCTGTGAAATGTTCCATGCAGGCACAAAATTGCTTGCATGAAGCACCTTGCAGAATCAGGGCCTTAGTAAGTTTTCAATACCATGAAATGCTCTGAAATTAGAAGCTTCATTTGTACAGTGGCATCTACAGTACCCAAATAGTTTATGGCCTCTTTCTGTCTGTACTTAATTATTTAAAACAAAAGATACGATAGCTGTACTTTTTTGCTGTTTGGATTTCAATCAGTATTTAAAACCACTTGCCACTTAGTTGTCACTCAAAATAGTCTCAATTCAGATGAATGTTCACTGAATTAGAGTAATTTTTTCAAAATAACTGGTATGACTTGAGAGTCTAAACTTTGTCTTCAGAAGGAATGTAAGTGCTGGGCATCCGCATCCCTGCAACTTCTATATGCCTAACTTTGAAAGTAGAATTCAGTGTCTACCATAACAACTTAGGCAGTTTTGAAGATACAACCCTTAGTTGCTAGGTTCTTCACTGATCACCAAATATTTCAGTGTGAATGTTTATTTGACAGCTCATTTTACTTTTCAAAACTTTTCTCTTGTCAGTCATTCCAGTCCCATTCTGTGCAGTCCCTAACCAGCTATTCTGAGAGGAGCACTTAATTGTGATTAATTATCAATGAATTGTTTAGTTATGTTAACATGCCCAATGAACCTCTCTAAGGCCTTCTTGTCTTGGAGTGTTTCCATTTGTACAGTTTCTTCTGCCTTCCTTGGGTTTGGTCATAACTTCTTGTCATTGAATGTGTCCTACATAATTAATCTCATTCAGCCTGACATTTGCTCATATTCAATTCAAGGGTCTTTACTTTGGCACAATTTGGTTATTGTGCAAACTCCCATTGTGATGTTGATCATTTTTGCTTCAAATCAACAGATCATAACCAATTGCTCATTCCATCCAGATCCGCAAAGATCTGCAACATGATGCTGTGGTATATCCCAAGTGCTGAGGCAATCCCCATGGGAAGTTGCATAAACTATACGGTTGCTAAAAGGGGAATTAAAAGTGCAGTGTTTTGCACTTTCTGTGTTTGGTCAGACTTGCCAAAACCCTTTAATGTATATCCCAAAATAAAAGTAATTTTGTCACTCAAAGTCCTAAATACGATCGTCCGGATCCTCAGTGGTGTAAATTAGCATAGCTCCATTGCCTTCCGTGGAGTTACGCTAAGATACAACAGTGATGATCTGGGCAGATGCCCTCAGCTGCTCTCTTGGGTTAGCATTCATGTTTGATTGCCTTATTTAAATCTTTTGAAGTTATAAAATTCCTTGCATTGTTTGGTTTCTTAGAATGGCCAATTGCTGACTTGATTACATGGTGTCTGTATCTGCACAGTACAATATGATTTTGCCATGCAGTTAAGTTTATTTTTACCTCAGTGCTATTGGGACTTTATGTGGCACACATTTTTTGCAGCACTGTAGTACCTATATCAATGTTTTATATCTCTTAAATATCCCATATCCCTCATATACACCTCATCATAATCTTCTTTTACAATATTTTTTGTATTCCCAGTAATTTGAATTTGAATTTGCTCATCTGCATGTGAAATCTGCTCTTCTACCCTAACACACACAGAATTTCCACTGCTTCAAAGTCTGCTGGTTTCTCTCCTTCTACAGATAACGACATTGTGCTCTTTCAGCATGGGCTCATTTGGTGTACACTCTGTGATACAACCTTAGATTTTGAGGAGCATTTTAACAGTGGCCATCATTAATTGTTTTTTGTATGCTTGACTGTGCTTACACTGCACTCAGCTCCAGCAATATCGGTTTTCTGTAATAAAAAAGAGGCAGAGGAGGACTACAGTATAAGCACATTATTATTGTTATGTGTTACTTTCTACACTGTGGTAAAAAGGAAAAAAAAAAAAAAGACAGACCCTTGAAAAAAATTAAATCTAAATAGATTATATTTAAGGTGCAGTTTCCAGACTTACACTGTTTACATAGTTTCATTAAAGTGATCAGCTGTAAAGTAGACAATCAGAGTGATATTTAAAATGCCCTCTCCAGGCTTCAGAGTTAAGACTACATGAAGATGAATGGAATCTTGTTTCCAGATTTTCAGACTGCAAATTAATGGAAACATCATTATGAAAGCATGTTATCAGCTTAAAAGAGCTATGAATATAATTTATTCAAGAGAGATTAGATTCTATAGCACTTTTCTTCTGTATTAAGCAGGAAAGGAATCAAAACATGCAGAAGCAATTTATAAGAAAACCAAGCCAGCATAGCCTTTTTTGTTGTTGTTTTGTTTGTTTGTCTGTTTGTTTGGTTTTTACACATAGAGAACTATTTTTTCCAGGCCAGACAGTCTGGCACTTCTCTTGAACACATAGTTCACACAAAAAGCATGTTAAAGCAGACTTACTAGAAAACCACAACTTACTCATTTTGCCTGTAAAACTGAGCTTACAGATTTTCTGTTTGCTTGTATAAACTGATAATAGCTGAAAGAGCTAAAATGACCCTGTGTTAAATGCAGTCTACTGAATGCTGAATTCAGAGTTTAACAGGTAAACAACATATAATTTACTTTTTGATTGTGTGATCTTAATCTATAATTCAGCCATGTATTAGACGTGGTATCAGACAATAGATATAAAAATGAAAAAAACATCTCGGTTATTTCTTACAAATATATGTATATTTCTTCTTTTTAAATACCAGGGTTATTCTTTAAAAGAGAGTCAATTCAGTACCTGCTATTTTAACTTTTGTGTATTTCACAAATGAGTTTTAATGTAAAAGCTGTAAATGTTAGGTATGTTGGACACTGCAGAGATATGTCACTGGGTTTGTTCCCCGTGAATAAGAGTTGCAAGCTAATTATGGGGGAAAAAAAAAACACAACAGGGAAATAATAAACATTTATATTAAAAGAACTGAATAATTAAAAAAATATAGATTATGGGTTTCTCCTCAAGGCTTCTCCAGGAACCATTGTAGGTGGTGATTTGTTTTCCTCTGATGCACTAAGCGAGAAACATCTGTCAGGAAAGTGTAAGTATGTTCCATAAGTATAGATGTAATGGAGGAGGGGCAAGGGCCTTGGTTTTGATTAACACCCAATACACCTGTTGTGACTTCAGCGTGAAGAATCTAAAATAATGCAATTCTTAATACATATTTTCTTTATTTCTTTAAGCCAGGAAAGGTTTAATCCTCAACACTCCCATTAACAGAAAAAAACCTTCAACAGTTCTAAGTCTTTTTTGAGGCTTGATCCAAAGTCCTTTTAAGTGAATGGAAAACCTCCCACCATCTTTAGCTTGCTTTGGATCTGAAGTTATGTTCTGTAACTGTGAAAACTTTCCGTGAGCAGCATGTTTTTAATGGAGTGAGAAGAATATTGCAAGGCCAAATTCCATGCGTAACTCCATCAGCAGAATTTGCACTCCTTACACTTGACAAAACCAGTTTCAGGTGGATACTGTCATGGGCAGAGTCCTACCATTACTTGTTAAAAGGTATTTTTAAGATGTTAATTAGTCGAATATTGTTAATGAAATTATTTAACTTTTGTGTGACTTCTATTGAATACAGAGGTTTATTAACCTCTATAAATTAAAAATGGTTAATATTTAATGCAAAGGAGAGGTAATTGTCTACCAGTTTGTATGCAAAACTTGTACTCAAAATACAATATTTTAACTATAGTTTACCTGATTTTAATAAAATTTTTACAAATTTTGGTATTAGCTCTGCTGAACCCAGATTCATAAATGGGTAACAAGTAAACATGTCAGGACTACATATCTCCAATTTTTGCAAAAATTCTTGTGAATGTCAGTGTACCACAGACCGAATGTGTTTTATATATTTATATAAAGACCTATATAATCCAGAATGATCTAAACAATAATTTTACTTTATCTTAAACTTTAAAGGCCATTATTTTAAGGTAGCAGGATTGTCTTTAAGGCTAAGAAAAACTTTTTTTTTTGTCTGTTCGCATCAGTGAAAATACTTTCTATTCAAAAATAAAGTAGATATAATGAATAAGATGTTTAGCCAAAGGACATTTTTTTCTTATAAATTTCCTTCACCATAAAAAAGAGAAATATGCCAATTTCTAAAGACACTGCCAATGGATTAAATTCCGTGCAAGAGATACAGTCCACAACAGTGCGTACTGGGAAGTGGCAACCTATAGGAGACATTTCCATAAGATGTAGTTTGCTGGGTCACCTGTTCCACAGTCTTTCATTTGACGTTCTTGAGATGCTATATTCGTCTTGAAATTAGTGGTTTTCCTATGGCTGAGTGAGTGTTAAGGCTGGAATTCTGCCTATTCCTAGCTCGTGCCAGGAGGTTAATAAGATGTTCTTCTTCCATGTTGTGTATAGCTGAGAGTCGCAACCTCTGAGCTAATCAAAACAAATAATTTGTTTCAGCTGTGTTCCTGCCTTACGTATTATTCTCCCAAATCAGGGGGCATTTAATTTGCAGAAGTGTTTATGAGGACAGTGATGTTTTAAAAAGTATAAAAAAAGTATTAAAAAGTTTGAACACAGGGTGTAAAAATTCACTCGGAAAGTAGAAAGTTACAGTTCCTCTTTTCCAGCTTGGAAAGAAAAAAGTATTAATCAATGTTTAGGTGATCTCTGTATCAATGCTCACCAAGTGAATTAAAAATCTGAATAAGTAGATGATAGGATCCTAGAATAGTTTGGGTTGGAAGGGACCTTCAAAGTAATCTAGTCCAACCCCCTGCAATGAGCAGGGACATCTTCAACCAGATCAGGCTGCTCAGAACTCTGTCCAGCCTGGCCTTGAATGTTTCCAGGGATGGGGCATCTACCACCTTTCCAGGCAAACTGTCACTCTTTTACCACCACCATTGTAAGAAATACTTTCCTTATATTTAGTATGAGTCTGCCTTTAGTTTAAAACCATTGCCCCTTCCTTGGCATATCGTTACATGCCCTGCTAAAAGTCTGTCCTCATCTTTCTTATAGGCCCCTTTTAAGTATGGAAAGACTGCAACAAGGTCTCCCCAGAGCCTTCTCCAGGCTGAACAACCCCAATTCTCTCAGTCTGTCCTCATAGGAAGAGTGTTCCAGCCCTCTGATCATTTTTGTGGCCTCCTCTGGACCCTCTCTGGTAGGTCCATGTCTTTCCTGTACTGAGGGCTCCAGAGCTGGATTCAGGACTCCAGGTGAGGTCTCACCAGAGCAGAGGGACAGAATCGCCTCCCTCAACCTGGCCACACTCCTTTTGATGCAGCCCAAGGTACGATTTGCCTTCTGAGCTGCAAGCACACATTGCTGGCTCATGTCCAATCTTTCATCCACCAGTACCCCCAAGTCCTTCTCAGCAGGGCTGCTCTCAATCCCTTCTCCCCACAGCCTGTATTAATACCGAGGGTTGCCCCAACCATGGTACGGGACCTTCACTTGGTCTTGTTCAACCTCATGAGGTTTGCATGGGCCCACTTCTCGAGCTTGTCCAGGTCCCTCTGGATGGCATCCGGTCCCTTATGTGTGTCAACTGCACCACTCAACTTGGTGTCATCCACAAACTTGCTGAGCGTGCATTCAGTCCCACTGTCTGTGCCACTGATGAAGATATGAAACAGCACTGATCCCAGTATGGACCCCTGAGGGACACCACTCAGATTCCAGCATAGGTTGGGAAATTACATATTAGAGAGCAGTGTAGGGGAAAGGGACCTGGGGGTCCTGGTGGACAACAGTATGACCATGAGCCAGCACTGTGCCCTTGTGGCCAGGAAGGCCAATGGCATCCTGGGGTGTATTACAAGGGGGGTGGTTAGTAGATAGAGAGAGGTCCTCCTTCCCCTCTACTCCTCCCTGGTGAGACCACATCTGGAATATTGTGTCCAGTTCTGGGCCCCTCAGTTCAAGAAGGACAGGGAACTGCTGGAGAGGGTCCAGTGTAGAGCAACGAAGATGATTAAGGGAGTGGAGCATCTCCCTTATGAAGAAAGGCTGAGGGAGCTGGGGCTCTTTAGTTTGGAGAAGAGGAGACTAAGGGGGAACCTTATTAATGTTTATAAATATATAAAGGGTGAGCGCCATGAGGATGAAGCCAGGCTCTTCTCGGTGGCAAACAATGATAGGACAAGGGGTAATGGGATCAAGCTGGAACACAAGAGGTTCCACTTAAATTTGAGAAGAAACTTCTTCTCAGTGAGGGTGACAGAGCACTGGAACAGGCTGCCCAGGGAGGTTGTGGAGTCTCCTTCTCTGGAGACATTCAAAACCCGCCTGGACGTGTTCCTGTGCGACCTCACCTAGGCGTTCCTGCTCCAGCAGGGGGATTGGACTAGATGATCTTTTGAGGTCCCTTCCGATCTCAAACATACTGTGATACTGTGATGTTTGGCTATAAGCACACAAAAACAAGTGATTTTGGAAGAGAAGTGTATTGTTTTAAAAAATCAGAGGGAAGCCCTTTTCTTGTAAAAATTATATTAGCCTCTCACTCAAGGCTGCTTTTCTAATTATGCAGTGCGTGAGAGCTCTGAGCCCAGAGGTATAGCAAAGTGCTTCTGGGTGAGCGAGCTGTTTTCTCCATTGCTGCTGCAGCCCCTCATTGTGCTGCGCAGCCAGTTGTCCCAGTGTGTTACCTCCGGCCTCTCCCGCACTTTGTGCAGCAATTCAGAAAACTGTTCCTGCAGCTATTAGACTGAAAAATTAAAGTGGCTCTTTCATGAAATGTTTGCAGTATAAACCAAGCTTGTGCTGCCTAATCTCATGGGAGTTGCAGAAGGTGAAATTGTACAAAAGCGTGGGCTTTCTGCCTTTGTTAACTTTAAGGAGAAAGTAAAGAGGGTCAAAGTAAGAAAAGACACCAGAGTGTATCCCATGACAATAAAAAGCACAATTCATTTTCAAGTGCTCTACTTAATGATACCTTGGAACAGTCTTATGAAGCTGGAATTATTACTTATGTGCTTTTCAATACAGTCTAAGATTCCAGCAGAAGAAGGAATAGTTTATCTTGGAACAGTTTTAATGGCCTTCTCAGAGCTTCCTGCCCTCACTGAAGGGACGTGTCCTTTGTTCACATAATGTGCAAACTGCCTCATACAGTCTGACAGGTTAGGGTGAAATGGCACCAATTTCAGGTTATTGAATACCGTACTAAAAGCTCCATTGTTTCTTTTACTGCTACCCAGGCAGCTGCAACTTCCCTTCAGGAGGGACAGGAGACCTGGAAGCAAAGGCAGATGGATGCCTGGAGTGAAAACTAGGAATATTATCTCAGCCACACAGCCCGTCTCACTGATCAGGACATTTGGTGTGATCCACTTTATCTACCTCACTGAGAATTTATGAGCATTCATTAGCTCTGCAAACTGGACTTCAAAGTCATCATTTTCAATTGTTGAAAAGAACATCTACAAATACAAAGAAATATACAAATAATGTTAATATATATAGCTATACAAAGAAATTAGCTAATGGTTGAACTTGAACTATCAAGAAGAGACTGAAATCAAGTAGAATGATAGTGCCTGATCTTTGTGGAAATGAATCTGTAAGGAAAGTTTGCATCTGTACTGCAATGGGAGGCCAAACAGCATGCTTTCTGATACAGCTTTTAAGATGTATTACACAATTATAAAACCATGTAGGTTTGGACTTCCAAATGTTACCTAGTCCAAACTCCTGCTCAGACTGAGTCTACTTAGAGCAGGTTTCTCAGGACTTTGTTCGGTCTAATTTTGAGTATTTCTAAGTTTCTCTATCTAATAAGAGAATATTATAATCTCTATATAATACCTCTAAGTACCTCTGTCTTTGAGTTCTCACAACTTATTCCAGTGTTTGACCAGCTTGATGGTAATTTTTTCCCTCTATAATGAATTGGGCTTTCCCATGCTGAACCTTGTCCTCATTGCCTCTTACTCTTCAGCTGTGCAGCTCTGAGAAAATTTTTGCTATGCCTTCACCACACCATCCTGCTAGGTATTCGTAAACAGCAGTCAGATTTCTTACACTTTTCTTCACAGGAATGAATAAGCCAATGCTCTCAGTCTCATATATCAAGTGCTCCAGGCCCATAACCATCCTGCAACATCTTTCAGCAATGCGAATTTGCAGTTTAGTGTTTACAGTTCTCAGAACTCTGGGAAGAATACAGAAGACGTTGTGCGCTCCTAAGTGTTGAGTCTGATTTGTCTGCCTACTCTCTACCATCTGAGACTAAGGCAGTAGGGTGGAGTGCTTGTCGAAATGACCTGTGCTCATGCCCAACCTGTCCTCCTTGCAGAGAGGTTCTTGACTGGACTCACCCTAAGAATTTTTCCCTCCAGTATTAATTAAGTCTTGCTAACATTGCAGGCCTGAGGCAAATTCAAGTAAATGATGACGTTATACTTAAAAGTCAGTGTAGATGGAGCATGTCGCAAGTCAATTGCACCAAAAATAGAGTATGTCTGAGAATTGCTCAAAAATTAGTATAAACTCACACAGAAGATCAGTGATAAAACTGGATTTCCCTTAGCTGTACTGTTCATTAGCCTTCTTACTAGACCAGACTGCCTCTCACAGTCTGATATAATTCACACTCAGTATTTTCACATTTCCTCCCTTGGGCTTCTGACAAATGTTTTTAGGCCTAGAGGGAAAAAGCTGCTTGTTTTTCATGAAATGAAAACTGAAGGATTTTACTTTCTTGCTGTTGACTCTTCACCCCTAAAATAGAAAGTAGTATCTCTGCTTTATCTGTCAGGGAAAGCAAAACTGTTGTGAGTTTGCTCCCCTGTTATTGGATGGCACGTGTTTTCAGATAGAAATTCATTCAGAAGAGATTTTGAAGTCCATCCACTATAGTAACTTCATGGTACAATGGAACATCTCAGTGCTAATGGGCACAGTGCAGTGACTGCATATGGAACAAAACTTACCTCTCAGCCTTTAGATGCGATTAGTCACCTAAACACATTTTACACCAAACTATTGTGTTAACCTTACCTTACCTTTCTGAATGTGCACTGAAAATCATCTTTTTACTTGCTCTTTTGAACAAGAGAGTAAGAAATAAGCTGTTAATAGTGAAAAAAAAAATCCAAGTCATTACATTTTCTGTCATTTGGATTGTTTTAAAAGGGTTTTTTTTTTTGCAAACTCTTGCATCCTCATCCTGCCCATGGTATATTTCCTAGGTGATCTTTGCAGTCCTCTTCATTTCTGGATTCATAATGCTAGACTGAGAGGACTCTCATTAGAGGCAGGTATACTGCTCCTTTCTTACTTATATAGGACTAGAAATATTTCGTAGGCTTCATCTTTCATACCAATATTTGATATACTGTTTTAAAAGAGGGCATATGAATTGGACCTTCTTCACACTCTTATTGTTTCCGTCTTTCCCACTCAGCTTTTCCTTTCCCCCTTACGTTTGATCCAGCTGTTACTTTTCCTATGTTCTTCTAGATTCATCCTGTTGACCAAGTATTTGTGTGAGCACAAGCTGAACAGTTCTGCTCAAGTGGAAAACAGATAAACAGAATAGCTAAAGAATGGCTGATGATGGGCTGTGCCCATTTTCTTCCCGGCAACTTCAGTGGATTCTTAAGACCACAGACTATAAGCAAACTGTTAATTCATAACCTCTGTTTTTAGCTATCCTAATCTGATAGTTTTTTTCAGTGTTTCTTGGGGAGGTGCTGACCATTTTGAGTATTCCAGATTCACAGATTTTGAAGTCATCCCAAACCTCCGGGAAACTCTCAGGAAGTGACAAATTCAAGGTCATACTGCTGTGCCCACCAAATGTTTTAGTAATTGCTTTACCTGGGAGAAGATACACGAAGTACAAAAGAGCAGACCATGGGAGGAGCAGCAACATAGAGACAACAATTCAAGAACTATGCTATTCATAATTTTATGGTGTTCAAGGCCAACCAGCAGGCTACTGACCATAATGTAAATGTCTTATAAAAGAAAAATTCCCTACTTTAAAGAGTGCATTTTCAAAGTACTCGGAATTTGGCCTAATTTTAATTTAATTTTTTGCTAAAATTTCTGTTTACTTCATAAACAGAAAAATTAGGCCAGTCGTATGAGTTTTTGAAGATACCTTTTAAGTTGAAGAATACCAAAATGCTATACCTGTGCTCCTGTCTTTCATTGCTTCTCTTGGACCCATTTTCACATACAGGGAGAAAGATAAAACGTGTCACTGCCTGTTCTGCAAACTCTGGACAAGTCTTGCCTTGCTGCACAGTGTATGTATGGCAGATATTCCTGAGGAGCTTAGTGGTTCCCATTTTAGTAGACCAACCAGGAACAGGACATTCTTCTTCAGAAATGAATGTGTCTACCCAAAATTACTGAAAATAAGACCATGTGGTTTGTTTTTTTTTTTTTTTCAAGCACAGGCTTGCAACAATGCTGTTAGGAGACAGAGAATTCACGTGGCTTTGCCCCTAGTTGTAGGGCATGTTCTTTTATGGTTGTCTTCTCCTGCTTTTTTCTCCACGCCTCGACCATTTTGTGTTATAAAAATGAAGCTTTAAAAATGAAGCTATAAAAATGAAGCTTTTTTTTTTCAAAGGCTGAGATGTTTGGAAATGAACATATGAATTTGCATATGTTGGAACTGATTCATCCCTGGTGCCAGGAAGCGCTCTCTGCTGCGGGGAGGGGATCTGCAGCTGGCCGGTGCTGCCTGTGAGGCAGGCGATGCTGGCAGGAGGCAAAGCGTGGGCAAGGTGCCCATGGAGAGAGCTGATTCACAGCTTCCCCCTGGCATCTTCTGTGAATGGAGCAGCCCCGGGTAGCACACAGAAGCTCTTTTACATTAGGCACATACCATGCCTTTGGCGAGCTGCATGTTAGGCAGTATATGCTGGTGCTAGATGTGAGAACAGTGGGCAGCACGTCATGGCACTTGCTGCTGGGAAGCTGGGAAGTCCTGACTGCTAGTAGAGCAGGCAGCCTGCAGAGGTGGTAACTGAAGGCACAAGAATATATTTTATAAAGCAATATAATTAATTTAAACACATCATATGTATCTATGCATTCGAATGCACAGCAATATTTAAATGCCAGCATGATGTATTTTAGTCTGCTTATAGGAAAATGGATTTCAGTGTAATTAAAAAATCTTATCGTGTTCTTTCCTACCCCCACACAGTTCAAAAAATGCAGGAATGCCATACAGATAATACCAGCAGCTATAGACAGAAAAATTGTACATGCAGAAAGTCAGGGAATTAATTAAATTTTACCTAAAGAGGAGAGTATGCAGTCAGCCATCCCCAGCTTCTAGAGGCAAAGAGAGAGCAGAGATAGAAGAGACTGAAGTTACTCCATGAAGCCTCTGAGCCAAAATCATTTTAGTCTCATGCTTGAACTAGCTGCATAGGCCTGGCGTCATTCCCTCATGGGTAGAAAGACTGTACAGTGAAAACAGTAACGACAAATCCTCCCATTCTACGCTTCTTTCCAATCTCCAACTTGCACTTGTCCCAGCGGGTTCTGAGAGGGCTCAGTAATGCCCCACCAGGAGTGACCCCTGCCTCAGTGCCCTGATCTCCTGCCCATTCCTACTGGAGCTGCACTGGATCCAATGCCAAAAAGCAACTGACAAGATAAAAGACTCTTCTCAATTAACCTGCCACTGCACAACTTTTTTTCTTTTTTCTTTTTTTTTTTTCCTGGCTCTTGTTTTTCCATTAAATCCTCTTCCTTTATATCTGCTGTGGTTTTGGGTTTAAAATTGCCTCCAATGAGGTCTGTTGTTTCAGTAGCATTCTGCTACACAAGAAATGTTAGCAGTATTTTACATATGAAAAAGTAATATTTAGAACTTTTGCTAAAACTAAATTTCTGTGATTAAGTACTCCTAGTTAGGCTGAATACCGGAAAATAAATTAACATATGAATCTAAATTTAACTTCTTTTTTATTTTTGGCTTACAACACATCTTTATGAACCTTTGATATTTATAAGGGTCTGAATTCACATGCTTTTGTGGGTATATTTGTGAAGACTAGAGTATAGATTTTTCCCTTAAACACGAAACCACAGACTCAAGATCCACTGAAGTATTAATTACCTGCATACCTGTCCCACAGAGTTTATGTTGCCCCTTGAACCAACTCAAATGAGCTTCAGATGAGGTCTGAATGCATTTTTTGTAAGTGCCAGCCTGATTCTGCTCCCTTTGAAGCCAGTAATAAAGCTTACAAGGACTTTAATGAAAGTAAAAGAGTGCAATATACTTAAAATTACTCATTGTGTCTTGGCAGCCAAGAAATTCTATGTTGAGGTTTCACAAGACACAGCATTTTCTCCCCTGACACAAGGATGTGTAGCCAGTCATCTTGGCAGTGCGAGAGGACCACAAGCAATGCAGACTAAGGGAAAGACAAAATCAACTGGGAGAAAGGAGCAGGAGGACAAGAAGGGTGATGAAAGAAGATATAATGGAAAGAAACCACAAAGAGGTGGAAAGAAGAAAGAACTGTCGACTTCAAGGTTATTAGAGATCATGAAAGGAGAAACGGATGAGGGAGGAAAAGAGCATGAAGATATCAGCAAAAGAGGACAGAGAAAAAAGAAGTAAAAGAGCAAATTTAAAAGTGACAAGAAGAGACAACGAGAATGGAAAGGGATCTGGAAAAGGAAGCAGTAGAATGTGGAAGAGAAACACTGTAGAGGAATATGAATCATAGAATAGAATCATAGAATTATTTTGGTTGGAAGAGACCCTCAAAATTATCAGGTGCAGCCATTCATCTAATTCTAGCATTAAACCATGTCGCTAATAATGTCATCTATACATCTTTTAAACATCTCTAGGGATGGTGACTCTGCCACTGCCCTGGGCAGCCTGTTCCAATGCCTGACAATCCTTTCCGTGAAGAAATTTTTCCTACTATGCAATCTGAACCTTCCCTCGCGCAACTTGAGGCCGTTTCCTCTCCTATCACTGGCTACTTGGGAGAAGAGACGAACACCCTCCATGCTACAATCTTCTTTCAGGCAGTTGTAGAGAGAGAGAAGGTCTCCCCTCAACCTCCTTTTCTCCAAGCTAAACAGCCCCAGTTCCCTCAGACACTTCTCATAAGACATGTTCTTTACACGTTTCACCAGTTTCGTTGCCCTTTCCTGAACATTTTGCAGTACCTCAGTTTCTTTCCTGTAGTGAGGGACCCAAAACTGAATACAGTAGTCAAGGTGTGGCCTCACCAGTGTGGGACCTGGCACTTGGCCTTGTTGAACCTCATATAACTGGCCTTTATCCAACCATCCAGGCGGTCAACATCCCTCTGTATGGCCTTCTAACCCTCAAGCAAATCAACATTCCCACCCAATTTGGTGTCATCTGCAAACTTACTGAGGGTGCACTCAATCCCCTCGTCCAGATCATTGATAAAGAGATTAAACAGAACTGGCCCCAATACTGAGCCCTGGGGAACACCACTCCTGACTGGCTGCCAACTGGATTTGACTTCGTTCACCACAACTCTTTGGGCCTGATCATCCAGCCAGTTCTTCACCCAGTGAAGAGTGTGCCTGTCCAAGCCATGAGCAGCCAGTTTCTCTAGGAGAATGCTATGGAAAACAGCATATGGATGGAAAGCAAACCATGGGGCAAAAGCAAGTACAGGTTCTTGCTCCTGTGTAGGAAAAGGGATTTCAGATGAAGAGAAAGAAGCATCAGGAAACAAAATGGAGGGAGTAAAATAGAGAGTGAAGAATTATATAAATGTGTAGCTTCATTGAGGGAAAATAAGAGAAAATAAGCACATCCTAACAAGTTTTTCTTTGCAAATTCATGGATAGGTTGTGTAGGTAGGGGGTCTTTGTTTAGTTATCAAAAGAAAGTAGCAACACTCCAGGAATTCAGAAGTCAAATGCCATGGTAAAAAAAATAGACAATAAAAGACAATGGTGTAAAAGTGGAAAACATCTCTGTTCCTACTGGAATTAGACTATATAAGGGCTTTTCTTCTGTGTCTTCATGAGGAAAAGAATCAGCAGCATTCCTATTTCACATTCTTAATTAGAGCTTGATAATCTACCAAAATACCTGGGAATTAAAATAAGATTTAGCGATTTACACATCCAGATTGCATTCACAGAGCTGGCTAGAACAGCAATGGCTGGGAGGCATTGCTCTGCTGAGGAAGGTAAAGGCACAGTGAGTTGCTGGTTTCTGTCCAGTTAAATAGGTGTTTTCATAACGCTAACCACAACCCAGGCTGTTACTGACACACCTGTGGCCACCAGTTCTCCAGTGAGGAACACCCAGCTCTGTGATCTCTCTTCTTGCCCTGGGATGTTCCGTGCAGGTTAGTGCTGAGTGCCGTAGGAAGGAACCAGAGGAAAACATGTTCTCTCTTTTGTCCTCTTAAATAGATAAAAAGGGGACTCATTTGTCAAGAGCTGCAAGTCTTTTGGTTTGTGACAAGCACCCAAATTCATAGAGATGTAGACATACAGTAAACTTTCCATACTTTACAGAAAACTCGATTTCTTTATTTGACAAAGCTTCTTTTCATCCCTTCACTTCTTGCCCACGCCCCCTTTTCTCTCTTTCCTCATATATTCTGTTCAGGAAACTGCAAACACAGTATCTTTATGAGTTTACTTTTTTAACCTTTTATTTCTGGATGACCTGACTAGCAAAGAAACCCACAATATTTTGTTTATGAATTTACATTTAGTTTCAGGAGGCATATGGCTTTATAACTGCAAACAGAGCAGTGAATAAGAATTTCTGCTTCTAGACCATTTTCCTCTTCTGTGTTAAATCATTCAGCCTCTCTGTGCCCCAGTTTTCCTCTGCCAAATTCTTCCCTTTTTCAAAGCATTATTGTGAGATTTTATCCATTAATGTTTGTTAAATACTTTCAGATCTTCAGATGAAGGATAGAAATGCAAATTATTATTTTGTCTGTCTTCCAGACTCCCATCCTATGAATTCCATTCCTCATGATTCAAATAAAACAGAATCTCAAATACATGGAAACTACCAGACAATAAAAAATTCTACATTCTGCTGTGAAAAAATCCCACAGGAAACAATTATATTTCTTTAGCCTTTCTGAACCTTCAACAGAAAATCACACCTCTACTATAGAGTTTGACAGCATGGTCAAAATAAAACTATGGGAAAGATGCAATTTTCTATTAAATCCCAGTTCTTCTGCAGTGTGGAACACTTCTGAGGAACCATTCTGAATTTTTGAAGAACTTACTGTTTTCCTTCCCCATTCAATTCAATATTGTTCTTCTTTTGGCTTGCTAGCTACATCTGCTTTAAATATTTAATTAATAATTTATAAGATACATATTCTGTCTGGTAGACTGTATTATTTATATATGTGTTCATTTAATTACTCAAAGGAAGATTGGATCCACAACACAGTAGGTACTAAGTTCTGTAAACTAAACAATAAAACTAACATCAGTCTTCAGAGTTGATATACCAGCTTATTAATAACAGGTCATGCAAGGTCTTCTGTAGCAACCTGTTGCAATTGAACTCTAGTATAGTTTGGTGGGTACTAGAAAGGGTTACTATTTGATGGCTCTTGGCATGGCCAGTGCGAGAGAAATTAATGGTTTAATTTCAGTTCCATGGAAGCAAATTTCTTCAGCACAAAAATAAAATATCAAAGCAGTTTGCCATAATCAGAGTTGGAAATGCTCTTCACCTTTAGTAGTGACCGTCATTATTTTTTTTTTATGTCTGAAGGGTCCACTGAGTGCTCTTCTTAATCCCCCAGGAGCAAAGACTAAAAAAAGTACACAGACCTGCCAATTCCTGTGAAAACTACAGCCTGATTTAATAACATGCTCCTTCCTTAGTGAAAACCAAGCTGTAGTGGTATGGGCGGTGAGGCTGGAAGCGTGCAGGGGCAGAGGGCTTGGTACAGGGCACAGAAGGGACCAAGGGTGATTGAAGGGGCAAAAGACAGAGAGAAGAAGTTACCTTTGTTACAGTTGCTAAAACTCTCTCTGGTGATTAAGGTAAACATTATCACCCTACTGAGCAAAAAAACAGCCAGGCGTTTCAATGACCTGACTTCTGTTTGTGTGGTGCGCTGAATTTGGTCTTTTATAATTCTAGATCCAAGGTTTCCATTTGCATTTATATGTATAAACTGGTCAAACCTTAAAGACAAGATTTGACTGGGATGGAAATAGAATTCACTGTGTTGATGAATCTCAGCCAAAGGTTTCTGTGAGAGAGAGGGAACCTGAGCCCGAGCCCGAGCCTGAGCCCAGGCACTGAGCTGTGGTCAGGCTGTGTGCATTGACAAAACTTCCTTGAGCACTGCCTCTTCCCTAGGGAAGTACAATCCTTCAGGTTCCAAAAAGCCATTGTCATTTTGTGGTAAATTCTCTGGAAAGGGGGGAAAAAAGCAATATATTTCCATTATGCTGCAGATTACTGTATTTTTTTTATCAGTATGTTTTAAAGATAATTTATGTTTTAAAATAAATTTTAAAAGTAAGTCAACCAAAGGTATAGGTAATAACAATAAAAATAAAACATCAGTTCTGTCTTTGCACCTTTGTGTATCCACCTATTTGGTCTCATGCTAGTTGAGCTATAAGTCTAAATAAGGAAGCTACATGGAAGCTTATCTAGTTCCTATAGACCCAGACAGAAGCCTAGGAATATAGGTTTAAATTTGGATTTTATTTGTAGTCTGCTATGCTGCTGTGAGCTGGGTTGTGTTTGGTTGGTTTGGATTTTTTTTTCTCTCAGCTGAGTTTGCAGCAAGACTTTTAACTACTGGCATTTGGAAAAACCTTCCCAGAGCCCAGTTTGGCATTGCAACCATTTCCTCCCCAGTCCCAGGAACCCTCCTAATTTCTGTCCTCCTAAGCTGCAAAAGTTTTTTTTAATTGCTGCACACCTTCAGTCTTTTCCCCAGTAAAGAATGGGTTGTAGGGCTTGAGTGTATTGATCCTGGTTCGGCTCTCGCCTTTTTTTTTGCATTCCTGCAGCTGTTGCTGCTCTGCTGCCTGCCCTGCTTTGTGCTTATGCTTATGTTCCCAAAAAAGCTCCTCTGCAATGTTCTGTGAAATGAATGGGACATCAAGGCAGTGCTAATTGTATTCCCCTTCACTGACAAGCTCTTTCTTTCACTGGATGCCCTGAGTTTGTGGTAAAGTGCTAGTGTTATCTGTTCTGAACTTCATTCTTTACAGAATGAGTTCCTTTTGTCACCTCACTCTTTACAGTATTAAAGTATTTCCTTTGCTGCAATAAGATATTTAAGCTATTATGTACAGTCTACAAATAAGCTTCTGATCCTGCCAAATTACATTCACTTGAAGTAAGTGTGGAAACTGTATATGTCTTTTCCCACTTACTCTGATACTCATTTTCAAAGAGTTTCCTGTGACTTTCGTCTTAAAAGCACCTGTAGATACAATTTTTCTGGCATTGTTGCATGTAAATATGATAAGTCAAATATGCACAGGTAGTAGTTGATAGTAATGTAGTATCCAATATATGATCAGACATTCTGAAAATACAGACTTGCAGTTCCAATGGTACAAGGGCTTGCAGTTGTCTCCTTATCTAATCTGCTGAGAATAGCAAATATTGTAATAACTTTATAGTTGAAACAGACTGCTGTAGATCTGCTTCCTGTATTTCACAGTGGTTATAAGCACTTCTCATAGAATGGAACCCACAGTGAACAGAAATGTTCCATGGTTTTTAAACACTCTTATCAACTGCACTAAACTGTCATTTCATCTATTACATTTAGATCAATATAAGATTATGAAACTTGAAAACAAATATTATAGTGCCAAAATCAAAATCTGAAAGGTCTTTCTAAAATCCTTGCCTACATAAGAAATCTCCTCTGGTTTAATCAGAAGTATGATTTTAAACTGATGTGAACTGTACAGAGCCCATTGTGAAGATTCTCAGTTCAACTTACCATGGGGTGATTTCCTCTTTAACTTCAGTTACTTTTTTTTTTTTTAAATGACACAGAAATAAGCTAGTTTTTAAATTGTGTAAGACTCTCCAAATGCTTGAGGTGTAATGATCTAATTTTAAGACTGATTGGATATACTGATGGATTTTGTAAATCCTGTTTGTTAAAGCACTATTAGTCATGGCTGCCTGTAGAAAAAGTCTTGGAAAAGATGAGAAAAACCATTGTTCCATTTTGATAATAGCTTGTTCTCAAAAGGACTGAAAAATCTGTAGTGGACAATGATGGCTTCAAATAGCATGGGTTCATTAAGGGATCCTTGTAGTACCTCAGACAGGCTGCAGAGGCTCCTTTTTCTCCTTTATTCATTTAAATGTCATGGACATTTAGAGCCAAAGTTTAGTCAGCTCCCTTAGTTAAATCTTGTTCCCATATGTTTTGACTCAATACCTTTAGAAGCTTCAGGCAGGCTACAGTGATGCAGCTGGTCTTGATGGAAGTAGGAAATAGGCATTGTAAATGACTGAAGATACCTTGCATTAAAAAAACACATGGAGCAGGAGTTACAGATCTCAAAATGTTTGCCAAAAAAATAAAAATAAATAGGGAGAACATCTAAATATTTAGATATGATGCATTTAAAATAAGACCCTTTATATAAGATGCCCTAGCCATTTATTTTTTAACTGAAAGAAATAGCCCAAGTTTGTGCTAGCCATGTGCAGCCAGAGCAAAGAAAGAATAGTAAGTGCCATACAGAAGGGGCTATGATGTTTTCGCCAAGGGCCAGATTTTCCCTAATTTGTGTCAGAAGAAAATATGAAAAAATCAGGTTTTTATCTTTCTACATGCAGAAAGATTTATGTGTGATGTCAACCTGTATATTGGTCTTTCAGATTAAGAGTCACAGTAGTCCTTATACCATCTAGTCAAGATTGTGGTCTTATACTTGGTCCTGTGCAAAGATGTAAAGCAAGAGAATGGGAGAATTGTCTTTAAGGAAGTTGTTTAGACTTGTCCAAAGCACACAGGATTTTATATAAAAGAGAAACGACATAGTGAACACCAGAGGTTTTACCACCTTCCATCCTGGAACTGCTATCATATTTTAATGTTTTCTGTAGAATAACCTAACTGGCCCACATGAAGACCATCTGAGAACTCCGTCTAATGAATTCCAGTTTAAATTGTCTCTTTCAAGGTTGCATTAAACATGTTTGAAGTTTGGCCTTGCTGAACTTGTCAGAAGTAGGTAATACTTGCTAGCTTTAAAGAGCTAAAATGAAGTTTAAAGGAACATGACAGCCCTATTGCACTGAATTCTGGGTTGCTTAATTCCTGATTTAAAAAAGAAAAGAAAAGAAAACAAAACAAAACCAAAAGCAAACAGACAACTTTCAAGTCTCTGCGGAAACCGTTGTGGAAAAAAAGTTGACCAGTGTGTTGGACCAAATTTGAGGAAAGCACACATGTAACTAAAGGGTGAAAACCAAAGGCTGCGTGAATGCTGGATTCAAATAGTGAAAGAATTTAATGTTATGGAAATCTGACGTTTCAGAATGCAACATCTGAATTTGTGCGCATGCTTTTTTGAATTTGAATGCTTTCTTCAAATGAAGCTTTAAAGCATGGCTAAAATTCAAAACTCAGGCTCAAGGAAAGTGACTTTCTGGAATTCATGTAACATTCGTCTGTTTGGTAAAATGAATATAAATTTATTCTTCCTTTGTCTTTCTGTGATTTAGTGTAGCAGTCCAAAGACCAGCTAATGATTCTACTTAGCATTATAATTTAGCTTATTCTGTGGTGATGGCAATCATCTTTGAAATGTAGAGAAAAACCCATGAATTTTCTTTGGTGACTGATGTCTTTCAGCTATTAGAAATTCCACTGATGTCTGTATCAGTGACTTCTCTGTCTGGTGCTGTACCTTGGTGTTTGGGAGTGTTTGGGTAGGTTACCATTTCTCTGCAAGAGGCCAGCATTACTGCCCCATCTACACATTTCCTTTTCCTTAGGCATCTCCTGCACTTCTTGGAGAGGTGAAGGGGTCTCTCTGTGGTGTGACTTTGTGACACTGTGCCGTGGGGTTAGAGCAATAGCTCTGATGGAAAACAAAACGGCTTGCTCTGGTGTTAGCCATTACCTAAGCTTACACCTAACTACCTAAGCTTACCTAACATGGGGATATTCTGTTTGCTGTCAACTCTACTTATTCCTGGTGGCGCGGGGATGTGATGCTGCTGCTGGAAATCACCACTAATCTGCTGATGCTAGAGATATCCAGAAAGCGTTTGAGTGGGCAGGTGAGGAGTGACAGACAAAAATATTTTGTGAATGAAAACAGTATGTTTGTCCCCAGTATGGAATTAAGCTCAGGTTTAGCAATGGCTGGAGGTCCCCAGGCTGGCACCCATGGAAAGAAGGACTGAGACAGTTGATGTTTTTTTGTGGGTGGCTGTGTCTTTCCTGTCAGTAACGCTGCTCCATATGTTTCCCATTATTATTCTAGGTGTCCCACCCCTGGTTGTGATGGCTCTGGGCATATTACTGGAAATTATGCTTCACATCGAAGGTATGTAAAGAGAAGTTTTTGTTCTTTAAATCAAACAACTGAAGGGCTCAAAGGGACCACAACGGACCTCTCTTCCCTCCCTCAGCATTGTGTGCCCTATATACACATACATTAGTCTGACTCATTTTATTTATCACCAATTAATAATATTTCTCAGTTTCAGCGTGGCTCACTACCCAAACAGGTAGGAAGATTTTTGTTAATATATAGCAAAATCTTTGTAGAAAATGAATCCAGTTTTTGTACCTTCTCTCTCAGCCTAGGGAAGTAATTCAACATTCATCAGTTTCTGCTGCTTTACATTCTGAATGACTTAACTCTTCTCCTCACAATCTTACCTTTTCTGGATTTTTTTTCCCCACAAGTTATATTTCGTGATTGTTCCTATCAATCTCTTCCAGACTCCTTCTGCATTTCCTAAAATGCCAAATTGAGCACAGATCTTTACCTTTTGTCCAAGCTGAAGTCTTACCAGCTTCAAGCAGAGGGAAAAAAGTACCTGTTTTGCCTAATATGCCCCAGTCTTGTTAGTACATTTCAAAGCAAAGCTTGGCTTGTTTTTAAATCACAGCACATAGTGCAACACTATGTCAAGCCAGAAGAATGGAAAGACAAACATACGGATGAAAGCTGTTACCTTAGCTGCTTAAACTATAACTGTGATCTTCACCAAGGGCCAAAGAAAGCTTCACATTTACTAATTAGGGTGTTGTTGGTAACCTCAAAATGAATTACAGTGGTACAACTGTAGAGGTAATGTTACGAATGCTGTGTAATTAGCAATTCCCCTGTGGCTATTTGAGAACTATAAATCACTAGAGAAGAGCTGCACCATGTTTTGTAAACAGCAATCCAGTTTAATCAAAGAATAATACTGTAGCCCACCTCTCATTTGTTAGTAAAGGCTCTTAACTCCCATGTGTAGTAATACTGTTGAGTCTGGATATTTACTTGCTTCAGACAGTCTCTGTAGGTTTACATTTGGCTATAACTAGTCAATATACAAATTTCCAGTTTAAATGTATTCCCAGTAAAAGCAACAAACAGTTTGAAGTCAAAACATAAATAACATAAAGATTGGGAAAGCACCATACCTTTACATGCTGTAAAAGTGAAAGATCAAAATAACAGTTTCTATAATGCACAGTTAAACATCAAAAGTACAAATAACATTAGAAAGGAGAAGATGTAAACATTTTTAAAGCACTTACATGATGTAGGAGATTATATCACACTTTCAAAGGGATTTAAGGTCAAATTTCTAACTCCATTTAACTCTATGTGGATTTATCAGCTCACACATTTACTAATAGTATTCTTGATGTAGCTATGCCCTGATTTTGCTATTTCAAGAAGTTATGTATTTGGTCATACATTTAACCAGACACACACAGGACAGTGACAATGCAGAAGGCCAAGTGTTACAAAGATGAGAAACCTACAAGCAGGCAAGGAAGAATCACTGCATGTCAGCTCATTTTATAAACCCTTTCCCTGGGCATTGTCTTCTGACCACTGCAGGACCAGACCACGAACTAGATGGTGTTACCTGCTTTCATCTGTAAATTGTTACGTACTTGTATTTTTGCAGAAGAGTGCCGGACCAAGTTTTCGTTTGATTCTGCAGCATACTCAGTACACAGAAAGGCATAAAAAGTAATTCTGCAAAACTAAGTGATCTGTAATTTGTCCAGTCCATTGGAATTTAACACACTCTGCCTTTTGAAATGCCATTATGTCTGTATTGATGACATACCTCCGGGGAACAGTCCTTCTTTTCTCTTCCAAAGGGCCTCCACAGCAGCCCCAGGTCCTTGGCTGCCTGTGGGCACGGGGGCACTGACACTGAAGGAGTAATGTCTCTTTGCTTAAAACTACCGATGTCCCCAGGAGACCTGTCGTGTTTGCATGGAGCCAGCCCCACACTGTTCAGGTCATGGTACCTGTCAAGGCTGTTCTCTGAGGTTGTGAGGCCAGCAAAATGCACAGTCTCTAAAAGGGCAACAAACCTGTAGCCTAAATCTGGAACTGTTGAATATGAAAGACCCCACAGTATGTTCACAGTTAAGCTTTCTAATTCCCACATTGAAAATTAGCATTTACCTCTGCTTGCATCTGAATTATCATTTTTGTTTGTATTTCATACCATCCCTTACAACCTTTTGAGTTTCGGAAAGAATGACAAACTTCTCTCTTTAATGGCTGCCAAGATGTCTCTGTGTCATTTGTATTTAAAATGGCTGTTCAACAGCAAGCACACATGAAAGCAGGTTGAACTCTGCCATAACTCCTTGCAATTCCACACACCCATTCAATATATGCAAGAAATTATATCAGCATATACCCATGTTGAGTTTCGCTTGTTGTCTTTTATCTTCATATATAAGGAATTAAACTGATATAAAAATGAAATAATATGTTTACTTTGTAATAGCTTTTGATTATTATAGGATTAAAAAAAATAAAGCAAAGGCTCATCCTTGGCATATGTTTTCTTGGTGAGTCTGCTGTCAGAGGCAAAATGAATTAATCATAATCTCAGAAGCTGTCTGTTGAAAATGTCTGTTTGGAGGACCTGAAAGGCCTTAGAATTTTCTAATAAATCACAGAGCCAGAATAGAAAGATCTATTTCAAAAAGACGATGCACCAAAACACCAATAAGTAGGTGATAATTAAATTGATTTAATATGCAGAAAGCATTAAATCATTAATCAAGGCAGAAATTCTTCATTCACATTTTGTTATGAAAATGTCATCATCTACAAGCATACCCATCTGTACACCTGCAAAACAGAGTATCGTTTTCTGAGGCATTTCTATTGACTATTCAATTTTTGGATACAAGACCTGATTATTCTCACATGGTGGGCGCAGCTAGTGTCACAGATAAGCCAGGGATATCTGTAACTCCTGTCCTCTCTCCTTCATTTTGTGCAGTGCAGTTGTATGGGGGGACAATTAACCAACCTGTTTCTGAACTGCCCCCCCTTGCCCCAGAGCTTGCTTCCTCTCATTCTAAATCACTCAGACTCTGTTCCTCCTGCCTCTCTCTTCTTACAGATGATATTGTTAATATTTTCAAATATAACTATTTTTAAGTGTCATGGGCTTCGTGAGATTTAGTTTGTACAGAAGGAACTACGTTACTTTGGTGTGCACTATGCATGCTGGAATAAACAGCAGCTTGCTTTGCAAAGGAAAATGGTCAGCTTGCATTTAAACTAGGAAGTGAAATGGGAAAGGAGCACAGGTCCAAGCACCAGAGTGCAGATGCCTGTGCTAATAAAGTGTTAGCATGTCCCCTGGCATGGTGCTGACCCTGGGCCACTGAAATTCTCCCAGGCAATTCTCAGATACGATTTACATCTCAACATGGGTCCAAATTATTCTCTATAAGCAATATGGGTGTAGCTGTCCTGCTGTGCTGAGGTAGAGAGTTCAGCTGGATGGATGTGAGCTTGCTGGTCAAGACAGCAGTTCTTGGTCCCTTCCATTTACCACCATAGATGTAGCCATGCCATCTCATTAAGCATTGCTAGGTAATAATAGACTATGTCCAATATCTTGCGCTAATGTTCCTACCTTTCTTTAATTGACTTTTTTATGACTTTACAGCATGTAAACTCTATTTCTGTCTCTTTTTCATAACTGACATGGAATTCTGTGTGTGATTGCATCACCCTTTTCTCTGCTTTTCCTTCCCAGTCCTCGCTGGTCTTACCAAATAACTGAAAATTTTGCTACCGCTGTTTCTGTCTCTTCTTCCTGAAGACAGGACCTACCATACAACACTGAAGTACCTTTATTATGCTGAAATCAATTTTTTAATCTTCTATTTATTTTCTTTCTCTGCAGAAGTTTTTCTTTGGCAACACTACTTCATCTCTCATCTCATTACTTTTGAAGGTGGTGTTCTGCTGTTGGATATGTTAAGATGGAAATAACACTTAAATAGAGGACAAAGCATGATTTTCTGATAGACGTATTTGTGTCCTCAGAAAACAGCTACTTAAAAAATCTTTAAATATCTATTAAAGTCATTGTCAAGACTACTAAATGGTTTCTGTAATTAATTCTTCATATGCAAAGGGAGGACTGAGCTCGTAAGATCTTGGAACAGATATAACTTGTGTAGTTAAAAATAACATTCTTAGCGTGTAGTTAAATGTAACATTGCTTAACCTAACACATCACTTTGTCTCTACCAAATCTTTGTGTCTGGGTGAGTTCCGAACACTTAAACCCTTTCTCAGGTAGGCATCATGGCAGCTCTGAGCTCTGCTGTGTTTTTATTCAAGAGTTCTGTAGGATTCTTACATGATGACTGCGGAGGTTTGGTAGTGTTTCTAATGTGCTCCACAAAGAAATCGTTAGTCCTACCAAGGGATCTAAAGACTCATGTTTTTTGAGCCTATTCTTCCTTCCCGCTCAGACATCCAGAAGACATAACATCTCTCAGCCCTGAAACACTGATTTCTATTCCTGTTAAAGCTGTCGCTGCTGCTGCTGAGTCAGACCCCTTGGGGCCGGCCAGTGCTGTGGTCTGCGCAGCGCCCGCCGTCCTGTCCTGCACTGCACATCCCACTGCGTGGATCCCCCCTCCTGGTTCTGTCCTGCAGCTCTCCTCCTTGAAACCACTTGGACTTTGATTTTGGAAACTGGGTGGAATTACCTATTCTGCCAGTTTTTCAGATAGGAAGTGCATCCCGTGTTAACTGTACTCCAGAATGAGAAATTGCATTTTTAAACGTTTTCTTTCACTCAGTCTTTCAGGCTGTCCGCGAGCAAAGAAGAGTGGAATCAGGATAGCACAAAGCAAGGAAGACAAAGAAGACCAAGAGCCAATTAGGTGAGAATAAATATTGTCAGTCATGTGATTTATAAAGTCATAGATATCATCAGCTTTTTATGAAGGTATAAATGCTATTGTGTGATAGTTAGAGCAGATGGCCATACTGATTTCCATGAGTGAACAGCAAATCAAGGATCTGTGCTGATTTATTCAGCAAAGGATACAATATTCAGCCAAATATACAATCTTCTATAATTTAGAAACAGCTTTAAATATGTTTTTTTCACATGAAATTAAAAAATTACCTAGATCTCTATCTCCTAAAAAAAACCTTGAAAGTGTTGCATATTTTAGACAAACCATACATGCTAAATAAAGTAGTTGTGGGAATAGAGAATTGAGTATTTGCATGAGATTACTGCAACAAATCTAACTGTTTACGCACTTTGCAAGAGGCAAAAAAATGCCTACCTCTATGTCTTGGCTTCTTCTTGCAAGGTGCAGATATCTGTGGCCACTGAACTCAGATGGTTTAGTGACTGCTTAGACCAGGGTTGTCCAACTCATTTTCACAGGGGGCCACGTCAGCCTCGCTGTTGTGAGGTTGTTGTAAAGATGTAACTATTCCTCCTTTTTAGAGTCCTAAAATTACATTTGGCCCTTTGAAGGACAGCCACGAGGCTGATGTGGCCCCTGGTGAAAATGAGTTGGACACCCCTGGCTTCCACCCAGGACTGGATCCTCAGTGGAGAGTTAGAGCAACAATTTAGTGAGGCACAAACAGTGAAGTAACCAGCCTTGTTTTGACATGTTTTATGTAGCAACATACTGAAAAAAATATATATTTTTTTACTTTAAACATTTTGCTTTGAAGATTCTAACCTGTGCCTTCTATCTCTGGTTATTAATTTTTTAGAAGTATACAGGGCAAATGTATGTGGCAATTCCCAAGTAAGGAAAACCATCAGATGAATACAGAACTGTGTTCATTGCTCTCTCTAGGCTGTAGCACGTAGTTTATTATAATCTCTCCTATTCAGAGCGTGTTTAAAGGTGCTCAGCATTTCTGATGAGATTTCATGATCACTTTATACCTAACATTTTCATGACTTCAGACAAGTCTTCTTTAGATTCCACACGCTTAAATAAAATGTACCAAGGACTACACTAAGTAGGATTTTATGCTTATAGAGGTTTTACGGGCAATTTCCCTGCTGAGTGGAGCTCCACAGCCAACATTTAAATTCCATTGTAATACTTACTGTAATGAACACTTGCAATTCAAATATATGTCTCAGTCCTTTTGTTGCAATTGCACAATGTCAACAGCTGTGACTTCGTCTACTGGCTAGCCTCCTTACAGTTTATCAAAGGACGTATTTTTATTTGTATTAGTGAAGTTCTGCTTCTAATTTTACCCACTACAGGGTATTTTGACTATTTTTAAGACCACAGTGCATGATTGTTCTTTTCTTTTCATGTCGGGTTTATTTTGACTTCGTTGTAGAGGCTACCAGGTATATGATGGCAAGACAATAAAGTTTATCTCATCTATCTGCTATCCAGATGTCCAGTTCCTGGTTGTGATGGTCAGGGTCATATAACTGGAAAATATGCATCCCATCGCAGTGCGTCAGGGTGTCCTCTAGCTGCCAAAAGGCAAAAGGATGGGTACCTCAATGGCTCACAGTTCTCTTGGAAGTCAGTGAAGACGGAAGGAATGTCATGTCCAACCCCAGGATGTGATGGCTCAGGACATGTCAGTGGCAGTTTTCTTACTCATCGCAGGTGAGTAACTATGGCTTTTATTTTTCATTTACAATTGTTATTTAAATTAGATTAGCAAGATTTAAAGTCCAGCTTTTTGTCATGGCATTTCTCTGATCCTTTTGAATTACATTATTACTTTGAAAAATAATCTTCCTACATACGTTTGTAGATAACTGGAAGTCAAGACACACAAATTTTTTTTATACAAGTGTTGAGGGTTAAGATTGTGGGGTGACAATAAAACCCTGGCAGATGTATTGTTAACCCCCTCTCCCCCCCAACTTCCCCCTTTTTGCCCCTCCCTCTCCCCCGCTTCCCACTCAGGACAGGCGATTGGAAGGCAAAGAAGGACAGAGAGAAGAGAGTTGGAAAAATTAACAATGTTTTACTAACGCTACTAATAAGAATAGAGAAAATAATACAAAATATACAAAACCAATCTTGAAAGTCTCAGCAACTGCAGAGCCGGCAACCAAAGTCCTGGACTGGACTCTGCAGCCAACCGGAGCTGGATTCAGTCTCTCACTAGGCCTCAGTTCGCAGGGATGACTAGCAAGGTCCTCTCCTAATGTCGGCCATAAGCAGAAGGGAAAAAGCAAAGGCAAAAGGGAAAAGGGCCGAGATCCTCGTGATCTCCCACTTTTATATGAAGTATTCACGTGAATGGAATGTTATACACAGTCGGTCAGTTTCTTGGTCACCGGTTTCTCGTCACCCCTCTCGCGAGATGTCCATCCATGCTTATCAATAAGTTTGCAATCCATTGCTAGGTTTACCAAAACATGTGTCTGGTTCTCCAGGAAAATGCAGCTAATATGAAGGCTTTAGCTGACAGGCAAAATTCACTGAAAGAGAAACTTGTTTTTAACAAAACCAGGACAACAAGTCCTTGCTTGCAGGTAGTGACGTGAATCAGATCTATAGTACACAGAAAATTTTAGGGAAAAAAGTGTGCATGACAATAACTGTAAATCTGCTGCTGCTTTCTTTAGTGACGCTGGACAAATTACCTTATGATAGATTTGGCAATACAAATCTGAATGCCCCTGGTTTTCAGAGATGTTGAACACATTGTTGGTTCCCACACATCAAACCATGGAACTGAAGAATTTAAGGAACCAGTTCCATAAAAACAAAGTGCTTTTATTCATCTGGTAATGAAAATGTTTGCTCAAAACAATAAATGTAAAATACAGGAGATTGATTAAAACTAATGGAATACAAGTATTTGACAAAAGAAATACGAAGCCCATTTTTGCATAAACTTAGCAAAAATAAGAGAACTTCAGTGATAACATTTTTTGTTGCTTTTAAGAGATTAAGAAAGAAAAATCAGGCAGCCTTTTAGTGATAAATCTTCCTGCCAGTTTAGATATTAGCTTATGAGGAAGCAAGGGTGTTATTGGAGCTTTGACTGAGAATCTTAGCCTGAACATGACTATCATTCCAGAGCAAATTTCTTATTACATATTCACTAATACAGAATTCTGTTACTTCAAATATGTCAAGCCAATGTGCCTCATTTGTCACCCTTCTCCAGGCAGACCTCAGCTGAACTTCTATACCTTTTAGTTAACTAAACCAGCCTGATCTTTGTAGTCAGTGCTAGATATGGAGGTGAAAAGTGAGCTATTTCTTCCTCCTTTTGCCTGTAACTATTTCCTTTGATCCTTTCTTTGACAACCCTTTATGCCTTAACTCAAAAGCCTCACCCTTACTGCAACCTCTCCAGACTTTGTGCACATAGTTCCTTTTATTGTTTAGGTTCAGAACTGTTTTTCTACTCAGTGTTTGTCTGGTACCTACCATGATGGGATTCTGGTCCATGACCTGAGGTGCTACCGAGGTGGTGAAACGTGTTACACAGCCTGCAGCTCCCATAGGCTTTAGGGAATGCAGATGCAAAAGCCCCAACCATTTGTGCAGATATCCACATGTGAATTTAAGTTTCTGGCTTTCAGTAAAATAGCAGCATTAGCATTCATATTTCAGTTTAGCTTTCTTTATAATGGTGCAACATTTATTTAACTCATAGAGATCTGTCATTAACATTTTGAAATCATTTTATCTTTAGTTGAAAGGTACAATATAATTACTGAGAAATTGCTTTCAAGGGGTATTTACATGGTATTTGTATTTTCAAGGAGAAAATTCTTGCAACAAGAATACCTAACTTCTAAAAGGAACGTACTGATACTTATTTAACTGTTCTTCAGAAATAAGGGGCAAGTGGTACCTGGAGGTTTGTGGCATTTTTTTTAACAGGAATGTTTTTCTGAAAAAAAAAAATAGAATAAAATTTGAATTCTTTTTTTTTTTTTACAGTGGAGAAACTGAAATATGCCATTGCAGCCTGGTTCTTTCTTGAGTACTATTGTTTTAAGTAGAAACCAAGACATATAACGGCTTACCTTATAAGACCAGTTTTGGGCGTAAATGTCCATTGTTAGAGGAGAGCACCAGAAGATGAAAGGTCACTTTAAAAGAATGACAGAAGTAGACTGATCTTATTAATTGTCTTCATGTAACAAAGCGCAAGTATTTTAACTTGTTGTGAGCAAGTTTAACAGTTTCTTGAAGCTTTCATAAGCTATGGCAATATTAATAAAAAGCCTTATTATTTAAAAAAATATTATTGTAGAATTCTTAAGATGCTGTTAAAAGGGCTTGGTTCATTTGCTCACACAAAGAAAATCACTTGAAGCCACTTTAGATGCCTTTTGGTTAATTTACGTAGCTTCCAGCTGTTGCTCAGAAGGGCATACCTCTGTGGAAGGTCCAGTATCATATTTACCAGCCGTAATGATACATCTTCCCAAGCGGCATTTCATGCCTGTATACAAACAACTGAACCAAACTCTGCACGTAGGATTGAGCTTAGAACAATTCACCTCCTTTAAGAATCTATGTAAAGTTGAACAAGGTGCTTTTGCTCCTCTTCCAGTGAATGGAGTCAATGGATCTGGAGAGTTGTTCGCTTCACCTGTGAAGCAGACACCTGCCTTTGATCAGAGCGGTATCCTAAATGCACTGAGTGCACCAAAAGGGATAGACACATTATGCCCTTGGAAGTGTTGATGAGGCATGCAAGATGGCCTTACTGGGTGGGCAGAAATGACAGAAGATTTGTGAGACATTCCTTTGACTGTAACAGCTGAGAGCTGAACATGCATCGCAGGGGATCTGGAAGGGTGCTAGACTTGTTAAATGAGCTCTGTGGAAGATTTGACACAGAGTTCCCATGCAGACATTTAAACCTTCTTGTCCTAATGTGGAGTTTAGTCCTACCTAAATTACAGACTATGCATTTCCTTACCTAAGGATGGAATATCCCCTCACTTTTAGTGTGTCCATTTTAATAGTCTGTGATCTCATCTTCTACCTCGACAACATTTTGCTACACAGCTATGGCTGTATAGCTCAAACACCACCTTCTGAAGAGAAGCAATGCTATGACGATTACAAGATGGAACCAGGCTTAAATACAGCCTTTTGCAGGTATGGCTGTGTCCAGCATGCATGGGGAGAAAGCAAGGTTGTGATGATTAACTGAGGCAGTAAAAACTCCTAGGGAAGCAGTAGTTCAAAGTCTTCAATTTTGGCAGTACATCTTGCTTCTCTCCTGATACATCATTTTTCTTCCCCAGTGCAAATATTTTTTTAATCAGCACACTTCTCTAAGCACATATACTAAGTGCATGTGTAGTGTCCTTAATGTGTTCTTTGAGATTTTATATTCTGCCATTCATAGACAGCTGTTAATGTGCTATCATCCAAGCAGCTGTAATATTCTGGAAACTAGAATGGCAGACTGGCTTGTTGAAATTATGCCAACTGTTGAATTAATTAAATATATATGGGGGGGGGAGGGACTAATGCAAAGGTTTCTTAGAGCCTTTCTTGCACCTTGTACGCATGGTGTAATTCCACTGATATCAATGGACTCTTGAGGCGATCCACAAGTTCTGGTAAATCAGTACGTAGTTAAAAGCCTGCTCCAACTGGTACTATGAAGTCTGTAATTTAAATATATACATATTTACATACATGCCTCTGAAGTAGAAATAAGCAGTCAACTGAAAATTCACAAATTTCAGTAAGTTTTGAATCCCAGTCTGTGAACAAAGGCACCAAAAAAGGTTTCTGTTTATTTAATGTTAGCCATGCCTCTCTGCAGAAATTGGTATTAATAGTTTTAGTCTGTCAAGAAGTTTTGCATAGGGAAGAATGGCAACGGAGGGTTATCAGAAGGGACTTAAAGCATAGGATTAAGAGTACTATACTTCAAAAAGGAGCCTGTGCTAGTAGGAGAGGCCAGTGTGAAATTAGGTGACCTATCAGCAATATGAAAACGAATTGGAAGCCATGTAAGCATGGAGTCAGTAGATAGGTAAATGAAACAGTTTATAATGAACCGTAAATTGGTCATTATACTGTAGCTTTCCAGTTTTGTTCTTGAACCGGCCCTTACATCCTCATATTTGATTTAAGAAGATTTTTCAGGACAGCATGATTTGTAATACAATGATCAGTTGGGGGCTTTCTCAGAATACACTTGGATTTAGCAACTCTGCTCCTTAGCACAGATGGGGAAATGTGTTTGTGCTAACTTCAGTGCAAATTACATTCAGATATGCCTTTTCAGATCTAAAACAATGTTCCTGCTCCCATTTCCTGCCCACTTCTATTTTAATCAGTGTTCAGCCATATCAAACAAAGTGATGTACCTTTAAATTCCCTTCACTATGGAAAACAATTGTGTTTTAACCTCAGGAGGGAGCGCAGCCCCGCACAGCTGCTCGGTCCCTCCCAGCACGATGCAGGGGGAATCACGGGTAAAAGCAAGAAAACTCTTGGGTTGAGATGAAGACAGTTTACTATGTAAAGCAACAACTGTCCTCACAAACAGAGCAAAACAAGGAATTCATTCATTGCTTCCCATGGGCAGACAGCTGTTCAACCATCCCCAGGAAAGCAGGGCTCAGTCATTCCTAACAGTGACTTGGTAAGACAAACACCATCACTCTGAGTGTCCCCCCTTCCTCCTTCTTCCCCTGGCTTTTATTGCCGAGCCCAGTGTCATATGGTATGGGACATCCCTTTGGTCAGTTCGGGTCAGCTGTCCCAGCTGTGTCCCCTCCCTACTTCTTGCCCACTCCCAGTCTACTCACTGGTGGGGTGAGAAGTAGAAAAGGCCTTGGTTCTGTGCAAATGACTAAACTTGGCTCAGCAGTAACTGTATTATCCACACTGTTTTCAGCACAAATCCCAAACATAGTCCCATACTAGCTACTATGAAGAAAAATAACTCTGTCAAAAGCCAAAAGCAGTACAAAAGCATATGCTGGTAGAGCTATAATATACAAGACCTGATTGAATTATAAGTATTTTCAGCATTTAGAAGCTAATGCTAAATAGAGATGAGAATGTGGAGGAGATTTTTCTTTAGTGTACCTGCATCCTTGCCAAGGTCAGTGGGACTCTAAGATCCATTAAAAAGTCTATAGAATAGGACTTCTGTTTGAGCAGCATGGGCACGCCACTGGGCTTGCGAAATGGCTAGATGTGCCGGGAGGAAGAAGTGGACACCATCCAGTGCCTTTTCCCTCCTGAAGGAATGAATGTAGAGATACTCAGGCTTTTGTGAGAAATGTTTACATGTGACTGTTATGGGCTGCCAGAGCCTGATTAACTGGGAAGGCCTAGCTAAAAGTATGGATGCCAGAAAGCCTGCAGGAAGATAATAGCAGTGCACTCAGTTCAGCCATCACCTCACATGCATGTCCTGAAGTGAAGGAGCACTGCCAGTTCAAGGCTGTTCACAGCTCTGAGCTGCACGGCTGCATTGCTGAGCCTGAGAAGAGGCAGATTAGGAAAAAATGAAAAGATACGAACCCATGGCAGGAGCTGCCCTCTGCAGCTGCTTGCTAGAAGCAGACAGATACCAACACTCAGATCCTCAGGGGACCTCTGAGCTCCCAAAGCATTCGGGAGATGACAAATGTGATGAAAGAAGGATGGAGTTGTAGATTTTCATGTGCAGATCTCATGAAATACGCTTCACTTAGAAACAGATGTCTCAAAAGCCTGTGCCATCAACCTCAGCTCCTGAAGGGAAGATTTGGAAATGCCACCAATGGCCAAATCTCCTGGTGCTCAGGGCTATAGCTTGAGCCTGTGTCCATAGAACAGCATGTCACCCCAGGGTTTATCTGAGCTGGGTGTTCACATGCAGAGTGCCAAAGGGGCAGTTGCTCTATAATGCAGCTGCTTTGCATCTCCAAACATGTACTAGGGGCTGCAAATTTGCTTCTGAATTATTGCAGAGCTTTCAGTCTTTGCCTGCAGTCACATCAGCATTTCTCAACTTCAGCATTTAAAAACACAAAAATACTTAGCATTAGTTTGGTGAATATGTCTTTTAGAAATGAGCCCTATGGTTACATAGGGCCTGAGAAGACCTCAGATTATTCTGATTTTTATGCTTCATGCTTAGGTTTGCAACCTCTGCTAATTGAGCAAAGTCACTACTACAGAGTCTTGGACCTGAAATAGCCTTTGTGTTGATGCAGTGTTGTATGAGGCCTATAGATAAGACAGCAGGATTTACATTACACTAAGTTGTCTGAGGTACTAAATGCCAGCTACTCCTTTCAGTTCATGGAGAAATTAAAGTGCCCCCCATTTAGATGGAGAAAATGGGTTCCTAGCAGGAGTCAGATTTTCAGCATCATAGGAAGATTATTTGAAATAAAAGCTGAAATGTAAAACAAAGTTTTGTGATATTTGAGAATAAATGCAGAAAGAAAAACCTAGAAGCTTTATTAAACAACTGAAAATATAAAGTTATGTCAGATCTGAGATGTTTTTAATATATATATACGCATGAATGATGCAGCACTCACCGTGGACTAGTACAAATTAAAGATATCAGAAGGTGCGTACTAATTTGGCACTTCAGTACTGTGAACCCCAATGCAAAAATTAGATAAGTCATGATGAAATACGTTCTGTAAAAACAATTAAAAAAGTAATTGTGGTCTTCCTTTAAAACAAAAAGAAACCAAACTGCCAGATGAAATCTCAGGATTTTCTAAACCTCCAAAATACCAAGTTTATGAAGAATTTCTGTCCAGCAATTATAGCTCCAGGGAACCAAAGAATAAAAAGCACTTTTGAAAGGTGAAAATGGTAAAACTTTGAAGAGAATGAATTTTTCTTGTTCTTCCATTCATCTAGTTATGAAACATAAATACTGTCAACCTCCAGATGTATAAGAAACTTCTAATATGCAGCTCTTTAAAATATTGCATCTATTTCTAGCCAGGCCTCTCTTGTCAAGTCAAGTCTTGTCCTTTTTTTCATTTGTTGCTACAATAAGTTGACAAAAAGAGTGCCACATTTGAGTCAACATTAATTCACTCAATTCTCATAGTTTCATTTTTTTTCCAGTAGGTTTTTTAAAGTTGTTTAACATGTTTGTTTGTTTATTTCCTTTTTTTTTAACCTGCCTGTCCCCTCCCTACCATGGATTTATTTTGCTGTTTCCCACCTTTTTTTTTTTTTTTTACAAGCTCTGTGTTGCAATTCAGCAGGAGAAACCCATATAATATTAAAGGTAGAGAAGAACTTACCAAACATTTAACAGAAATTACAACTGACAGTGATAAGCGTCATCATTGGGAATTTTGTGTTGACCCATAAGCTCAAGGGAATTCTTAAGTTACTTTTCAACACAGTCCTCTTCCCATCCTTCTCCTTCCCTACTGCATCCGTGCTGGCCTCTCCTCTCCCCTCCTCTCCCCTCCTCTCCCCTCCTCTCCCCTCCTCTCCTCTCCCCTCCTCTCCTCTCCCCTCCTCTCCCCTCCCCTCCCCTCCCCTCCCCTCCCCTCCCCTCCCCTCCCCTCCCCTCCCCTCCCCTCCCCTCCCCTCCCCTCCCCTCCCTTCCCCCTGCTTCTTTTTCCCCATAGCTCCCATTTGATCTTTCCTCTCACTTCTGTGCTTCTCAGCCTCAGGATTTGAGGTGACTGGCATCAGGTAGCTTCTCCTGAGTGCTGGCAGAACAGGACAGGTGGTCTCACCAGTGTTGTATCCAGCAAGCAACCTTCTGCTCCAGGGCCTGCAGCCCTGAACGGGGCTGATGGCAGAGAAGGTGCTACCAGTTGTTACAAACACGAAGTACACAGAGGTCTGGCAGCCAAACACTAACTCACAACTACCGAGCGTGTCCAAGTGACAATCTGTCAGGGGTTTATAACTCTGCCTAATCTACATTTGTTTTCCTGAGGGCAGCAGAATACATCTCTAAACTCGGAGCAATACCATGTGAAATGTCTTGTTCCATTTCACGGACAATTAGAGATATTCACTAAATTATTGGAATGTTTTCCCCTCAGTATGAATAAAACAAGGTATATGGACAAAACAATGGTATACAAATATATTCTGAGAAATGGGATTTTTTTTCCTATGACATTTGGAAAAATCTGAGCCTGGCCAGACACCTACCATGGTAGACTTCCGTCAGATCAGTTAAAATTTGGCAAAAGTCAGAAGTGGCTAACTTCAGAGCCTGGTTGTTGAAAGGATAAGGCCCTCTGACTGCAGGTAGTTGTGCCATCTCTTTTCATTTCTAGCCAGTAGAAGGATGGAATAGCATTTTAATTAGATGTAGTCTATTAAATCGAAAGGCTCCTAACAGAGAGCTAATCTAAAAGGACTTAAGAGGTTTACTTACCTTGGGAAAGTCAAGGAGAAAGTAATATGAAATTTATATGAGAAAAAGCAGGCTGCACAATATAAATAAGAAAAATAATTTTGCTGAGGAGACCTGACAAATGACAGCAGACAGTAATTTGTACAGGTGCTTGCAGTATGACATCTCCTTGATTCCGGGCACTTAGCAGAAGCTCTCTGGTTATAAGCCTGTTTGTCCTCATTCCAGGCATAGCCCATAAAAAAGCAGAGATGACTGGATCTAAAAGATTTGAGGTGGGAAGAATTTTCCTCTTGAAGTACCTGTTTTCTCTCTGCTGTCTACAGAAGTGCTTCATTTTAAGTGCCTAAGTGAGCTGGGCTTGGTCACTAAAGAGATCACTTGAAATTTTTAGCTGCCCACAAGCACTAATCAGAGGTATGTAGCTAGAGACACACCTCACCTGTTTATACACAGGGAAGTCCCAGCCTGTTTTCTCCTTCACAATACATGCCCTGTTCGACTGGCCGGTAAATCCAGTGGTCTTCAGGTCATGTTATGTGCAGTCACAGGAGTGGAGAGAGGCTGGTAAACTTTGCAGTACGCAGCCCCCAGCTCCTGGGGCACTTAGTGGTGCTTGATTATGTGCACACTCCTTCCCCATAACCTACTGGAAGGGCCACCTGTAAACTGTGTGAAGTGTTGCAGTGCTTCCTCACTAATCAAAATTAAGGAGAGACTTTTGAACAGTTGTTGCATCATTGGGCAAGAGTCAAACCTCTTTCCCTGTTCAGGGATGATCCAGGTCAAGGCTCATAAGCACATGTGAGAAACCCACCCACAGAGCCTCCTTGCTGACTAAGCAAATTTAACAAAACGTTATGTAAATTTGCCACAGGACTACTGTGCCCAGTTGAAGTGCAAATTTGTCAGTGCTCTTAAAGTGCCAGCACTTCAAGATTCATTAATCCTTTTTTCTGGAGCATATTTGTGCCCCAGGGACTTTTCTTTCAAATTCAGTCTGCTCTCATCGCCTGTTCTTTCAGCTTGACCATCTTTACAGCTCTGCATAATTTCTATTTTGTTTTTCTTACTTGATTCTTGTTTTATTCTTTTGTCATGAGGGATATGCATGATTAAGCTGTACCACTATTTTACCTTTTAAATCTCCAATAAAAAACAAATACCCTCTCATCTTCTGGGTATCATAGCCATTCACTCTATATAGTTGTCCATTTGATGCCTGACTGATCAGATGTTAATGCTGCTTGAATCCCTCCCTCTCTAAAATAAGAAAGTAGCTCTTTCCTGAAGGTCTTTCTGAAGCAATGATCAGATATCACTAAAATAACTTTAAAAATTTTACATTTTGTCTGCATTAAATGGCTATATTTCTTCTATGGCCACTCGGGTAGCGTTTTAACTTTTCTTAGCTCTGGAGCCAATGCAAATATTTATTTAAACAGTGTATAATCTCAGCTACATTCCTCAGCAGATTTGGAAAACGTCTTGGGTTAGGAGCTGCCACTTTCCACATTATATCAAGCTTTCAGTCTTTTTAACTTAGATTTCCCTGCTGACTGAAAATTCAATTAAAAGTTCTTCCGTATCAGCATTCAAGTGCGAGTTGTAAATGCACAAAAAACCGCACATAAACACCACAAAAACAACTAACAAACAAAACAACAACAAAAAAACACAAACAATAAAAACCACCACACAACAACAACACAAAACAACCAAACAAAAAACCCACTAAACTTTAACCAGGGAACAAAACCTAAAAAGCACTACATTAACCAGAACTATTCTTTCTCAGTGAAGAATTCTGAAATTGAGGTGAACAGATTATTTCCTCCAGTGCAGCACAAAGGCAATTGGGGTTGTGTGCCTGGTGGGCAGGAGGAGAGATTCCTCTGTGAGTTGCAGCAATCTCCTTGCAAACTAAACTACCTTGTTTGCAAAACCTCTCTCCTGGAATCCCTTTACTTCACAGATCAGTAAGAGACTGGGTAAAACCCTTGAATGTACATAACAATGAATGCTGGGCAAGGGAGAGTTCCTTTTATCTGTGCTGGTGTTGTGCATAGAATATTTCATCCTCTAAGGTGTGTAGCAGAATTTACCCACGGGAATAAGGAAAACACTAAAGCTGGTACCCTTCAACATAGAAAAACTGAGCGGTTCATGGATTTAATATTAAACCAAGGAAAAGGGCCACTTTGATCACTGAGTTTGATCTCTTAACTTGAACTTCAAACATTACCAAATAGCTTAGCAGCTTAGTCATAAAAGCAAGGTATCATCCATCACCAAAATAAAACAGCAGTTTTCATTGTGATCTGTATTTCCATGAATTTCAAAAGGATTTACATCTGGGTCTTTTTGATCTGTCTTTAGTTAAAAGAGGTGACATGTTCCTTTCTCTAGTCTATGGGCAATGTTAGTTTTAATAAACAGGAAAAGTGTTTCATTTTCTTAACTTTTTTGAAAAATCACTGTGGTAGTGAAACTATAAACACGTTACAGTGTTTATAAAGTTAGCCCTCGGGATGCTTTTTGGGTACTCCAGGTTGAGGCTCTGGTTTCTTTACAACCTGCTCTTTCTTTCTTTGTAAAATTCAGGACTTCACACACCAAATACAAAAGTTGCATTTTATTTGACCTTTGTCTCCTCCTTTCCCACATCCATACTTCTCTGTTTGGAAAATGTTTTCTTCACTTAACAGGCCAAGTACAATTCCTTCAGCTTCAAGAGGGACAAGACTGCATCTGTCTGCTGAGGCAAAAAAATGTATTTAACAGAGCACAGCTGGGACCCAGATAACTAAAATCAGTCACCCGGACAATTGCTCCACTTGATCAATCATCCTCCACTCAGATGACCTCTTTTGTTTGCATCCCTGAAGATAGTGCAATTACATTCTTGAAGCAGTTAAGGATTTTCTTTGTTTTTAAACTAAATATTTGGTAAATGTGCACTAACCACTAGCTAGATGTCCCTTACAAATGCTTTTTCCCCAGTAATTTTTCTTTTATTTGGGGACCTATTTCACCTTATTTCCTAAATCCACTGAATATGTGGCTACACGTAGGTTGCCGTAACGTAACCACAGTCCTGAACAAAAAAGAAAATTCATTCCTCACGTTGTGTTCAACTCTAACAGATGCAGTCACCTTGTACTCTTTATCCCAATTTGTGCACAAAGACTTTCTGCATACCTTCGGGATGACTCGGTTTCCATTAGTCACTACTCTTCAGGGCAGTTAGGATAAAATGTACCTGTTACATATTGATGAACCTTATTTTGTACGCTTTATAGAGCCATGAGTACTTTACCTCTGCATGTCTCCATTCATTAGGTCTTCCTGAAAAAAACACCCTGATGAATGCAGGTTGAACTTGGATGGTGTAAAACGCAGTCACTTCTACCTGTCAGTCCTGCAGCTATAGACTGTGTAGAAGCATCCGTTACACGGACAGTGCCATGTCCTGCAAAGCAAAGCTGCACAAGTGGGGCCCAGCCGTACACCTCACCATGCAGCACTCATGCCCAGCAAAACCACATTTCCAAATAAATGATGTGTTCTGATGTCAGGTGTCTCCAACCAACCAGCAAAAATTGAGACCTCCTCAAATTTTAGCACATGCCTTGCAGGAGATTTGAAATATCTGACCCTAGATCACTTTAATATAACAGTTTAATTCATTTTTCATGGAATTTTGTGAATTACGGCAGAGGTTGGCTTTCAAGGATGATGTGTCAGACTGCACTTTTGAGATTAAGCCTGACAACAGAAATTCAGTGGGAGTCAAAACACATTGCATCTCAAAGAGACAAGGTGCTGATGCCCACCTGGTTGTCAATACATTGTCTTTGTGGCAGCAACAGCTCACAGCTCCTGCTGAATCAGGAACTCTGAGCCAGGAGTTGAGTGCCGGTGCTTCTCACAGCCCCACCAAAATGCTGTAACTTCAAATCCTGTGACATCTACAATCTGACAGAGATAAATGGTGGTTCAGTACATTTATACAGTATTTATTACAGCAGTACTTGCAGCAATGTTGTTAGAAAATCTTATTATTTTTTTATTATGGAAAGAATACTCAACTGGGGTTTTGGGGGTTTTTTTTGCATGGTTTCTCATGTGTATGAGAATAATGGCAGTAGCAAGTGAGATAACTGTGATTAATTTTACTAGTTCTTTGCTGGAATTAGCAAACTGAAGAATTCCATGTTTATGTAAAGGTCAGTGTAAGGTCTGTTAAAATACAAAAAATAAACCAAAGCAGGATTGATTATCCACTAATTCCACTCACTAGCACTAATTCCACCAGCTAGCATGTTTCTCTTGGTCTTTTTGATTTTTGAGATATTTAAAACATATTTTTCTTAAATCTTAAAGAACTTAAGTGGATTTCACTTGTACTCTTTGCCAGTCATGGGAAGGCAAATTAAATCTCAAGATATTTGAGACAAAATCATACCTACTCCTTTTTATCTTCTGTCTCCTTCTACCCTTCAGTCTTCTAGAGATCTCAAGCCGCTCCCAGTCTCACTGGGATCTTCAGTTCAAGCTTTTTGGTTAACTTTACACCTCCTTGATGTTCAGCCTTTGTAGAACAGCCAACTTCTGGTGCAGTTCTGACTTAGTCCTGTTTTTCATCTTCCCATATGTCCTGCCCTCTTTTTGTTGTTCTCAAATTAGAGAAAGAGCAGTTACCTTGAGAAGAAGTAAACGTAGTCAAGAAGATAGAAAGGAAAAGGTAGAATTTCCTTGCGGAGTAGAAGTTTATCCTGAAAGTCCAAATTTACTTTTTAAATTATTTAAAGTATTTTTAGGTAACCTAATTAAGAACAGAGCTGGACAAAATTTAGCTGAATTTAGCCAAGTTAAATAATTGTAGTAGAACTTCGCCGTCTAATTTAGGTACTAACTTATTATCTGCTTCAATGCAATTGTAAGTGCGTGGCTCGGGTAAGTGAGCTAATCCACTTATGATACAATACACAAATACAATATACAGTTAATGGAGAGACAGATTCGCCAGTAAAGACCTGCAGAAGAATTTTGTGGCGTGGTCTGGCTTTGGCGTCTTCCCCTGTGTTGAATTTGGTATCTCTGGGAGTTTTAAATGCTCTCTTAACTTGTGTAAAGCCACAGGAAAAGTAAGGACCTATTCATTCTAAGGGCAGACCCATAACCAGGTAAAGGTAGTCACAGTGGGACATGATGCGTATGTTAAAGCATAAGGGTCAGGAAAGCAAAAAGAGAAGGCTCATGACTGGGGCAAGCAGCTGCATGGAAGGAAAGTCCTTTTGATCTAAGCCCTCCTCTGTCAGCGCATATTGTATTAGATCAGCAGTGGTTAAGAACAAAACTAATCTGGCTGTAGGATGTGGAAGCCTTCTGCATCCTCACTAGTCGGCTCAAAAATAGGGAGCCCTTTGCCTTTCCCCTCACCAACTCATGACTCACCTGAGTACCTCTGGAAGAAGGTAGATAATCCAGGCAGAACAACTCTCCAACAGTTCTGCAGCAAAAACAGAGCACAGGACCCAGATCTTTGTGTTTCCAGTTTAGGCAGAGGACACCTGGTGCCAGTATGCCTGAACTGCAGCAAAGGTAGCAGTGATACGCAAGGACTTACTCTTGCAATACTTATCTTTCCAGTGGAGATAGTGTGGGCCAGAGACAGTTGCTATTAGGCAGCTAGAACGTGGCTAGAACTGTTTTGTAGAATAGGGAAGCTTAGTAGCGCAAATAGGGGACATTATACCTGGGGTTTCAGTGTGAGAGCGTGATTCGGAGCACCCTGAAGATAGCAGTAGGTAGGTAACCTTTCAGACAAGCCGAGAAGATATCTACACGGCTAGGGTTAGTCCTGAAAACTAGGTGTGCGTGACCATGTTCTGGGAATAAGATTGGGTTTTTGGCACTGAAGTTTGGATGTAGGCACATTGAATCTCACAGTAGATTTCTAATAGTTGTGAGAATACTTTGTTTTCATTATTCTTCTGCACATTCAAGTGCACAGTTCTAGCATCCAGGTTTCTTGTTGTTCTGTTTAGGGTTTGAATGCCTTACTTGTGGGCTGTTTGAGAGATAATTTTATTTTGAGGGATTCTCTAACGTCATATGAATTAAGAAGACTGGAGTTCAGAGTGGGAACATGGAAATTTAAAGGCATTTACAGAGTAACTGTTTAACTGTTTTTAAAAGAAGATTTTTTTAATAAGACCATTGTGTCTTTAGAAAATTGGACTGTTGTTCCCAGGCTTACGGTTTTACAAGATATATCTGACTTTTATATTAGCTGTCTATACAAAGAGAATTTGGAAGAAAGAATAAAATCATTAAATCACTATGGTAAGTCTTTTTTTCCAGACTAATACACTGTTCCAGTGTCAGACAGTGAAGATAAACTTTGTTTCCGATACTCTTTTTATTACAGTTTTGGATTACAGATTTATTTTAAATGGCCTATCAAAATTAACAGGCTCCTTACTGTTCACAGTTTATCAGGATGCCCCAGAGCTACTTCAGCAATGAAGAAAGCAAAGCTGTCTGGAGAACAAATGCTGACAATAAAGCAGCGGGCCAGTAATGGTAAATTTTTAATCATTACCTTTTTAAATATTACTTCTTTGTGAACTAATGTTATCATTACCCTATGGGCTTTTTTTTTTCCTACATGTGTAAATCTTTTTTTGTATAAATAGTGAACGTATTGTTAGTAGAATTGAAACTGGGTTTAATGCTGTCGAAATCTGAGCCAGCAGTGGAATGGTCAGACTGGCCTGAGTTATGTCCACATAAATCTAAAACACTAAAATATTTCCAAGTAGAATATACCATTATAATTTCCTGGTTCATAGCTCATTCAGCAAGGTGGATAGTTGGTCTTATATTGTTGCAGGATTCAGAAGAGAAGAATAATTGATTTCCAGAGGTGTCGAGTCCTCATGAGCTCGCTTGAATTCATTTGGAGCTGCGACTCTAAGCTCTGGCAGGTGTAGATGGCCTTATGCCGTTTCACCTCCAGTAATCTGCAGTCCTTCCTGGGAGCCCTGAATTGCAGGGAAGATGAGGAAAGTACCCTGGATAAACGTCAGGTTAATACCCTGATAGTTAGAGGTACAATAAAAGCAAAAAGTAGGTGCTTCAGTTCAAATAAGTAATGCACAAAAGGCTTGGCCAGGAGGTGCCTAAGTCCTGAGTTTTCTTGGAAAACTTTATGGAGTCACTTAGTCCATGACTGCGCACGCCTGCAGATGCTGCCCTCTTAACTGCTGGCGGTGACTGCGTTTGAGAGCCACAAAGCATTTATAGAAAATTTATAGAAAATGCTTTGTCAACACAGCGCAGGAGCCGCTGCAGCCACATTGCCAGCACAGCTGGAGAAAGACTTGGTTGCCTTTGTTCAGTAGCCGGTAACCAGGGACTGGAAGATCTGGATGTAATTTTCTCTGCAACCTGGGAAGTACTGAAAACTGTATTTGCCATGCAGGACAAGACAGTGGAAACACCATTTTCTCTAGATTTAGAAGTTAAGACTTTGACTTGAGAGACAACAGGTCTGTCTCTTCCCAGGGCTATTTTGTGCTTTGTTATAGGAATTAAAAGGACAAATAAATCAAATCTCTTTTAGTTTATTCCTGTCTGAATCCTTAAAGATGCTGGTACCTTTAAAATTCTGTTCTCTAAATATTTATGGTGTAAAGCTTCCATTTTGCAAATTATCCTACACAGCATTATTTAATAACAACCTTCTGAACCATGAAATTATTAATAGCAACAGCAGAATCACAATAAATCCCAGTGCATCAACAAAGTTTCACTGTGTCCGGGAAAAAAAAATCTTGTGAATTAGTTACTAATGATATTGACAATACTGTACTATGAAGAGATTAGCAGATATTTTATTTTCCTGCAGAGGATCTGTAAGTGGACATAGTCTTTCAAATAAGTTACATGTGACAGTGGAGCTGAATTTACTGCTGCAGGTGCATTTTTTACAACATAAAGTTAAAATCAGCGCATATAAAGAAAAAGGTGTGTCTTATTGATCCTCCAGGCATTTTCAACACTCTAGCTGGAAAATTACTGCAATTTTAAAAATAAAAGTAGTGGAAAGGACATTGTTTTAACTTCAAAAGACAAGTTTGAGGAACACTTTCTTTTTTACTTTAATACTTATACTTGAAATAAATTTATTTTCAAATATGGAAATAATTAATTCACTGAACTCTGATGTAAAGCTTAATTATTTTAACACCTCTTTTATTTTTATATCACATAGGTATAGAAAATGATGAAGAAATTAAACAGTTAGATGAAGAAATCAAAGAACTAAATGAATCCAATTCCCAGATGGAAGCTGATATGATTAAACTCAGAACTCAGGTAACAGTTTTATGAAGCCCTAAATTCAGCTGCTTTTTCTACATGACTGATTAAAAGAAATATAGGAAATATATTGTTCTCTTTTATGTTTCTTACATGATTGCTATCAGTGATTTGCAATTTATAAAATCAGAAAACAATATCCATTATTCAATTTCCACATCAATTAACAGCATTAAAGAAAAAAAGGCTTAGCAAAAAATATTCTTTAAAATAATGACAAAAGTATGACCCTGTCATGGTCAGCTTTGTATGTCCTCTTGTTAAGGCTATGCCTTTCCAATAGTGGTTAAAATATTGTGTGAGATCATGGTCATTAACATAAGTTACAAGGTGAAGGAGTCCAGATGGACAACATGGCTTTTGCCAGGTCTGTCTTACAGAGGAAATTTAGATAGAGAGGTTACACTTCACTTCATCATGTGGTACTCTAAGTGCAGCCCTTGGCAGCAGTAGTGCTTCCACAGATCCAGCTTAATTCTTTTTAGGTTCCACATAAATCTGTTGGGGGGGGGGGGAAAGAAAAAAAAAAAAAGAAAACCTGCCATTAGACTATTATTTAAAACCTCGTTATTCAGCAGTTCAAAAACTGGATGGAAAAAGCAAAGAAAGGAAATTATTTATTTCTTTCCATTGCATTCTCCAGTGTCCAACATAGCTTCTGGTGCTTTTTTCTTCACATGATTTGAGCACGGGTACCAACAGTAAGATTTACCACAGTTCCCACCATTTATCAACCTTTAGTCACATGGTCATAATCATCCAATTGATCTTGATAGAAAGAGGGTAAACCATTCCTTATTGCTTCTTTGAGGATGAGAGCACCATGTCCATTGTCCTCCTCCTCTTGTGTGCTCATTAACAGAAGGCAGGATCTGCCTCTTCAGCTTGGCTTTTCTTTGACTTCCAAACTTCAGCCAAATTGCTATTGAATCCTCACCTCTATTTTATGCCTGTATTTAGGGTTCTGTTTTCATTATTTGGCCTTATAGAATTTGATTCACATTTTGCACAGATTTCTGATGTGACCAAGTGTAACTCCAGGATGAGGGAAAAATCTGCAAGAATGTAAAACAAGAAGAATAATCAATAACAGAAAAAATATAGGTATTCGTTGGAGGAATTTGGTACTAAGTATTTAATCTGGCAGCTTCCAAATCTGCCTTATATTTTCATTAGCTTAACAGAACATTGTGTGTGCTATTTACATACAGACTGATTTAGCTGGGATTTTAAAATGTGCAGTAGTTTGGCCATCATGTGTACATTAGGTAAATGCTCCGTTTGTCAATAACTGTCAGCATTTTAAATTTTTTTTGACCAGATGAATTTAAAAAAGCCATAATAACACTACCACAGTCATAAAACATACATGGAGTGTCAAAGATTTAGCTATGAGTTTCACATCAAGTTTTGATCTGAAATTAGTACAGTCACCATGCTTCAGTGGTCTCAGTTCCAGCGTTTACACCTCACGCTAGTGCCACTGCATATTCTTAGAAACCAGATTAGGCACTACCTGGCACCACTGCCTGCTCTTGGTAAAAAATCCCTAAGCCCTCAGATGATGATTTTACCATCAAGTTGAACGGATGCTTTTCACTCCTTGGTGCAGCAGATTTAGAAAAAGTGTAGAATGACTGACAATGACACAAGCTATCATTAAAATAATTAACAGGATTCTAGAAAACAGCGCTACAAGAGGACTTGAAAGGTTATTTTGTCCACCAGTCTTCTTCCCTAGCTCTTCCTAAACCAATCTGGACAGATGCTTGTCTGTCCTGTCCTTTACTGCCTACACTAGAGATTCCACAGTCTCTGGGCAGTCTGGTCTAATCCTTACCTGTTCTTACCCAACATGCTACTGATGCCTCACAGAAAATCCCAGCTGAGTCAAACTTCACAAAAATCCAGAGGCCTCAGCTTTGAATTCATACACTCTCCTGAAGATAAGCAATTTACATTTCCAACATGAAGAGAGTTACACTGTTGTAATTATTAATCTATTAAGGGGATTGCAGGCAACAGTCCCCTTTATTTGCAATGGTTAAATGATATTGAACATAACAAAATGTTTTCTGCTAAACATTTAGAAAACCATTGTGCAACCTAGATTTCAACAAGTCTTCACAGGTAGGGAATAAACAATGAGAAAATTGTGGAAGTTCTGTGAACACCAGAAATAGTAACAGTCTTGCTTGATAAGGATTATCTTCCCATATAATTGTAAGTGCCAACAAAAGTTTTTCCTACAACAGGAACTTCCCTTCCATGTAGAATCTTTTATATTTAATAAAGCGAAAAGTTGTGCTGCAGCCTTTTTCTTAGTCAAGGCTTTCATAAAACTCTCCTTTACTCAGCTGCCTTTTTGCTTTAATACTTGGAAGAAAGTATTTTTAGTCTAAGATCTTCTGGTAAATTGGTCCAAATGTAACACGCAGATCCAAAGTACAAAAGGGGCTGAAACACATGGAGAGGGGGAAAGAAAAATCTGCAAAAAAGCTGTCTCATAGAATCAGCAGATTATCCTGTTTTTAGAAAAGATACAAGTGAACATCCATTAGCTTTAGTGTAAAAGATGGGGAAGGAAACTCCAACCTTTAAGCAGTTGAATACAATAATAAAGTATGCCCGTTAAGATACTTACAGATGAGCACTAAATGAAATTGTGAGACATGCTGATCAGCTGCCACTGTATTTGCAGATGGTCAGCATCTCACATGAATTAAGAAAAAAGATCTGTTCAAGTAGCAGCACTCACCTAGCTGGAAAAACTATGAAATGTCAGCTCCTAGTTAAGTTAGTGTGAGGCGGCAGCAGCACGCCGCACTGAACTGGGCCTTCATTGACATCACACTCTTCACTTCGGTCTATAATACGAAAAAGGATTTGGGGGCTAAATATTGGAGCATGACTGACTCTAAAGAGCACCTCTGAAAGATGTTTTGCGTTTGCATATGGCATTGCTCTTCAACAGAAAAAAGCTGAAAGCAAACACTAAAGGATGTGTTTCCCATTTCAAAGCTGAAGAAAGCATTTTCCCTACTATAATATGTTGTGGAAATAGCTCAGATTCAACTACTTTTGACAAAATCAAGCCCCTGTAATACTGGAAGCCTGATAAACTGCTGTATAAATACCTGTAGTCAAAGTAAGAGATACTTGAAGATCATTTTGTGTAGCCACATCGCTTGTCAAAACTACCTTTATCAAGGGGGGAACTGCATTTCCCTAAGCAGGCTGAAACTTCAGGTCCAGAGTAAAACTTGAGGCATCTGACAACCTGATTGTGCCAACAGTTTTTTAAAACTTACTCATCCGTGGTCAAGTTAATATTCACTTAAGAACTTGTTCCCCTTTTCCCTGCTATTACTGCACAAACCTCCAGCCTTCCCATCAGCATTTAAATTGCATCAATTCTTCCCACAGTTCGCTGTCTATGCCAATGCAGAAATGGATAAAGCTTATTTTGAGATTTGAAAACCTTGTGTTCTTTGGCATTTTTTCCACTTCTCTGGCATCTTTTTTTATACTCTTGTCAATGCATATTTTAACCTATACACACACACAAATGGACACTGTACACTTTGTAAAAGATGTCAATGGTTGTCATCCAATGTGGAAAGTAAGGACAGGTCTAGAGAGGAAAGTGTAGCTAGAAATGAGTGAGCTCTTCTTGTGCTCTTGACAAGTTGGACATAAGCCAGTGCTCATCTGAAATCCTGCCAGCTACATTAGCGCAGAGCTAACGACCACGAGCTCAGCTAAGTCATCTCCCAGCAGCAGTTTTTAGCTCAGGCACAGCACCACCAAGGTCAGAGCTAACTTGGGTCTGCTCACCTGGGAACCTGGGCAGAGCAAACCCTCACTTGTCTTCACCTGCACATGTAGTCATGCCCCACAGACTCAGTCTCCTGACTCTGAGTAGGTTTTCTTCAGTTCCTTCAGTTTTGCAAATCATTGTATTGATTAGAAAATTTTCTGAATTTGTACTTACATCGCAGTAACATGCAATTGTTCAGCTTTCAAAAGCAGCCCTGTGAATTTGTATAGAATCAAATTATAAAGAGCTAAACACTGGCAGCAAGGAGCTGTGTATGCTCAACTATATATATATATATATCAGAAAGTATAAGAAATGCACGGCTTACTGTGGAATGTCCCTATGGTAGATCTCTTAGGAGTAGTAGTGTTTAACCACATGGGTGAACTTGCAGAACTAAGGTCCTTCTTAATGCCTTTCAACTCAAGAAGAAAAGCACTAAAGCGATGGAATCAAATCTGAGCTCATTCATTATTAGCAATATTAAAAAGACAAGCTGTTAAAGTCATACAACATGCAGTAGGAATAAGAATCCCTTAACAATGATAAGAATTGCAGACTCAAGCAAAACCTTTCTTAGTGTGAATGACTAGACCTTTTTCGCCTTTCCCTGGTATTTCTGTTACTTCTCTCTTCAAAGAGCGCATGCTTTCTAACAGCTTGCCTTCTATTACATTGTACACAAATTTGTCCATTTTAGATTACCACAATGGAGAGCAACCTGAAGACGATAGAAGAGGAGAACAAAGTCATCGAACAGCAAAATGAGTCTCTTCTTCATGAATTGGCTAATTTAAGCCAGTCTTTAATTCATAGTCTAGCTAATATCCAGCTGCCACATATGGTAAGTGATTGAGAGCACAAGTTAAGGAATTTGGCGATCTTCAGTTCACTTCATACAATAGATGTCTTTTTTTTATGTTTATGTTTCATCAACCAGTTGGATATTTGTGGTAACAACACTGAAACCATAAAGATACATTTAACTGCTAACAAAGACATGGAGGGCCTGTTCCAGTGTATCCTGTAAAATTAAGTAAGAACTAAATAGGCGTTTTAAATATTATAACAAATGGTGGCAATATGCCTTGATAATATGCTATGCTTAAATGAATATACGATTAAGAAAATAAAAGTTGTATATGAACTACTATTTAATATCTCGTAGGAACCAATCAATGAACAAAATTTTGATGCTTACGTGACCACTTTGACGGACATGTATACAAATCAAGATCGTTATCAGAGTCCAGAAAATAAAGCCCTACTGGAAAATATAAAGCAGGCTGTGAGAGGAATTCAGGTCTGAACAGCTGCTATAGTGGTGAAAGTCTTGCTTAAAAAAAGGATGCCTCTTGTTTTTTGCTGCTGTAATTTACCAGAAAGTGTTATATATTTATTTCTGTTTGAAACAGTGTTATGCTTACAAGACTTCATAATGATTTTATGTCTTGCTTTAAAGATAGTAACTGCAGAATAGTTTTTTGAATACATTCACATTTTGTACGTTTTCATATAAGCTGACATAGTGTGATATGCCATGTAATGTTTATAGCTGCTAATGTATGCACATTTTTGGGGTATATATATTTCTGAAGAGGTAAGCTGATCAAAATAAATAGAGTGTAAATTCTTTTTAATGCTTTAGTGATTAAATGTTTTAGTATTTTGAACTGAAATGGACAAAAAACAAAACAGCTTTGAATGACAATGTTGCGGTCTGCAGCCACTTTTTAAACACTATCATTTTGCCTCATGTTGGAGGATTTTATGGGATTTAAGAAATACATTTTGTGTGCATATTGTTTCATAGCAAGAATTGGTTGCAAAAATGCTTTATTTTTGAACAATGCTTGAAAATATTATGTGACTTTTGTTTTTGGAGGATGGTGTGTGGTGGGGGCAATAAAATGAGGTTTTTTGAATTCTAAGAAAATGGCATGGATTAGATGTAAGATACAAAATGGGTAATTTATTGTAAGACAACATCAAGCCATGGAAACTTGACAGAAGATTCAAAGCAGCTTAAACAGCACTTTTTAATTAACTTCTAAGCATTACATGGTATGAATATGGGAACTTCCATTATGAAAAGAACTATATCAGAGGTGGACAACGTGAAGATTTCAGCTTTTCTTTTCAAATAAACTTTGGAACCAACATTCTCTTATCTCTGCTGGACTGCTAGTGCCCCTCTGAACTATCTGTTATAGCAATGTAGTTCATCTTTCCGAAATTCTGTGTTTTCAATTCAAGATGGAGGACAATATTTTAAA